>NC_044502.1:30892521-31492521 GCF_902362185.1 Chanos chanos
TTTTTTTTTCAAATGAGTGCAGCGACGTAATTTCATTCTAATTCAGTTTTGGTATTTATGTCATTGAAATGTAGGACGAATATTGGCTACAAATGTCATCTGTCTATGTGGACATCGGATATATCTTCCTCTCACATAACTGCTCTTTTTCCAGAGGGAGTTTATCAGAATTTGTCGTTTTGATCTTTGATCTTGTATCTCAGAGTGCGGCTTTCATCAGATTGTTGGCCACGTAGTTGGGGGTAACCACTCACGTTTGACATTAAGACGATAACTTACAATACTTCCAACTGACAATAATATATACGCTAATTTACGGCACAGTGGCTTAATTTAAAACCGCCATGTGACGTCATCAATCAGTATGACACCAGGGCCGTTCTCAGTATGCGTTCTTCTCTGTGCTTGGCTGTGTCCGAAATGGCATACTACATACTACTCGCATACTAATTATGACGTAAAAGTAGTAAGTAGTATGCAGTACGTGAAAAATAAAAATTTTGCAGTACACGACAGTTACCCGGATGATGTACTACTCTGGCGAAAATTTCTAGTATACATCCCGAGCTCACTTCGCCGACTACTGCATCCCATGAAGCAACGCGGTGATTTCCAACTGTCAAAAAATTTTAAAAACATGGCGGACAGCGACCGAACCAGCTTCAACTTCAACTGCAGCTGCAGTTCCGAATATAAATGTATCAGTTGCATATTTTGGTGTAATAAGTCTTCATACGCTTTCTTATAGGGCTACTTTTGATACATATTTGTGGTTGTCGTGTGTTGTTCGATTTTAACAGAACAGATAGCCCAACCGATAGCAAACGTGTAGTACACTACATGAAAGTTCTCATATTTGCGTACCATACTGTATACTAGTGTGTGGAGTAGTGCGCAGTATGCAGTGTATACTAGGCTAGTATGCAGTACGCTAGTATGCCATTTCGGACACAGCCCTTGTATTCTAGTGGACTTGTGAAACGTCATCAGTCACGGCTCAAGTATTGTTCCAATTAAAAGTTCGCATCTAGCCAAGTACCGATCAAATACCCGAATGTGTACTCGATTTGTGGGTTTTATCAAGAATACATCAGGAGGTGACTTGTGTGGACTTGGGTAGTCGGGTTACCCCCGAAATGCATTTCACACAAAGTAACGGCAATGGCGGCAGAGAAACTACTGGACCAAGCTAGCGCTAGCTGAGCTGCGATGTCAGCAAGAAGGCTACTCTTCGAAATGCAGATTGAACATACTGCAGCCTTCCCGCCCTCGCAAGTCTGCACTCCCGTGTTGAACTTGGTCGGTTACGACCTCCCAGGAATGGGAATCCGTCCTTGACGTATTCCGTATTGAGAAACGGCTCCATACTGGGGGTATTCCAGAGAGTGGGTTTAGTAAAAAGAGAGTTAGTAAAAACAGATTTAGTTAACTCAGAGTAAGTAGTAAACCTCCCAATGGAATAACTCTATGGCTTCATTCTCCTGGCAAAACAAAGCCTTAAGGCTCTTCTATTTACTACTTGCTGTGAGTTAACTCAGAGTTTTCACCAAACCCGCTTTCTGGAATACCCACCTGATGTGACCCCCACCCCCCAGACACACAATAAAAAAGAGATTAGAGGCAAAAACTTCATCTACATGAATTAGATGAGTACTCAGTCTCAAGATGAGCAACATTCATACATTGCATTTCAACCAAACTGAGACCATATAGTGAACCAAAACTAATCCAGGGATAGCTACAGGAAGGGTAGACTGTACAATGAAGTAATTTTCTATTTCTGTCTAGACAGCCTTAAATTATAAAGATAATTCTGCGGATAGAATGATAAATTATAAGTTATAGAGGAGGTGTGTGTGTGGGTCTAAGGTTTCTGAGCAAAATGTCATCATTGCGATATACTAATTTTTGTAGTTTTCTAACACTGAGTAACTGCATATGGAGAATATGTTGTTGTGTACGCATTTTAGGATATTTTGTAGGTACAAGACATACACCTGTAAGCAAAGGTAATGCCGCACTAACGCTATTTCTGTGTTCTCAGCACTGGCTTCTCGTTGCTATAGTGACGTTGACAGTAAAAGCCGTTCCTTGCATGCGCAGAACTTTTTTTTGGATTGCCTGTAATGTACACGTAAACGGTTGCAAACGGATAGCCGCGTATAGGGTACGTATAAACAGTTAACTTGGAATCTTCCATTTGAATGAATTCATTTGGATTGATAAACCTGTCTGCCTGTAAAAATAGGCAGTGATAAGGAGCGGAAACCTGACCAACAAACATACCAGAATGAAATACAGGCACAGCTGGCAACCTGTGAGAAAAGTTTGTAACAATCTTGAAATGGGCTTGAAAAAAACTGAATGTAACAGCTACAGCAGTTTTTGAAGCATGTATACCATACACCATAATTCTTTTTGTTAGGTCCACTAACGATGGAGGTTGTACTCCTGATAGCTCTGGCTGTAGCTAAGCTATTTGTTAGAGGTGTTTTGTGTGTTGTCTGCTGTCCTTGGTGAATGTGTGTACTTTACCCCAAATTAGTGACGGCATAACGGATGCTGACTGCCTAATGAATATGTAGGGGCGACTAGCACCAACCCCACAATGCCTTAAAATACATTAAACTTCTGTAGAGTAGCTTGTTTTTAAACGCAGTTTGTTTGCATGTCGCACAATCGCGACTCTTATGTAAATTGCATAGCCAAGCTGGAGATAGAAACACTCGTAAGATACATATGTCGACCAAAGTAACAGACTTTCATCATTAGTGGACTGTTCTCCAGAAAATGTGCATTGCCGTTTCCTGTGCATTTCTTATAATGATGATAATAATAATAATAATAATAATAATGGTAATAATAATAATGACTTTATTTACACAGTGCTTTTCCAAACAAAGTTACAAAGTGCTTTACAAGGATCAAAACATTTCAATATTTGATGTGAATAAAATCAGGTAATTACAATAATAAAAATAAAATGGAAATAAAGCATCAAATAGAATAGAAAAAACAACAACAACAGTAATAATATAAAAGGTAAGATGTTTTGTTTAGGACGTGTGGTGATGCAGCAAGGTTGACAGGGACCAGATTATTTGCATTCATTGTACAGCTGCATTTCCAGTGGGGGAGTCTGTTACGGGGAGCAACAGGAATGGCCCAAACAGGTGATACAGATTGACGTCGTAATTGGAGACAATTAGATTGGTAGTTTACCATCGATGTTGGCCAGGTGGGCTCCCAGGAAACACTTGACAGCCACCTGACTGGAGTGGACATGCCTCACCCTAGAGTCACCTACTATAAGAGTGGAAGGGCCAGATTATGTGTCAGAGGATGCAAGGTCCAGATTAGGTAACCAATCATTCTTGATCTTTAGTAGGCTGTTGCCGTCAAAATTACATTGTTAATCATTTCCTTGTACTTTCTTATATTTGAAAACAGCATAAAAAGTAGTCGCAGTCAGTGGCGTTTCTTGCCCTTCTGGCGCCCTAGGCAAGATCTCCAACCCTGTCCCGTCCACATGTGGGCCCTCCCCCACCATCTTTCTCATCATCTCACTTGGAACAAATAAATAGGTCTTAATGTGTGTGTTACTCGTTTTGTTTTTATAATTATTAAAAATAAATGTAGATTGAATTGCCCCCAAAATGTGTTTTTAAGGGGCAGGTGGAGGGCGACTGCATAGGTTGCCTAAGCCTAGAAAAGCACCTGGTCACAGTTTTCTGTACTGACTGCGCACTTGTACATGTAACATTACAGTTTATCATTTGTTTTTGCATTGTACATAGTAGGTTTGTAATTGCATTCTAAGAGGAATTGAGAGAGGCAATCTTTGGACAGTGTTTGAGTTTCTGGGTGAGTGGTTGGTATAGACATGAAAGCTGTTTGTCTTCACGTGCATGCATGTGATTCATGTGAGTGGATATTTTGTATGAAATATGATAAGATAGATAAGATAGTGCTTTCCACAAGGGGAACATTCACTGTGTTTCAACACAAGGTACAATACAAAACTTGATAGTTTAGTGCAGAGTGTGTATGTATATGTGTGTGTAAGAAGGAGAGAAGGTCGGTGAACATATAATAGTAAATAATGCAGTTTTTGTACAATTTGCCTGAATAGACTAAAAAGAGAGAACTGCAAGTGGGTATTGCTGCATGGTCACTATAGCAACGTTCCAGAAAGGAATACTTTTATGATTGTGTGTCTGTGCATGTAATGTGTATAGAGTTAATGTAACGTGTTCACTGCACGAGGACCATGTGTAATTGGTGTGATATATCCATTATACATGCAAAGTTTTCAGGACAGAGGATATACCATGGTTTTTTAATTGTGTCCATGCATGCAGTTCAGGTGTGTCATTAGTGTGTGTGTGTGTGCGTGAGAGAGAGAGAGAGAGAGAGAGCCTTAGTAGGTTTATTAATGTAGAGCGATCAGAGTCAGAATACCTGAGGTTTAATTATTGAATGACAAGAATTCTGAAGCTTGTGTTTGTGCAGGTGAGTGCAGATACTGTATTTTGCGTTTAATGGAATGATTTTAGCATGTGTGATGAGTGTTGTGTGGATAATATCTATGTGGTATGCACAGTCCCCAGGTGTTTTTGCATTGTGTTTATGTGTATGTGTGTGTGAGAGGATTTGTGTATAGTGGAGGTATGATTTTTTTACAGCTCTGTCTGTATTGTTTGAGGCATTCTTAGCTAGCACTGAGCAGTAAGGGTAATTGTACCTCTGTCTGTAGGTTTTAGAATGTTGAGTAAACATGGATTGCTGAACACTACACTATTATACATTTTTACACCAGTGTAAGACATTTTAACTTGAAAAATTACCTACCACGTAAAAGTAGTTTGGAACTTTCTCATGTAAATCTGAGGCTGGCTTTTTCAAGATCATTTCATTAAGGTACAGGATCATTTAATTATGATATTGTCATACCATCAGATGGTGTTTAAACTTGATATGCCACTCAGACACTTCAGCAATTCAGTTTCAATCATTTTGGATGTCCAAATGATTACAAGGTATTAGTCTATTAGTCCTTGCATTCATTGCTCACTGGTATTTATGACCAATCTGGAAATTCCACTCTTCACTTCAACACAGAGTTGTGCTTGTGTAAGCCAAGTTTTTCCTTTATTGACATGTTTACACCAAAATGGAGTTTGGTGTTGCAGACGGAGAAAAGAGAACTTGGACTTTGCTCTATGAATATACTCATAATCCTCTGCAATCAGTTGCGTTTCTTGTCTCCAGCACATTGAATGACAGTATAAAACTATCTAACAGCCTCCTTCCATAAAATTAAAACAATGGAAGACTGTATGTGTTAAATGTACTAAAGTGTTTTGTTGCCCTTAACTCAGATACCTTTAACACAACAAATCTTAGATGGCAGCTGAAAGAAACCTTTCATATTTATCAACAGGGGCGTCAGGCACCTGCAGCTGCAATGGATCGCGTTAGCTTTCTTTGGAGGCTACGGCGTCGTGCCCGTCGAGGAGCTCTGTGTATGGTACTATTCTGCATGACCATGGCTGTTTTATACACGCTCTGTGCGGAAAACAGCGTTCCTGTCACCGACGCCATCTTTGGTGTGCGAGCAAGGACTCGGGCTCAACCAAGGACGCACTCTATAATCAAGGTTTGTCTAAATGATCACAGAGAGCATGCCTGATTAAAAAAAAAACATACAGCATGCTCCATTTCCAAATGTTTAAATTTCTGTATAAGTTCTGAGCAATTCAGCTTGATATTTCATATCTTAATGTCTTCCTGGTAGATGGATAAGTTGATTGATTTGTCATTTTCTTCCGCATGTAAATAAATCTAGTACACAGTACAATTTTTCATGATCTCTTTCACGTTTCCAAAAAATTTGCCGTACGTCTATGCCTGGAACGTCTACTTTGTTCTCTTTGTCAAACTGTCACGGTTTAAGTAAGTTAATAACTTTTGTCTCATTGAGCTATTGCAAAGTATTTTGATTAATTCACTGACTGATCATATGATTTAAGGTGTTGCATGGAGCAGCAGGACCGAAGCCAATTTACATCGATCCTCAAAAGCTCCCAGGTGTCATCCCTGGAGATCCCCAAAAACCAATCCCTGTGCTCTCCTCCTCCAACTATACTATGGAGAGCAGCCGCAAGGATCTCCGTTTCAAGAGCAAAAACAGAGAGTCACATGGGCTATTCTCCAGGTTCATGCCCAGGCCTCTGAGACGTGCTCTGGAGATAATCTTTGGAGGCCGACGGAGTGGAAACTCAGGAGGGGATGCTGAGTTTTTTGGACCCAATGGAGCACTAGGAGAAATCTGGGATGACAATATGTCTAGTACCATGCTGGGGAAAAGGCTAAGGAAGGTTGTGCAGAACTATCAGGTGAGGACTGTTTGAGATAGAGAGGCAGAGTGTAATCTGAGCATTATGAAGAGAACAGGATAAAGAGAAAGGATAAAGCCAACAGTCAGTCACAGCCTGAAGAAGCAAAACAAGGCAAAAGGCAATACTGAGGGTAAAAGTAAAAAACAACACTGCAAAAAACCCTGTAAAAACAAATATAATAAAGAATATAGTTCCAGGTTGCCATGCTAGATGTGGGATTCACTGAGCCACTGAAGCTGTGAGCCTGCATTAGATTTCAGTGACCTAAAACCTTAAATTTAGACAACGTACCCTAAACAGAAACCAGAAGTATGTCATATTGGTACAAAGGTAAAAAAAAAAGTGTTGAACTAAAAAGAGCATATGACTCCATGTATCTCATTAGTGCTTGCATTCTCTCTCTTTCTCTGAACTCTTTTTCAGGCCATGAACAAATATGGGGTACAGTACTCTGGTTCCGAAGGTGCAGCTGGTCGTCCTAAGTTGAGTGGTCCTGAACTCCTTTGTCAACTCAAGCAGATGGTGCAAGTCATGACAATTACTCCAGACATGGAGCCATTTTCAGGACTTTCTTGGGCCTCCCAGTTGCCTCCACGACCCCTCACTGCAGATGTTGGCCCATTTAAGAACTGTGCTGTGGTATCATCAGCAGGGTCTTTGAAGAGCTCAGGATTAGGAAAGGAGATTGGTACCAAGGATTTACAGAGTTCACTGATTCTTCTGTTCAATGTTTTCCATTTCACTAATGATAAGAGAAATATTTTATCACTGAAAATGCTTTTGATGATTGTTTTCTTGTTAAACTAGATAGCCATGATGCAGTGGTACGGTTCAATGCTGCACCCACAGCAGGATTTGAAAAAGATGTAGGCTCAAAAACCACTATGCGCCTAATAAACTCACAGGTACTGATGAACCCTCTGTAGGTGTTTGTGAATCTGTGAATGACATCATATAAATTGTGAAACATGCAATATAGTTAAGAAACATTTAAGGAAAAGAAAAAAGAAGTATTTAAAATTATGCAATAATATTTTAAGAAAAGAAAATTGTAAACTTTTTAACTTTCAATCTGTTTTTTCCCCCGCTATGAAATACAGGTTATGGCAGCTGAAGACCACCATTTTCTCTCCAGTTCCTTGTACAGCAGTGGCATTTTAGTAGGATGGGATCCTGCACCATATTCCTCTGACCTTAATGAGGTGAGAGAACAATGTCTCCAGTCTGGCAGAAGTCTTCAGAACGGTTCAAGCTAATTTTAATTCCTCTTTATTGTGGTTCATTGGTGAAACATGTCATTTTAATTATCATACACCTGCATCAGTTCGAAAGTCCTTGAAATTTCGTACAGGTCTCAGGACTACACATAAAACAACAGCAAAATTCTTTGTTGTGTACCTGCTTGAATCTGTTTCATTTCAGTCATAGTCATAGACCTCCAAATGATGTCAACTAAGCTGTCAGATGAATTGGATTTAAACAGTCAATGTTTACATGATAGCAGTTGTGCTTACATTGTTCTGCACTTTGTGTTCTATGTTATCTAGATGTGTGTGTGTGTGTGTGTGTGTTTGTGTGTGTGTTTATGTACATGGTTAACAAAGGAACAAGATATAACTTTGCGAAGAACACAGAACTGAATTATCAGCCCCAGTTCTGGTGAGAGTGCCCCCAGGCTAAGAATACCTCAGTTAGTGTCATCAGACTCGCTGGTTCACCTGGCTTGGGATGACAAAATTAAAAACCCACGTATGAAAAAAATAGTGAGTTGATCAGAGAGCAAGCTAGAAAACTGGTGTTGCAAGCACTGCATGAATTATCCAAATATGATGCATAACAAAATAGCTCATCAGGTGTACAAATATATACATTTTAAGTGTCAAAAGATTTTACAATTTTGCCAGGACATGAGATACTATGATTGGTCAGGATTAACTGCAGTTGTGGATTTGGTCAAATATAGCCCATATTAAAGATACCTCCACTTAATAAACATTATGAGGTAAAAAACAGAGACTGGCTCAGGTGTTTGATTTTTTCCCTGTCCACACTCAGCCAATACCGCTCGTCTTACTAGCATCTCAACTCGCTGAGGGGGTACACGCTGAAAAAAATGTGGTTACGGAACACATTATGTATGTATGTATGTATGTGCATTATAACACTTTGGGATCAATAGTGAGCAATCACACTTTGGGCGCCAGGTTCCATAGTGTAGTGGTTATCACGTCTGCTTTACACGCAGAAGGTCCTGGGTTCGAGCCCCAGTGGAACCACATATATTTAGTCGCAGAAACAGGAACAGAGAGGTCAGCTGTCTTCCAGTCGTAACCGTAGTGTTGAATTCGCCGTTGTTGCAAATAGACTGATCACAACTTGGCCTTGATAGGTTAGAGTAGCTCTACTTACACTCCCTCCATATTCGCTAATAGTCACAACTGTTTTTGAAAATAGCTGCTGGTTTTCTAGCATGTTTAGTGATACTATGAAAACGGAATGTAGTCTGTGGATAGAGGAAAATAAGGAACCATTAACACAGTTTCTTGGTGTAAGTCTATGGTGTGTCTGTGTTCAGAGAATTGCCTGGTTCTCACCATGTCTTGGACAAGATTCAAAGTGTTGACTAAACCGTCAAAAATCAAAATAGGCTAGGACCGCTATCTTGTAGATGCGACTCCCAGCAAATAAAGTGGAGGTTATTTACATTTATAGTTTTATTTAGCAGAAATTTAATAATGAATTACTGAATGGCCTTTAAATACAGACATGGAAATTTTGTTTAAATTAAACGGCTTTGACAACATTCACGGCGGCACGAATGCACCCCGCGTAGTACGAGCATAACTGGTTTGCTATTGGAGCGTAGTTACTCACACATGCAAGGAGGATTGCCTATTGCATGCATTAAAGACTTGGTGCTAAACATAATACGGATATGTCGATTATGTTAGAATTTTAAGATCGTAATTTCCACCCACTAAGTGATATTTGTGGACTGTTAAATGGTATTTCTAAATTTTATGTCATAATTTGGAAAGATTGGGCTAGCTTGTGATTGCGATAGAATAACTCAGAATTCTTATGTAAGACAATAAGTTGTAATTGCGGCTTTCTGTGTCGCAGCTGTAAGATATTAAGTGCGAGATACTATGCCCGAATCCAGAGATATTACGTTGGAATAGTGAGTCGCAATTGCGAAACTGATATTGAAATTGGTAGGCTGTTGTTTTATGGGTAGCCTAAATATAATTTCGTTAACGCTTTGTGATCTTCCCTGATTCATAAATACAGGGGCAGTGAACTGCAGGTTTCAATCATAAGAACAACCGAACGAGAGGCTACCGCAAACTCATATTGTCTCAAATTAAAGCCATTTTTCAACAGAAGTTCCATTTATTCTTCTAGAACTTTAAAGATGACGAGATGGAAAGGATCAAAGGGCTGCCAAAGAGGTGACGGCAGTGGAGACTTGCTCAGAAAAAGAGGTCGCACTGTGAAGAAACACGCACTCCCTACTAACAATAGCACCTTTGTTTCCCTTCCCGTTTCTTTCTCTCTGCCTTTCAGTGGTATAACAAAACAGACTACCCTATATTCAAGCAATATCAGAGGTATCGTCGCTTGCATCCTCAACAGCCATTTTATATTCTGCACCCCCGAGTGGAATGGCAACTGTGGGAACGAATTCAAGATAACATGGCAGAGCCAATCCAAAAAAACCCTCCATCCTCTGGACTGATGGGTATGTCTTATGTCAAATGTGACTTTATAAAAAACTGTGATGTCCTGAAAGTGTTCTGCTGAAAGATAATTATGGATCTGTGCTCATCAGTTGAATATTAACTTAAACCAGTGAAACCATGTTGTTTCCCAATGATTTATTATACAGCCTGTACAAACACTGTATGCTTCACTAATCTGCTCTGATAAGAAAGTCAATATGTGATATATAAAGTAATATTGGCATTGTTTTTTATTTTAACTGAACAGACAGTTGTTAAAGAGGAACCTTGACTAAGGTGTAGGTCATTTGCTGTTTGTGGACAGATATGAAAGATAAAGAAAACTGGAGGAAAACAGAGCGAGAACATCTGCACTGTGCAGGCTTGGAATGTCAAACAAATGTGTTTTGCTTTCTTCCTATTCCAAAGGCACTGTTATAATGATGTCACTGTGCGAGGTGGTGCACATGTACGAGTTTCTGCCGTCACGACGTAAAACCGAGCTTTGCCACTACTACCAGCGTTTCAGCGATGCTGCCTGCACCCTGGGTGCTTACCATCCACTGCTCTACGAGAAGAACCTGGTGAAGAGGATGAACCAGGGGCTTGATCGTGATATCTACACATATGGGCGAGTCACTCTGCCAGGTTTCAGCACCTTTAATTGCACCCCCGGTTCTACTCCCAGCCCACCCTCAAAGGCATAGCCCGAAGGCAGCGGGCACATCCTGCAGAATTCCTGAATGTAACGTGTTGTTGCATGATTTATCCAAGTAATGTTGTATAGTTTATGACCAAAGGACTCTCTTTTTTTCACTCCTCACCGAAAAGTTACAAAGAGAAACAACAAGTAAGTAACACGCTCTTGAAATCTTACATACAGCTTGAGTGGAACATGCTGTACAGAATAGTTTCCAGGGAGAAATTATGATTTTCACACCTACTGTCTTGAAATAGGAATAGGCATTGATTTCACAGCCTTTTGGGACACAGAGAGAAGTATTATTTCATTCTCTTGACCTACCTGCTTTAAAAAGCAGTTCCACTCCACTTAAGGCACAACTGGAAAAAAGGATGAACTATGATTCAATGTGTACTTGCAACATTTTATTAATACTACACTTAAATCCCCTTTGGCTGCTGCACATAGTAAATCCCACAACAGATTTGTAAGTACAAACACCCTCGTTATTGCTGCAAACTCCAGTCATTATCCTCTTTAATTAATCTTGCATGACTGTTTACTTCTCGTAGTGCCTGCATAGCTAATAACAGCGCAAGTTATAGAGCTAGCAAAGTGATAAAATTACATTGAATGGCGTTAGCTTGGAGCTTAAGACAAAAGTGACACTATTTCAGTGACTGCTAACATACCAGTTTAAATTAAGTTCTCAAGGTAGGAGTAATGATAAATCATCAATGTCAGTACTTTAGTTTGAAAGCATGTTCTTTTTGTCATTCACACATGATGTTTCTTGCTCAGGTCATACTCAAATTTATTACTGTGGCTGCCAAGCATGTGAAATTGCTAATGTGAGGTTTTTCCCAGTTTCAGACCAGCTCTAACATTTTTAGTAGCATATCTTGACAACCCAGGCTATATCCCCACTACAAAGGAGCCTTTTCACAAAAAAAGAAAAGAAAAAAATGGAAAAACATAGATATACAATGCACTGAAAACTCTTCACTCAAAGTTTTTCACTGCCACATTTAAATAGAAGAATTAGGCAATATGTGTCAGTATGTTTATGACAGGAAAAAATTAATTACCAGAACTGTCACACTACAGCATCACAAATACAACATATGCACACTTCTGCTAACAGTTGCCAAAACACACTTTTGTGCACACAATAGTTTGTAACTTTGGAAGGGTTATCAAATGGTTTGAACTTCTGTATATATGCATTTAGTTATCACACTGTGAGAAACAGATTTATTTTGTGTAATATTTGCCATAATATTGGCCTGTTCAGGTTTAGACTAAGTTTTATTTTTAAGAGAGCACCCCTCCATGTCTAGCTAAAGTTGCAGTGCCCCACATGTTCCCTCCTTCTGTCATAGTGCATAGAAATAGAATGAGAAGAGGGTAAATGGGGTTTTGTGAATGCATATGATTGGACTAACACGGTTATGACAAAGACAAACAGGTCTCTGAAACACTGAAGTTTACTTTGGCTCATGAATGAATGGACCTCATTCATTTGTGTGTAACCAGTTTCATTAGTAGTTTGTGTTTTTGCAAGCTCACTCTGACAAAACATTTGGAATTCATTATTTTGTTTCCTGGATTTGGTGCTGCTCTGCAGTACAAACTTTACATTTGATCTTGTATCCACTGACACACAGACTTTTTACAAGCTCAAAAATTCATTTTTAATGACTATTTTATTAAATGAATCCCATTTGCACAATTCCAGATGGCAGGCACTATAGTGTATTTTCTTGTTTTCCTATGTCACTGTCTTAGAACTACAAATTTTTGTCAGGGGAACTGGAAGGAGGATATTTTCAATGAAGAAAAATCAAAGTACAATGAAAAAAAAATCATCTGCACTGTGCATTTATTTACCACTTGAGTACCAAATCATATACTTTTAATATCACTAAAGGATTTTTTAAAATCAAAATGATTTCATAATTCTTCCATGTTCCTATCTATATTTAACAGTCTTGGGCATGCTAATTTCAGTAGCACAACATTCATGTAGCATGACTTGTTTCTTAGTAATTTAGGATTTGATTGACTCTAATCTTTCCTCCCTGAATGAAAAACTAACGTATTAACACACCGCAGTACTCCAGTCAGTACTCAAACAATATAACGATATAGCAGTGCAGCCTTTTTAAACGGACTCTAGGATGTCATGCATTTGCTTTTTTGTACATGATCACTGAGAGTTAAATAATGGTTGTCCCGGGGTACCGACAAAACATTGATTGTCATTTTTAATCTTACAATAAGATGTCTTTTTGTATTAGTGCACAAATGACAGTCTTTACATTTGCCGGTGAGATCTCAACGTCAGTCCTGAATTTCGCGCAGTTAAGAGGTAACTGACATTGTCAGAAAATGAATCGGGTGTCCGCAAAGTGGTTGATGCAGGCGACAACTTGACATTGCATGTATCACTGCAGAATCAGGCTCCGTCTCCTTTTTGCAAGTGCTGTACAGTCATTCGCTGTTGCTGAGACGCAGTTAGAGTACAGCACAATTTGCCGCTCAGGGCTGGGTTAATGTCAAGGGGGCTAGTTTGCTTGTGCAAAGAAAATGTACAGGCATAACCATTTCGCGTGCTCCACGAACGAAAACACACGCGAAGAAACAGACGAGCAAACTATCTTATTTCAGTTACTGTCACGTCTTTAATTTGAATTTGTGGTAACCTATGTCGACTCAGGATATTAAAGTTGGCACAATTTAACAAACTGGATGAATTACATTTAATAGAAAGTGAAACCCAGATTCGGTGTACTTCACGCTTAACGGTTTACGTCGACTTTTTGCGTCTCCACTGCATATTTTGTGATTTCACCCATAACAACCCACGCAAGAACAAGCATAACTATGTAGCCTATTCAGTCATCACGAACTCAATAAAAAAAATTAAAACTCGAAACACGTGGTTAGTTTATTATCAGAAAATTTCTATGCAGCATCTTAAATAAAATAAAATGAAAGCTCATTAGTTGTTGTTGTTTTCATGTGTTCACAGAAAACACCAGCACACGGTTAACAAGTCTAGCTCTATAAGTCCAGTTACCGCTTCCAGCCCATATCACAGAATCATGCTACATGTCCATTCTAAATGTGAGGAAAGGTATGTTATCAAAGTTTTAACCAAATAGCATTCTATCGCCGTGAATCATAAGAAAATGTCTTACACATCAGTGTTAACTGTATACGTCAGAAATTGGGTGTATTATATCAGATGACAGAAATGAAAAAAAATGTAACTGGTGTGAGAAAAAACTGCCCTTGCTAAATGTCACTGTCCATTCCCATTTAAAAATTACACTGATAGCAACCTTTGGATATCTGTATGCCAGCTATATTTGTGTGTATTCCTATGTGTGTGTAAATACATTTTATTGCAACAATAAAGTCTGAACAGCTGTATTGTAAGTACTTGTCCAATTCACAATATGAGATACCCAGTGCTACAATATGTTCTTGATTGCTTGATGCATAAAAATGCATTTTCTCGTCTGAGTTTTTTTGTTGTGTTTTTTTTTATACATTCTTTATTGATTATTTCTCTGTTGGAGTGGGCTCTTTATCAAAGCAAATCTCTGGTCAAACAACTTTCCTTTGACAGTAAACATACCGCTGGACCTGCTTGGTTTGATTTTAGTCTGCGTCTACTCAACGTTTTCATGAAATTTTTCCAGCAGCCAGTTGGTGCACGCTTTGGCTGAGGTCAGGGTGGTCATGTCATCCATGTAGACTCGAATGGGAGGTAGCCACTGCCCATGTATTAAGCATTCACTTCCTACCATCCTTTTGAATGCTCTAATGATAACTCCCATTGCCGTGGTACATCTCATCATGATACATACTACCAAGGTTTGCTAAGAGATAGTGTATTCCATTAATCAGGCCTTGAATAATTTACAGAATAATTTACAATAAGACTGTTAATTTCAAGAGTTTCAGCCTTGAAATTAAGCAGATATATTAAGATGTTTTTAGTAACTGGCCACTATAAACTATTGAATGCTATTTATTTGCGTTTCACATTTCTTCAAATTTTAAGTGACCCTCCAAGTAAATTTTAATGACATTTAACCTAAATTGTTTAATACAGATTTACCTATCTAAACCCACCTTGCTTCAAGTAAAATTTTGCAGTTAACTAATTCCTGTTCGGGGTGTCTGTTCTTTTTGCTTTTTCTTTCTTCTTCTTTTCTGGTAACCTGATGATGACAGTTTGTGCAAGTGGCATTATGAATTTGGCTCTGTAATGCTCTGATGCAGTGGATAGAAGTGACTCTAAAGTGAATTTAAACATTCAAAACCTGTATAATTCTGAGGAGCCCCTGGCCATCTCTGGAGCCCATGAATGATTCAGGGTTTCACTTTATAATGCCTGTGAAATAAGCTGCAACAACCTTAGATGAGCTTGAAATAAAGGTGTTAACAACTCCCCCCATCCAGATCTGTGGTAGCTGCAACACGTGAAGTGGTTGCATCAACTATATTTCATTCCAGGTCAACCACTGGCAAGAGGTCAAAGTGTCCAACCCTCTAGAGATGAGAATTTTGAAAATGTAAATAAAAAGGTTACAGGTGTGTGATTTACATAAAACTATCATTTCTACTTGTTTGAGAATGTTTCAAAGGTACCTAAGAGTCTGCTTCAGGCTGATTCACACAATCAAGGACGCTACTGCTTGCCTTACAGCAAATTTGCAAGTTTTGGCCTGAGTTTGTCCTCAGCAATGTGATGTTCAAGAATAAAATGTGGCCTTAGTTGTACAAATATCGGTGGGTGAATATATATGGGACTATGTTTAGCTTTATAAATTCTTTTAATACAGATTTTAGAGTGACTCCATAACTGTATTATATGAGCTTCATTTAATCACCACATTAGTTCTATCCTGTTACATAGGGGGAACATTCTCTGTGCAATGTTGTGAAATTTGAAATATTATTAAAAGCATATTATTTCCATATATTCTTTGAACAACTTGCTAATGTTCAAATATTTTCATCGCTGCAATATATGTGTTCAAATATTTTTATTGTGGTTAATGAGAGTTGCGTTCAATTTGTTCTACAGGTTAACTCCCTTAATTAAAATATTTAAGTAAAAGGCTGATGGTCTTATATTCAAATAAGATAGTCAAATAAAGCAGATAAAATATGTATTACCCAAAGCCTATTTTGCTTACTTTACCTGTGTGTGACTAGTGACTCTCTACACACTGCTGAATTTTACCCATATTCCTAGCATAAAGTATGGAAGATACATTTTCATTTATGAAACATTTCTACATGTTGACGTTAATCTCTGCGGTTTTTGTTAAATGTTTTATGAAGAGTAGATTACATTAACTGTGCTTTGCTTGTTGTTTTCATTTCCACACTGTATTTTTTCCTTTGAGAACATTCTAGATAGAAAAGGGGCACTTTTATTGGAAAGAGAAAACAGATGACAACAGAGGGCCTTTTTCTGTGACAGGATTTAAACTGTGGATGAATTATATGAAAACTTGCCTAGACATAGACATGCACTCAAGTAAAATCAAGAAAAATTGTTGTAAATTTTCAGTATGTCTGAGGACACCCATTTAAAGAGCAGAAATCTGTCGTCTTGAAACATTGTTGATGATTTCCTCCATCTTATCATGACAAATCTTGTATTCGCTAACAATTTATAATTTGTGAAACATAAAAATTTAGAATTTTTTGGAGTTTACAAAATTCTGGGTTACTTATAACTCTCCAGATAATGTTGGGTGACATTAAAAAGACTTAAAAAGAATAGTATCACTCAGATAGCCACACTGTTCTCAATGCGGTCTGGTGACAGATAAGGGTAAGGCAGCTCCAGGTTACTGTTCCTCAGTGAGATTTCGTTCGCTATGACATGTAGCTCTCTCTGCACTTCCTCCAGCAACTTTCGGTGGGTACTGGTGCTAAAGTAAGGCTCACGATACTGACACAGGGGAACCTATAGGAACATGACATTTATCAGTGATAGTGCTAAACACCAACCTGTTTTTCTTGCTAAAAGTGTGGGTTTTTTTTTTAATTTTTTTAAAAATATCTGTCTGCATTTGCCTGATCTTTCACAGTCTAGGCTGTCCCTAGATCACTTTTCACTTAACAACAACAAAAAAGAATGTCACCAAAATCTCGTTCAAAATAATATTAATTGTGTGGTGAATAAGAGGTCAGGTGATATCTAGTCATAAGGTTAAGGTTGAGAGACTCACAAAATCAGCAGCAGGCTGTGATAGCTGACTGAGGACCATGAGGACTCTACAAGTGGCATTAACATCTGGGAGGAAAGAAAGAAGCTCCTCCTCTTTCACAGACCCCTTTGACTTAGGGGGTGGGCGTGGCATAGCTGCAGGGCAGTTGGGCATCCACATGTTGAAATCCAGCTGAAATTGAATATATGTATGTATTTGAAGAGTGTGAGAGAGAAAAGAGAGAGAAGGGGGAAAACAGAATGGTTAAAGAGGGACATTCTTGTTTCTTAAAAAAGGTTTTGAAATATATTTTGAAAAAGAAGTGAAATGTGTTTTGCATATGATTACAAAACATATTTTGCCTCCATTTTGGAAGTATCTAAAAGATTAGTCTTAAACTGAATATTAATTACCAGCTAGGTGAAATACTAAATACAGACCAAAACAGTGAGTGAACCATTTTACTAAGTCATCTGCCTTGTTCTTTATAGTCATCTAATTTTGTTTGCTGAGCTATATGAGTTATTGTGACTTTCTTAATACCTGAGAGAAATTGACAGCAGCATGCAGTGCTGAACAGCAAAACATCACCATGGTAACAAACTTGTTCAATTCTTCCATGGTCTGAAATGACGCTGGCATACCTGAGAATGGACAAATTTTTAAAAATTCACATGTTCCTGAGAAACTGAGGAAACTAGAGGATACACTTTAGATCATTCTTGCTTTCACCTGATTCAGCACGCCCCAGGAGCCCTTCAGTGAAGATCTCTCTGATCCAGTTCTGCAACTCACAATCCTGCTGGACCTCCTCATCACCGGAGTAATACAAACTCACCCAGCCTGAGACAAACCTACAATATATCAGGCACAAAGAACCTAACTTACAAACACAGTGAAATGTAAAAACAAATCAACAGCATTGGTGACACCAGGTTCTCGCAGCGGTAATGATATTATCATCATGCAAAATCCATCCCTCCAAAGACACAGGTAATGTTACACAGACATACATCCTAAAACTGATTGATTCCTATCTCAAACTCTTTCATTGCACCTGTGAAGGGTGTTCCACACCCTCAGAGAATCCTGTGCATAGTAGCAGTTAGGTAGATTGTCCAGCCCTCTTTCTCTGAGATCATCTGGTACACAAAGTGAGTTGTAGCTCAGTCGTGCAGTTCCTCCAGCCAGTAGTCCTGGAAGAGTCTTCAGACCACTGGCTATGGACTGGAGTTTCAGCAAATGTTAATGTACAGAGACCCAAATCTGCATCATTACATGCAGTTAAACAAACACAGAGTAACCGAATGAAGAAGTACTGACCTTGTCAAACACTCCATTTGCAGCAAGGAGAGAGGCTCTGGCTTGAATGTTTATCTGCAGAGTTGTTCTGATGTGAGGCATTAAGAGCTGGAATAAACAAAAATAATGAATAATAATTTGTCCTCAGATCTAAATATTACTTGATCTGCTAACACAGAAACAAAATTATGACAAGTAAGACACCACTTGAACATAACAGACATGAACTGAGACTGCCTGTAAAAGCACCGGTACTGTATGCTCATTTAGTCTGTGGCAGAAACTGGTTCTAAAAAGAACATGATTAATCCTCTTTACAAAACATCTTTGCCCACTGTTATAATGTGAGTTTAGTTTAAGCAATTCCATGTAAAAAGCTTTTAAAAACTATTAGGTTGAGTGCCTGCTATATTACCATATACACCATTGAAGCAGGATACCAACTGTTTATTTCAGCACACCTTGTGTATAGGGTGTACTTCAGGCAACTGCCTCAGGGTGGCAACACAGTACACCTCCCCCAGAGCGTGAGTGCGCAGGTAGTGAGAGAGCAACTGGTGGCACTGAAAGTCAGCATTGCGGACGAAAATCTTAGCAAGCAGCCAATCGGGTTCTGGGTCAGAGGGCAGGAACACGGGGTTGTTTTCACCAGCTGTCTGTTTAAGCTGACAACATAAATAATATGTTGAATTTTTTCAGCATGCCTCATTAGCTATTATCATTTTTTCTCAGCTAGCTATGGTAACTAATTCATTATTACTAGTTGTTATGTCGCATATGATGATTGTAACTAGCAAAGTAACATTACAGTAACTGTGACACTGGAGAATTGCGCCATGATATGCAACGGCCTTCTACCATTTATTAAAGAATTGAGCATGACTGAGTTTACATAAGACTGAATAAATAAATCTTTTTTTTTGAGTGGAATTGATTCAGCAAAAGAACCTGAATAGCAATGGGCTTTAGCTCCCCCTGTTGATTGTAATAGAGAAGACACAGAGGAGCAGTCAGATAATGCTGGCGTTCATTGATGACATTTGCAGGCAAATCCTCCAGCACCTCATAATCCAAGAGATAAATTCTCCCACTCTGTATTATGAAAGAACAGAAATAATTAACAGCCTTACCGACCAGATAGCACCACAAAGTTAGCCAGGTACACATATGCCATGTTCAAAGTTATATAGATGCATGAGTCATTTGTTTTTTACAAACTGAATGTTATTTATGCTCTCCAAATCTACCACAGGAACATACAGGTATAATACATAATCAACAGTTGGAACAAAAAATGCAGTAATACATTCAACTGAACAGAGAATGAAGCTTTCTCAGTCTGTAACCCACATTGCTCCCTTCATGATCTAAATAGGAATAGAATTCTTGGCATGTTTATCAAGGCTTATGCAAATTTGGACCTGATCTTTGAACAGATTTTCATGCACACTCATTCACACCTCCAGTTCGGCCTCCAGACTCGATCCCTCCGGCAGGAAGGCTCTTAGCATATCGGGTGTGACAGAAAAGTTGGAGGGCATGTTGTGGATCTGACGAATAACAAGAGGATTGCAGCCATTGAGGCACTGATAGCCAAAGAAAGCATCCTCTCTCCAGTGGGCTTGAACATACTCTAAAAGAAGTTAGAGAGAGAAACAGAAATGAGAGAGAGAGCTTTCACTTGCAATCAGCTGCATGTGTGCGTGTGCATGTGTGTGTGTGTGTACATACTGGCGACAGAGTTGTCTCTGCCTTGATGAGCAAGAAGTATCTCCAGCTCTTGCAGATTATTCCATGATGTCCCTCGGTCAGCAAAGCCCTTTAGATAAAACAAGTCAATGCCTGGACTGAGACAAGAAACGAGAGTGAGAGAGAGAGAGATTTCTATGATATGGAGACAAAGTGTAAACCTACCGTGCTGTGGACAAACAGAAGGTTTACGCAACAGGCCATTCAGAATATGTACAGGTTGTAAAATATTTCAGACACCAATCATATTAGGAAGAGTAAACGATTCTTAACACTGACTTTTGCTACAGGTCACAATACAAGTGTACATTTAGGACAAATCTAAGTATGTTTTTTGTCCAGACTGACCAAGAAAGCCACTCCGCCATACATCAGTTTTCTGAGTATGGAAATATCATACACCACTGAGGACTTTCCATTGCCTTCCATGCCACTGTAACTAAAAATGAGCTGGTTTGAAGTCAACTGGCTTCGAAGGGTTCCGGCAGGTTTACCTCTGTCTGGTGTAGCACAGATTTGGACCCAGCTGCTGCAGACCATCCACGTCCACACAACGAGGAGCTCCATCAATGAACGTGCGCCACCTAAAGGACAGGAATTTCACTGCACTTTCTGATGATAGCACCGTTTATAATAACCAATTATAAATGCAGGGCATAACTATTACACTTATGTTTTCTTTTAGAATCAAAATGACAAATTGCAATATTTTCACAGTGAGATTATACAGGTTTGAATCATGTGGATGAACAAACAGGGAGATGCTTTGGACCTGATTTGCTGTTGTTTATTTTGCAGCTCCTTGGTCCTGTAATCCCTTAAAATCTGCACTGTCTCCAAATTCAAGGGACAAACTGAGAAGGCCACAGAGGAAGAGAGTGAAGGAGTGAGAGAGGGGAGAGAGAGAGAGATTACGACAGACAGACAAAAAGAGTAGAGAGGATGGTAGGAACATAGATATGTTAAAGACTTGAAAGAAGGTAGTTTTGAAATCTAAATTTTGTATGAGAATTCTGTGTATGGTGTACCATCACCTTGCTCACTGCAGAGCTCAATATCGCCATCTACAGTTCGGAGCCATCTATTACAGGGGAAACATATGACCTCCTGTCCAGCAGAGCTCTTTTGCAACTGCACATCTTGACAGTGCCAATCCAGATCAGGGAACCCATGCCTGGGCTCAAGTCGCAAACGGATCAGAACCACAGAGCCGAGATCCTCATTAGTCCTCATGACAATTGTCCAAGCCTATCCCCAAAAACCAAGATAAAGCCATAATTACAAGTGCAGGCAATCTCCGGAAAACAACCCACACACTTCACTTAATCTCAGCACAATGCATTAACTTGTATATTAAGTTACTCTCTATTCATTTTTAAAAATATGAACACAAAGCAAATAATTTAGCCAGAGAAATTGATTTTTTCTTACAGAGCCGGAAATAATATGCTGCGTCGCTGAATCCACCCTGACAGGATGACTTTGGCTCTGAGTGCCAACCAAAGACAGCCAGACCATGTTGTATGTCCCCGCGTGAGGCAACGACGAGGTTCGAACTGTCACGTGGAACTCCATGGGTTTTAAGATGAGGAAGCACTTTGGACTGAGTCACAATACAACCAAACCAAATGATAAAAACTGCGTGACCTCATATGTAGGAGTCAAAGACATAGAATGTGTGAATGCAAAACACCACAAAACATGAATCTTGTGTGCTGATACATATAAATTAGGAATTAATGGATTTCTAACCTCATGAGCCTGTGAATCCTCACTCCCTTGTGAGCGTGTGCACGCACACAAACACACTTTTGTCTTAGAACGTTTTCACACCTATAGTCTTTTTGTTTTGTTGCGAATCAGGGACTAATTTGTTACAAACCAAATCGCCCAAGACGTTTGATGCACTCATGATATATCTCTATGGGCTTTTTGAAATTTTCAGACGTTATGGATAAAACCAGCTTATGCGATTTGGCTTCTGCTGTGATAGCCACGAGACCCGAGAGGACATTATGGATGCGTGCAAGAGGTCAAGACTATTGGGACAGAATCGTAATTGGGACATTCACTGACGAACGGTAGCTAGCTAATGTTCGCATGCGAAGTTGCACATTTGATTTTTTTAAGTGGGAAGCTGTGACCGCTGTTACAAAAAAGAAGTACATATTTGTGGGCAGCCATACAACTTCAGAAGAGGATTGCGGTGACAATTTTGTACCTCGCATCGGGTACAGACTTCAAAACATTGTCCGAGTTGTTTGGTATTGGCAAATCACTCTCTCTCACTCACTCATTATCTAAGCCGCTTATCCTAATTAGGGTCACGGGCGGGTGCTGGAGCCTATCCCAGCATTCATTGGGCAATTGTCATGAGGACTAATGAGGATCTTGGCTCTGTGGTTCTGATCCGTTTGCGAAACATCCTGGACAGGTCACCAGTCCATCGCAGTATTGGCAAGTCAACAGTGTCCAATTGTGTTTGAGAGGTTTGTTGTGCTATATGCACACTTCAGCACCAATTTATTTGTTTGCCTTGAGGGGACAGACTGTGGGAGATTGTGGATGACTTCGAGGAGAGATGGGGGCTCCCCTAATGCGGGGGAGCAATGGATGGCTCTCATATCCCCATCACTGCCCCCTCCAACAACGCAAAGGATTACTTCAATTGCAAAGGGAGTCATTCCATCATCTTACAAGTTGTTGCAGATCACCTCTCTCGGTGAATAACACACACACACACACTCAGCTCAGTGGGAGAAGGCCAAGACTGAGATCACCCTGATGGTTAATTTACTGCACATAATTTATTCATTCATTCGTTTTCAAAGCCGCTTATCCTAATTAGGGTTGCGGGGTGCTGGAGCCTATCCCAGCGTTCACTGGGTATACCGTACATCTTTTGAAGTATATTGTGTTTGTAATGTATCACATGATGTATGTGCAAGATACATCTTCTGGATGTGCTGGGACGCATCATCAGCGATGTGACCTGGGATCCTCGGGTGTTTCGGGTCTCTCAACATCAGATACCCTCGCCCAGGCAACGCAGCTGGGGTTGATCGGGCCCCGACTTGCATCCCAGCAGCAACTGCCCATGCATCAGCACTCTTGATCCAAAGCCACCTGGTGGCTTCACTCATGGATTGGATGGCCCTCTTCTTTGCCGCCTTTGTAATGCTCAAATAGTCGTGGACTTTGTAGAGTGAGCGTCCTGCAAAGCCGCTGCAGCCCACCTCTTTGGGCTCATAGTATGTCTTCCAGCCTCTCCACCAGTTCCTGATACTTTGTTCATTTTCTCTCATTGGCCTCTTCAATATGCTCTTCCCAGGGTGCTGTGAGTTCCAGCATAATCAGTTGTTTTGTCACCTCAGAGGTGATGATAATGTCTGGCCGGTGTGATGTTGCTATGACGTGCTGTAGAAACATCAGTTGCTTGCCCAGCTCAACGTGCACCTGTCAGTCAGAGGCCATGTTGAGGAGGCCAATCCTTGTTTTTGGTTGTGGGCGGGATTTCTCTCCAGCTTTGACAAAGGCAATCGACTTCTTTGGGGCATGGTGGTGTTTGCTGGTGCTGATGGCAGTGGCTATGCTCCCAGCAACCACCCTAAGCACCTGGTCATGGCGCCAACGATAGCAGCCTTCCTCGAGGGCCTTTGGGCAGCTGCTGAGGAGATGTTCTAAGGATCCTCTTTCAGAACAAAGAGAACAGGCAGGTGTTTCACTCTTGCCCAAGACGTGAAGGCTTGCTGGGCTTGGTAGGGCATCGTAGACAGCTTGGACAAGGAACCGGAGGCTATGGAGGTCTGCCAGCATGATGTTTGACCATGTAATCCTGCACTGCAATATACTCTCCCACCTCGACCACACTCCCTGCTGCTTCAGACCCACCGTCCTGCTCACTTGCTCCACGCCTGCTCGGACCTCTTCCTGGGTATGATGGTGTCCTTCCTTGCCCTGGGCCTTGCCAACCTGGGACTTTGGGAAGAATCCCGAGCCCACTCTGCCAGTTGCCATGGTATCCATCAGTGTCTTTTGCCTTAGGTGTGATTCTGTCACCTCCACTGCTTTCTCCGCCGTCCATTTCCTCCCTGTTCTCTTCTGGTCCCTGTGCTGTGGGGCTTCTCATGTTCATGCCACCATAAACTCTTCGGTGAGGTCACTGAATGGGAGCTGCAAGGTGTTACTGGTGCTGTACTGTTGAGGCTGTGGGGAAGACCGAGCCACTTGCAGAGAAAGCCACTGATCTTCCTTTCAAGGGACTGAACTGAAGTCAATGGCAGCGCATAAACCAGCAGAGGCCATGGGACGCGGGGCAGGACGGAGTGTTGATAGATCCAGGCTTTGAATCTGCCAGGCAGGCCTGACTTGTCAACCTTGGTGAACCAGGCTCAAAGGTCTTTATTGGACTTTTGAATGGCGGTTGGAGTCTTTCAGAGTTGAGTCAAAGAGCTTCCCCAGACTACAAACAGTTATGCCCCATAACCCCTATAAACAAGTATCCGTTACGTCAGACTGTGATGGTAGTCTGCTTGACTGCCTCATGGAATCAAAGCAGGTCATTAAAGCTAATCTGTTTCCTTTTTCTTTTCCATCAACAGATTCGCCAACATCAACGTTTGATTGGCTGGCAATGTGCACGATGCAAGAGTGCTACGAAACTCCACACTGTTCGATCTAGCTGAGAGTGACAACCTTTTCCCACCAGTGAGGCATAATCTTATAATGTTCTACAGATGGCCTGCTTGTTTATTTGTATTTGTCCTATGCATTAACTGCAGAGAAATCTAATTATTGTTTTTGTGATTGTTTTTTTACTTTTTCAATTTAGGACACACGAGAAATTGGAGGTTCACAGACTGACACAGATGCTGGTGGTGGCATAAGCTGGTAGCGGGGTAAGAGGGCACGTGCCCAGGAGGGCATTGGGCAAAAGTCATGGTTCAGGCAAGAGATGCAATTGACTGTATCATCATCCCAAACAATTTCTCCTCATGGGCATGCTGTGCTTGTTCCATCTGCAAAAGCATCTCTGTCCTTGCTGTTGCACATGGCTTTGGAGAAGGCCTCCAGTGTTGTTTCAAACTTAGACTTCTTCTGTCTGGTTTGGCCACTGCTGGAAGTAGACGGTCGCTCTCATGATGATGATGATGATGATGATGATGATGATGATGATGCGGCGGATGAATGGGATGATGATAATGAAGATGCATCTGGTTCAGTAGTATCTACAAACACAAACGAGTAAAAATAAGACATCACAGCCAGCTCTTGTTGGATGGAAGAAGACAATGCTGCACCTACTACTCAGTGAAACTGACAAAAGCAGACTAAACCTATAAACCGAGACACAAATTATACACATACATATTTTAGATACTACTACTGTTATATGCATATACATAGCTAGCACATGAGGTATACAGTATACATATACATGTATATATGTACTTATACATGTACATATACATGTTGTGCAGGCAATCTCAACTGCTAACGTAAAGGGTAGTTTGAGAACAATCACATTCATGTAGGACTGGGGTCAGAATGTTGAATACATTTTAATACAATTCAAATTCATTTCTCAAACTAGGTACATACCGTCACTATGGCTGTCATCGCCCTGGGTTTCAGCAGGCATAGTGTAGCTCAACATAACTGCTGCATCTGCAATGGCATCCATTGTGGAGTTGAAAAGAGGCTCCTCTTGGCTGTAATAGAGCTCGAAGTCCAACATGTTACCTTCACTGGGACAGAATGATGGTTGGACTACTAGCACTCTATCCAATTCCTCGTGAAAGGGACAGCTTATCCTGTCCCTACCAGACTTGTTGTTTGAGTCCTTGGCTTTTCTGAAAGCATTCTTGAGGTGTTTGATTTTACGTTGGCATTGCTGCCATGATCGACTGTAACCATTCCCCTGCATCTTCTCCAAAATCTCTTCATCAACTGCCTGATTGTGATATGATTCTTCCAGTTTCCATTGTACTGACTCTTCAGCCCAGACAGAAATCAGACAGTGTGCTTTGTGCCTACTCCATCCACAAGAATCCATTTTGCCTGTTGATATTGTGGTTGTTGTTGCATGTTGTTGCTCTTTTACATGACGCAATAGGTGCACGAATGAGTATGTTCTTCTGCTTACGTAGAGGATGTCAGTTGGCGTACACACTGCTAAAAGAATTAGGCCATATGCGGCCCAGACCTCTCTCCTCCCTCTTCTCCTAATATCTGTCTGCACTGCAGAGCTGCAGTTTTACACTGAACAGCAGTATCACACCAGCAGTTTCAGGCCAGCGGTGTACAGCGCATGCGCTGACACTTTTTTGGTTTCTTAGTGACTGTTAAGGCATTTTCACAGCTATGGTTAATTTGCTCTGGTCCGAATCAGTGGGTGAGTCTGTAAACTTGGAGTGTTTTGCCTTGGTTCGGTTTCTTTTCAGACAGAGAAAAATCCAAGCGCACCAAAATGCATCACTACAACAGCAGAGTTGGCATTTGGTCATAACTGCGGTATTTATCTGGGCAATATACAAGGCAAAACTATACCAGCGGAATGCCGAATGTACTTCAAGGAAACGTCTTGAAAATACTATACTGCTTCAAACTTTGCAAAGAAGACGTGCAGTTTAGCTCAAACTTACGGAGCACACTTGGTAGTTGGGTCGGATCGAGGTTGGATCACGTTACCACCACAAACGAATCCTTGCTGTTGCACATGGCTTTGGAGAAGGAATGGCTTTTGAACATGAATCTAGACTTCGTTTCGAATATGATGTGTTGATGCATTTCGTTCGGAGATCCGCTGCTTCGAGACTCTATAGGAGAAGGCGCGCTTTAAATAATGCATACCTTGCATTTGTCACTGGAAAGGAGCCGCTCCAGAGTGCGCTTGGAAGAGCACCGAGACCAGCCTGTAGCCTACAAGTGGTCTTGGCCAGCTTGTTTTAATCCGAACCCTAGTGCGATTGCTCACTGAGTTAACATATGCCCAAATGAACCGAACTTGGGGTGGAAACGCTCGAGGGTTCGAAACGAACGCTCCAAACGAACTTGGTGTGAAAACGCCCTTATATACTACTGAAGACCTTCCATTGTCTTCATACCGTTGTAATTAAAGATAAAAATGAATATGTCCAGATATAACTAAGACACTTTTTAAATTTTTAGTTTTAAATAGGTATATCTTTCTTTATAAATAACTGCGATGGTATGTGACAGAAAAAGGTCTCATCAGTTTTTTTCTAGATATTAATGAACCCGCGAGGACGCTGTGGTCCCTATAAGTTTTGCAAAAAGTAAACCATATACACACACGAAGAGGAAGAAGAAAAAGATGAAGAAGTAACTAATGATACTTGATAATGTTTACCTGCTGATTTTTCTACGAACAGAAGCATTTCTTTATGAAAGCATCGCATAGCACTGTGTTATGAGTAAACTGCTTCAAAAGCGACGTGTTTTACTGTTCTGTAGTGATGCAAGGACTCGTGTAGTTTGTTTAAAACTATAGTTGCCTGAGAAATTAAAGGGCAAAGAACCACATTCCTGATCATGTGATAGTCACAAAGCGTTAAGTTGTTATTTTCACCTGGCATGCAAAAGCTGTGAAACAACATTTATTATTTGAATTGTAAATTACATGTCTCTTCTGCAGTGCAATCACTTGTGAACAGACGCGGTGCAAAACGTCTGTGACAGTACCATTGTTTTTTTTTAAAAAAAAACACGTTTTATTACTCTGTAACTATTTTTCTTAAGTTTCTCTCCAAATCATTTTAGTAAGTAATACAACTTTATGACTTTATGACTTCAAAAGGTCTAGATGGTCTATGTAAAAACGTGCAATCACCATTGTCAAGTCTGTGGATAACTGTCTGACTAAGCACCTGACAGCTGTCATCATCAGCTGCGATGAGAACGAGACGCTATATTAAAACATAATTAGATAAAAACACAAAATATGCAGACTATGAAAAAATATATATGTTTACCCGATTTAGTCTCGCCGGTGGTCGAGGTTGTAGAGACGAATTTGAAACTACTCGACACTGTTATGTTAGGTTCACTCCCACAGTATGCGTGGGTGGTTGTGAGTTCTTCCTGGAGAGCGTTGTTTGAATAGGTGTTTCACAGAGACACATTAAAGATAAAGTACTCTACAGTTGTAGACGTATCCCGCGTTTGAAAAAAGTTTTATCTCAATATCTCTCAGTTGAGCTATCATGCAACTAGGGCACCGTGTTTCAGGATGCCTCTCACACTCTAAAACATGATGATTATTTCAGTGTCAAGAGTAATTACATACGTGGAGGATACTACCTAACGCTATTGAGAGGTTTCAGTGAGCAAGTTTTGCCCTTTAATGTACATTTTTACCCTTTGATGTTCCCCCCACAACTGTAATTAGCTATCACAATGTGATTGTATTCTGGACCTGAGGTTAAATAAATAGGCTATTAATATTTTGTTCGAAATGAATTGCATGTCGTTTCTAATATCCAGTACTCCATAAAATATCAATAAGCATCAGTTTTATGATCGGATCGCACATTTTTCATTATTTGAAATATGAACATTTTATGTCAGTTCTTTTTAAGAAAAAAGCAAGATTTCAAGCATTTGAGATAAACCACAGGTAAATTCAAATAAAATGGTGCTCATTGTCGAAATAGTGAGCATAACACTGATTTTTAAGCAACATTTGTACGTTACTATAGCGTAGTGTTGCTCTGCTGTAATTGCTGTATGTAACAGTATCACAGCAGAAAAAGTAAAAATTTTCTTTACATATCCAAAGTAGAGCTCAGGGAACTTCACTTCGAGCATCACCCGTAAACTTCCCAAATGATTTCTTAAACCCCGGTCCACACTATAATGGAGATACATCAAAGACAATATTGATACTATGCTGATAACCCTCATGTCATTCAGAGATACAACATTTTCGTAATATCTTCGTGTCCTGCTTTGATGCCTTTCAAATGGATGAAGTCTTCTAGGTTCACGTTCGTGAGCTCGTTTCCAAACTTTAAGTCATATTGCGAGAATGGTTTCAAGGATGGCTAGCACGCAACGGCTGCTTGACCTGTCGATCCTCGACTTTAAAAAGAACAGAAAAAAAGAAATCGACACATTTCTAATAGCTTTGGGGACCCATTGGTTATTCTCGGTGAAAATTTTTGACATTTCATGTTTATAGTAATGCTAGTCATCACCGCGTTTATATACAATCACAATGCGTTCAGTTTTGTCCAGATAGCAAAAACTGAATGCGTTGGACTTGCGAGTCCATTCAAAGACATTATGTTACGTGCACCAGAGTATGTAGTTCTACACGCATGGTTCTGTTCCCAGACCTCGTGGCGCAACGGTAGCGCGTCTGACTCCAGATCAGAAGGTTGCGTGTTCAAATCACGTCGGGGTCAATTCTCTTTCATCCCTCTTTACTGGTTTACGTTGGCACATCACGGCAGTTTTCAAAAATCACGGGTCTCTTTCCCTGGCTGCTCAACACTGAGAGAAAACAAGCGACGTAAACAGCTATACACAAAAACATATAGTTTACATTCTCAGTGTTGAATTACATGAGGAAGTTCAGAATTCGGTATGTTATCTGATCAACTGAAACGAAGTTCCTCTATGTAGTTTCACTTGTGCTGAAAATGTCAACTTTTACACACACCAGAGTAGTCTATGCCTACGGTTGGTGCATTAAATTTTGCATTTGTCTATAACCCTGCTAATGCATGCGCTAAAGACAACTGAGATGTCCTCTACTGTATCTACTTGTTTGCAGTGTTAGTCCATGAGATTTTTGTTAGACCTGACTGGTACTGGAAAATATAAATGATGGATATGGGGATGAGGAGATGAATTAAACAATAAAAGCATGAGTAACAGGGTAACCCTGTAACAGTAAGACGTTTTCAAAAGTTATAGTATTGCTAACAGGTGCAGAAATAATTTATTTGTGAATACTGGTTGTTCAGAATATAAGTAATTTGAATGAGTGGTGGTATAGAGAAGAGAGGATTCTTACTTGTACTGAGTGGCAAGAGGAGTACACCGAGGAAGTGAAGAGTAGCTTCAAGTGAGTTTGGTGTATACATGCAGTATGTCTGTATGTTTGCGAATTGTTGAATGTGTCCTATGGCGCAGTTACGGAATAGTACTGCAATTTGTTTTATGTCTGTGGATTTATGCATGTGGAACGTTGTTTAGGATGGCAAGCAGTTTGGGAATGTCTCTATGGTGTAGTTGTTTCTTATTACTGTGTGTAAGTTTTGATGGAAGGATTACTGTGCAGACCGTGTCAATTTCAACGCCATGGGTATTCCTCAATGGCTACCAAGCGAGTGCTCCAGAAGGTGTGTGTCTGAAGTTGTGTGTCTGTACTGTGCGAGTGGATATGTGTATGGTATCTTCACAACATTCTAAACATTATATTCAAGCTTCTTCTCACATCTCTGCATGACTTACCAAGGCCTATACAAGAATTGTTCACTTCAGGACCTTTGTATCACTGTCAATAACACAAAAACATCTCCTTCTGATAAAAACTGGACAGTCAAATATCTCCAACCATACACATCACATTGACCACACAATCCTTTAGATACACACATTACAACATTTGTAGAATTTGTCCCTTTCATATGCTCCACTGGTTTCCTGTAACCTCAAATTTATGGCTTGCACACCAGCCAAGTCACTCCACTCAGCCTCCTCTGGGTGCCTCACTCTGCCATTACTACACGTCTCTGGATCTGATTCCTCCAACTCAATAGTTCTGATTTCTTGCTCAAAAATGTTGTAACAATCTTTGTAACATGGATGTGGAGGCTGCTGAGTCCATCCCTACTTTCCAAAAGATGAAAACTCATCTTTTCAGATTTTTCCTGACCTTGGACTTGATGAGTGGAAATTTTGAAAACTGGGACACAGTGAGAAACATTGATTATATTGAACAGAGCAGGAAAGATACTTTGAAAATCTTTTACATGTCAGTTTAACAATAGCCCCAGACCAAAATTTTAAGTTGAATTAAAAAAAGCCATGCTTATAACAGCATACATTATTCTATGTTATACATCATGTGAAGCAGTGTCTTTGAGTTTGAGATTTAATAATCTCAGTATAATGCAGACTAAAACCTAAGCATTACTGAGTGCTTACTCCAGTATGTGCATGCATGTGTGTACTCTCTTTTAAGAGAGGATCATTCTAACTAGAGATCAAACATTTTGACTGACAGTGCTCAACCTGTTTCACTTTTCCACAGCCAGATGGAGTGAAGTATTTCTGAAGATTAATGCAAACACTTGTCAGTGCTAATGTTTCATACTATATGAACTTATGCTATAATGTGTCTTCTGATACGGCAGGGTTATTCTAACTGCAGTGGTTCAAGACCTGAGAGTGCAACCTCTCACGGGCTGTCAACTCAACCATACCCATCCCAACAAGGAAGACCACACCATTCCTTTCCAGTAGCTCACAGAAGGGATGTCTCTACTTATGTACAGTGACATTTTAACTCACGAGTATGTCGGTATTTAATGGACACCTCACCTCTCCATCAGACCAGAGTATGCACATTAAAACTGAGACTGCATTTTTTTAAAATCTTAATCCAATTGGGATTTAGCCCTTTGGACAATCTAGTCATGGGCAGTTTGGCTGCTACTCTCTGAATGCCCTCATTCCATAACACACTTTGCCCCCAAACAGATGCAGAACTGATCCCCACTCAGTCTTTTAGTCTTTCAGAAACAAAATTCCAAGTGGTCTGTCCATTGTACTACACACACTCATCACAGAATAAAACTTTTTCGGCGTCAAACTGTTTCTGTAACTGAGGATGGCAGGAATTCTTATGTGCAAGGTGGTCAGGGGACCCCAAAACACATTCATTTTTTAAAATGAATTTTCTGCAGGTGGAATAAGACCTAGAGACAAAGAGGACACCAACCAATTTAAAAGGACAAGATTTTTGAAGCACTATACTGTTTTCCAAGACATAGTATCTGTAGATACTTTAATATCTCCAGAGTCAATGAAATAGAAAAAAAAAAAAAAAAAATCAATACTTCCAAAAACGCTTCTTGATTCATCACTGATACCATTTTACTATAGAACAATAACTATTAAACATTGTTCAATGTCATATGCAGACAAAATGAGCCATGAATCATAAAAATAAACTTACTTTAATAATAAATATTTAGCCTCTTAAATCAAGGCAAGAAATGAATTTTAACCAACGAATGTTGTAAGCATCCTGTCTTATGTACCTGGCGGTCCCACCTGCCGTATCTCTGGCAACTGGAGCCCACCTGAGAGAATGCTTAGTCACAGTTTGAGAGTTTGTGAGTGGCTGAACACAGTAGGGGAATGTGTCCAATAAAAGTGTCAGCAAGATCTCTCATCAAAGACACCAAAACTCAGCATCTGAGTCCCAATTAAACATGAAGCATGATGTGCTGATGTTCAAACCAGATTACATTCTTGCTCTTTCTCATACACATGCAAATGCACATGCACATGAGCACATATATGGCTGTTTGCAAAGTGCTTGCTGAATAACCCTTGGGCGGGCAACTTGAAGAAAGATTTGTGATTTAGCCACTCGGGGAACTGGTGTGGAGAACTGTCCCCGTCCAATCCAAGGGCTAAAGTCTGCTTTGATGACTCTGATTTTTAACCAGACTTGGACACCACATGGCTGACTGTAGGGATGTAATGTAATTTGACATTTAACAGTTCAGCAGTATTATAAAAATGAGTAACAGGTACAGCTTGGTTGCTGTTTTCTTATTTTCATCTCCTATGACAATAATGCATTGCTGTTGCATCATCTAAAGTTAACAGGGCATGAGAGGAGGTTCAATCTTTGAACTTTCCACTCTCCTGGTTTTTTTGTGGGGTTTTTTTTTTTGCACTTCATGTTTTCTGTTGCAATGAGCACTTTCAGCTTCTTATCTGATACCGCACAAAAAAAGTGTCTGTTTCTGTTTTCATTTTCTCTTTCACACAGACATACAAAGACTACCCAGCATTACTGAAACTCTCTCTACATGTGCGGGAAACACTGCAAAAATGTTCAGAGAAAGATTACAGAGGTACGATTAACTGATGTGTCAAGATAACAGATGAACACAAACAACATCCTGTTCAGAACACTGTTCTTTCTGAGGCTAACAAAGCTTTTTTTTGTGTGTGTGTTTATAGGAAGTGTGAACTGATGTGCTCATCTACCACCAAGAGCATACCAACTATTACCCATCAGCGTCATTTTCAGTCTGTCCATTTGTCTTCAAACTTGGCTGAACCCGTTTGGTGGTGGCTGCAGATACTGGTTTGAGCTTGCTATAGTCTGGGGGGTTAGCCTGTGGGTCGTATCCCAGTCGGCTGAGCATCGGGGCAACATGAGCCATGTCCTTCATCACGTCATCAGGGATCTTACCCACCCATTTAGACAGGGCTTCTGTGTTCACTGGATTTACCACTTGGTCAGTTGATCGTTCCACTCTAAACAGGGATAGAGATGAGAGATGAGATGAGACAAAGTAAGCTTTACCACACAAAGCACACAATCATGAATAAGTCAATGCACGTGTGTGCAAGCATGAAGTGGAGGATCTGTTAGTCTTACGTTTTCAATGATTACTTCAATATTAATATTAAGTCTTGATTAAAGTAAGATTCACATTTAAACTTAGAAATCAAGGGCTGAATATCTAAACTTTCTCGAGAGCAGAAGTGCTGATTCAGGATCAGTTTTTGCCTTTCATAATTTCAACAAATGCAATTACATAATCTAATGGGGTACTCTTATTACTCTTATAAGAGTCTTCATCCATGTACTGGGCCTTGAATAGGATTAGTCTGACGTAATGTATTGCTGAAACTGCTAAAACTGACTCTCGTTCATCTAAGAAGTCAAACTAATTTGGAAAAAAGACTGAGACCTCATAATTGACTAACAATCCTAATTTCTATCCCTTTAAGTAAATTAATCCGACATCATCACATTTCTGATACGTTCTCTCAATGGACCAAAATTTAGCAACACCTGTGGCAGTGGCGTCAGAACAACTTTTGAAGGGGGTGGGGGGATGGGGGGGCGAGAACACGGGATAAAGCCAGACCTCCACCAGGGGAAATTTTAATTCTGGCAGCTAAATGCACCATTTTTCCCCACAGTTTCAGACAGAAACAGAAAGGCTAAAGGCAGTGGCATTACCAGGATATCATAGCGTGTACATTGAAACTTCACAGCTTCTATTTTGATACAATCACAACTGTCACAGACACCAGATCTGGAGAGCTGGAGCCTTCAAAGTACCAGCGGGACAGGAACGTATTTTCAAGACGTTGGGGTAGTCTACTTTAGATGGAATTAGGTTATAGGTTAGGTTATGACAACTCTTGACTGTTTGTCATCCCTGGTATCCAAGTGCGATCGCCAACATGCGACCTCCCAAATCAACAAAATACGTCGCATAGCCAGCGTAAGCTTCACCCTTCTTCTTAAACATTATCACGTTACGTACCTTGCAGTGGGACAAACTATCGATATGGGAATATATCGTATTACTTCCTGTTGCGATATGTTATTGACACGCTGGCGCTAAACATGCAAACGCTCTAAAGGGATTCCCCCGCCGATTTGACTTACCAGAGTCACTGCTTCATGACTCCTTGTGATGGCGCTTATCAAATGAATGAAGGTAAACTTGCGGTGGAGGAGAAGAAACTCACAGGGGGAAAATGGCAGATAGCACGGACAGCGGGGAAAGCAAATCAGAGCACCATCATCTTTCAAGTCGAAAGTCTGAGCCCACTTTGGCTTTTACATCACTGATGGGACAAACAAAATTTATAAAAACTACGCAATCCGCAAGACCTGTCTCGTGAAAGTAAAGTACATGGGCAACACAACAAACATGCATAGCCACCTTGTCCGTCATCTTCCTGATCTCGTCGTGGAGAAAACACCCACTCAGCTAAGACTCTATGCACTTTGTTGTATATTGTTTCATCTTAGTTGTCAAATTCTGTGAAACTGACATAGCAATGCAGTGAATAAATGCATAATTCCTACTTTTGCCTTTTTAGGGGTAAATTTCCTTCTTCAGTTACACAGATATCGTGATGTATTGTAGATGATTGTCTTGCAATGTATAGTATCGCAGAATCACTGTATCATGATACCGTCGTTATTGTGGGCAATGTATCATGATAGTATCGTATCGTGAGTTAGTCTGTGATTCCTACCCATAGTACAGAGTGACATCATTAATCAAAACATTAATCCTAAAAAATGTGGATTGGGCTGGCTATGAGCTCCCTCGCTTACAAGCGAGAACAAATTTCTGCTTATTCTTGTCCAGAGCTTATATGGATCAACTAAAGAAAGGCAGGTGACCTCCCCGACCCAAACATAGAAATATATCTACCTGCAAATAAACGAGATTGTACATTAGAAACGAGTTAGCTTACAGCTGCAAAGGTTAACTTTTCTCTCCGTTTTTAGGCATAACGTGGATGGTGTTGATTAACAGATATTCTGAGAGCCAAATGTCCCCCATTCGCCCCCCCCCTTCCAGCGCCCCTGATCTGTGGTTGACATTTTGAAGTACGTCAACATGCAGCCTGGGGAGACTTAATCAAGTATCAGCATCTTTAAAGATCAGCGATGAAGGAGAACACTTCTGTCTGCTTGCTACAGGGTTAAATGAGATCAGTATCATCAATATTACACATACCAAAGAAAACTCAGAATTTGCAAGTGGTCGGTCTTTGTGCATTTCCACCAGTTGACATTTCAAAAAATGAGTCATATGTAAACTCACTGACAACGCAGAAAATAGTTTCAAACTCGATATAGGTTTAAATACATTTTAAGTTGTTGCTTGCTGAAGACAAGCGTTTTGGGTCACAATGAAAAATACAGAACCAAACTGAGCTCTCATCTTCCCTCTTAAACTTTTTTTTACAATCACTATGTAAACTATGTGTCCCTGTTTTTTGTGTGTGTGTTTGGTGGGTTGGGGTGGGGGTGGGGGGCTATGAATGTGTGCATTCCAACTGAATTTCCCTGACTTCAGTACTAAAAATATATCCACCCTCCACATACACAATCTCAAATTTATTTTTATAATGATAACAAATGATAAAGGAGTATTTGTTTAGCTTATACACTGATGCAATTGTCCACTGTTTTTTTAAGGACTGTAGTGTTTTCTTTTTATCACCCATGTAACCCCTTTTTAGAATCATCACCTCTTCCAAAATTATGAGCCCTTCATTGCATCTTATTCACCTCTGTGTAGCTCTTCTTTCTTGCAGAATTGAGGACATGTTTCTCAGATCTAATTTTGTCAACAAGAGCTGTCAACACCACACACACAGATCAAATGCTACATTGGGAGATCAAACACTAAACTGGGAGTTTGTACACTGAACCAAAGGTATGCAGGCTCCTCAGGGAGGAAGAGGGGGAAATGTTTATATGAATGAACCTCGTTGACAGGTTAATCTGAAGGAGACAAGCCTGCTTTTGAGTCTTCTAAAGCTTCAATCATTCCACCATGCCAAGTTTTTACCCCTCTCTCTCTCTCACACACACACACACACACACCCATTCACATAAAAAAGCCACCTTTGCTCTGTTGTAAAGTGGAGTAAAATCTCCCTTTTGATTCCTCGCACAGGGATACTGACATCACTGTAACAGGTTTACATTCATTTTTTAATGTCTCTTATTACCTGCTCAAGGTAATCTGTCCAAGCACTGATACCAGGTTAACCTACTCTGAAACTTCACCAAATTTCGCAGAGATAAATTTATAGCTTGTTCCTGAGCGCAGATTTTCATTGTTAAGCCATTCTATTTGGAAAGGTCAGGGTAAAGGTGTGAAAAAGGATATTGTGTGGAGGAGGGTATGTCTCTGAACCAGCAGCAATGATGGTTGTATATTTGCATATGGAAATATTACCTCTACTATGCAAAACAGACATTCAGTTATTTTTCCTAAGAATAAACCAAGACCATTGCTTGCGCTGAGGGAAAAAACAACCGCTCTTTTCTTTAGGGCTTCCTTCAGAATTATAAATATCATATGTACAGCTAAAATGCCTCCCCAGCAAAAAAAAGAATAGTGTGAATCGCGGTTGTGTGTAAGAAAAACGTTACTCACTTTGATAGTGAGATACCACCAGCTTTGCCGATGAGCTCTTCATGATGAAGTACAGCAGAATTCCATGGCAATCCGAGAAACTGTAGCAGCTGTCGCATCACTCTCTCTGGGTACAGGACCAGCTGCTCGTAGTAAACAGGCAGACAGCTGCCCTTCTCTGCCAACAGACACTGATCGTACATCATCTCCACCGCCCGGTTCCACTTGGCCAGACAGTCCTTGTAGCTGGTCAGGTCAAACCCAGTGATGGTGACCTTCCGTGAGATCATGGAATGCACCGTGGCCCTGCCATCACGGAGCATCAGGACAAACTTGGCTCTGGGGAAGAGCCGGGCGAGGTAGGACAGAGACTTTAGAGCAAAGGGGTCCTTGTTGCAGAGACGTGGGGCAGGTTCACCGTGGCCGACGATGATCTCCAGCAGAAAGGCGCGAATGGCTGAGTCTAAGACCTCATCCGTGACTCCAGCCTCGTCCAGACGGACCTTCTCACGCGCTGAGCGGCTCCAGGTCGCGCGCATGGCCAGCAGACGAGGGATGACGCGGGTCTCCTCTCCGCAGCGGACATAAGGGTGGGCATCCAACATGGCTCGCATCAGAGTCGTGCCACTGCGTGGGACTCCTCCAACGAAAATGAATGGGGTATCCTCATTGTACTCCACAGGGAGTAGCAGAGCATCACTCGAGTTCCTGTTGGCGTATGGATGAGATGCCCAGGCACTCTGAGAGGAGATTCCTGATTGGTTGCTTGGGCATTCCATTGCACTAAGGCCCAGATAGAACACAGTAATGGAGCTGATGACCACACAGGCCAACAGAACGCCATGTGTCTGTTTCCTCATGGTTACTAAGCTGTGAAGTTTGACTCAACAGATTCAAATGCTATGTAACTGGATGGGTAAGGAAGAGAGAGGGGACAGAGGCGAAAAATGAGGGCGAAAATGATGAGGAAAACAGAAAGGAAGTAATAAGGTGGGTCACCAGAAGATAAACAAAGGAAAAGATATGAGCAGAGAAAAGTGATTAAGCCAGACCAAAGAGATGGAATGTGGGATTTGAGTTAAAAATGGGGGAGGGAAGGAATGCAAGGTAATTGGAGCAAAGGCAGGGTATGGGGAAGAGACAAAAGAGTGACAAAATAGGTTTATGTTCCTCCTTCAGGCTTGAGCTTGGGGCTTAACTGTAGAATAAAGGCTTGTCGTGTCAAGCCTTTGTCCCTCACTGAGGTCCATTGCCTCTGAAAAGAGAGAAAAGTTTGGTGTTTTACAATTGTTTTCAAAAACTATTTAAAGTAATACCTTACCACCCTTAATTAATTTACAACACACTTGCATTATCAGAGATGGTATTACACAGTGTTCTCATTATACAGTGTTAGGCCTATTGCATGTGTGCATTTTTAATGATATCTGTTATCAGAAGTTATACATAGATGTATATACAATTGTATAGAAGTTATATATATTTCAGTGCTGTTCAGGGCAACATCATAGCAAAATGCACAAGGAACAGTCCCTAGCACATTTGCTGAGTTACTTGATGAGGTTTCACTCTCTCTCTGAGCATGTGAGCAGGAAATCTACATCTGGGTGCCATATGTAAAAACTTAGCAGGGAAAATGGTACTTCCCCCTGTCATTTTCACAGTATGTGTGCAAAAATTGTGGACTTGAAAACTTCTACAAAGACAGTTCTCCATGCAATCACTGCTACTATTATAATTATTTTAAAAATATCATACCGAATCTCTAATAAACGCACAAATGAAAAAGCATTTATAATGGCACATTCACCAGCGCTAAACACCCTTACCCTTGCTCCATATAGTTAAAGTAACTACAATTTCTAGTAGCATAACAGTATTACTTATGTGTCTATAAAGCTCTTAATTACCAGCTGCCACTCACTATTTTAATATCATTTAGATAGCTAGGGTGGCCTGCTATGCAAATTGGCTTTGTTCTCAGATTTAAAGATTTCAGCAAAACTTCACTTTCTGTCTTGTGAAAACTGGACACCAACAGGGAAGTGAATAGAGAGGAAGACACATATAGGCTATAGTTAAGGCCATACTTAGGCAACAGATTCAGACCAGGTTCAAATACATATACAGTATACAAATACAAATGTTTTTTGAATTCACGAACAACTTCATCTTTATTATTGCAAATCCTGATGACGGTTTTATGCGAAAGATTTAGAACGCCAACTTGCTAGAAATCTCTGTAACGAAGATGTGAAAAACAAAGTAGCAGTGAGAATGATTTGCTTAAAACGGTTGTCACGCGAGACACTTTTTCACGTGCATGTCATGTACACAACATGTTACAAAAAGGCCTTAGATTTCAATGTACAATTAAGCTACACAAAGGTGTGAGAGAGCGTGTGTTTTCAAAAGTGGTTACAGAGACAAAACCGACCTCACGCTACAAAGTAGAACAAGGGGAATAGCTGCAGAATGCATCTTCAGATGCATGTGGTTCTCTACAAAAACCATCTCGAATTCGCTTTTGTAATGTGCACACTTTCTAGATTTTTATTGGTCCAAAGAGCTAGTACTGCACAGCACTACTTCTTTGTCCTGCTAAGTAACTACGCGCAGTTGGCAAGATAACAGCTACAATAGCTGATGAACTGTCAAACGTCAAGCAACAGGTTAACTAAGGGTGTACATGTGTTCCAAAGGCCCTCTCACCGCAACCGCAAGTTCAGAAGGCCCAAGTTTCAGCAACTCTTCCTGCACAGAACCTTAGTAAAATGAATGGGCTGGTGAGATAAACGTCACTTCACAAGAAGATTTGCGAACTGCGCTGGAATGCACCTCGACAGAAACATCTACTTTGCTTGCTTCAGACACGTAGTCAAATTAAACGACATGTATAACTGTGTTATAGAAAACAAAGAGCAGTCTGTTTTAACCGTTTACGGTGGTGGTTGAAATGTCGGCGGCTATTCTACCTATACTCCTATTTCAAGACGGCTGGCGATAACACCTGATTAGCTAGGAGATTTGCATCACGGTAAAATACAAAACAAAACAAAACAAACAAACAATAGTCTACCGTGTATTTGTTGTAGGAACAAATGCCAAATGTGACTTATTACTGTGAGAGTGACCGTGACCAACTTGAGACACAATACGCTACAGTGAGAGCAACAGTAAATTAATTTTGCACAAATCCTTACCGTGAAGAACAGACAACTCTACATTCTTCATCCAAATTTTAGATTCGCCGTAGTGAGAGTCAAACTCTTGACGTGCAGTTAGTTTGCGGTTATCGAAACGCTTGCCAAATGGGACTTTCGTTACACTCATTTAAATGCCCAAAGAGTCTTCGTCTTCATGTTTCATTATCACTGATGCTTCACCTCTGAATTGTATTACACACCTTAACCAAGGCCACGTAAATTCTCAGCGACTAAAGTCAGCTAGCCATCCGCAGTCGTCGAACTTGTAAATATCAGCTCAAATTTCATTGGTTAGCGAACTTCACGTGCCCAACTCAAATAGGTTTTGGCTCCGTACAATTTGTCTCGCACCAAACACATTCCAGTAGGTAACAGCAACGTGGTTACGTCAGGTACGAGACCGCTGTTTTGTCTAAAATAATATTTTATGAAAACACTAAGTATAGCTTTATATATTAAACTGTACACAGCTACCAATGAGTAGAAATACGATCGCTGCTGTGCACTTGATTAGAACGATCACAGATGGAAACCCTCGTGTTGTAGCCATGTAACGAGCGACCGTCTGACTGTTGAACTTGACCACGCTAGAAATTCATTCCACCTTTGAAATATTTCGATAGTTATTATAACGGGTTAAATTGAAAGGATATGTAGTTATTGAGTTCCTTTTACACAACATTTAAGATATGACAACGATTTTCGTTTTCTTAAGATGTGACAGGACAGAGTGTGCATTATTATAATAGGCATACGATAATGCTATCACACTCTTAATGTTTTTTTAACGGTTCTAGTATTTGTATTACGGCTTGCAAACCCAATCAGCGATTTCATAAGCGCTGATATGTGAAGAGTAGTAATTCTGAAGATTTAATCATGCTTATCATCATTACTCAAACTACTGCAAAAACATATTTGGGAGAAACAGATATTTCAACTGTAATAAAATTCATTGAATTCAGGAACTTATCTCAAATATGACCTGTTTTTCATTTACTATGATAATGTGCTGACAAATGAGAAGTACATGAGAGAACAGGAAGGATGTTAAAGAGAAGTTCAGGGTTTGGAGCTCTTCTTATGAGTGCATTCACACCTCTTCAATAATAATAGCGTTAAAGAAAATACTGCTTGTCAATTATGCAGCAGCACAACACGGTAACCAGACCACAGCATAATTTTATCACATTTTTCCTGTAATGTTATCAAAGAAACTACATCTTGATGCAATGTATCTGTAAACAAAATATGCATCTTAAGGCTCCACAGATATTAGGCTGCCCCCGAATTTGTGAGCTCCTGCATGCTGATTCCTCAATGTCCTGTTTTGTTGTTGTTGTTTTAACTTTTCCATGAACTATGAGAATACAGGAACTCTCATGATCATGAACCACTGAGGGTACATGGAATGTTCCACTAGACAAGTTAGTAGTCACAGCTGGCGTGTGCTCTTAGTCTGTGCTGCCCCTTGTCCAGACAGCTGAAGAAGACAGTTTGACCGGGGGGGGGGGGGGGGGGGCTCTTCTACTGGTCCATGGCATCGCCCATTTCTGCATTGCCCTGGGCATCAGCCTCTTGGGCAGGGTCTCCAGGAAGAATGTCTCTGACCTTCTCTATAAGCTCATCAATCTGTTCTTCTGTTAGCCTCTCTTCACTCTCCTCCACCATCTACACACCAAAAAAACCCCAAAAAACAAAACAGTTATTGACACTCAAATATATGTATACATGCAAGTCTTTCATAGAGTAAACAAACTGCTCAATCAGAATGACACCAATTACAAAGTACATCCATGCATACACACAACTTATCTCTGCTAATATTATATCTTCCTTTTGTGCTATTTATGTGCAGGGAGATAAAAGACACAGACAGACAGAGACAGACAAAATGTGTGCCATCACTACGATACTATGAACAAAGACCAGCTGGTAAAGCGATGAATCTTTAAATATACACATGCAATGAGAAAGGCAACAGAAAAAAAGTTAAAATGGAATGAGGAACAAAGACAGAGAGAAAGGAGAATAAAGCATAGAGTTACTCACTAGTTGGATTTCCACTGCAGTCTGTGGCCTGTGGTTCAAGATCTGAAGTTTCTCAGCTCTACAGAAAAAAGAACAAGAAATGAGGATGCTTGAGTTGTCGGTCAGTCTTATGATGCCAGCAAAATAAATTCGAGTTACCAAGACTGGTCAGGCTGAGAAGATTACAGAGATGCTTGATCCAAGGCCCTATATTGTATCAACCTAAATTACTGCTTCATATTCTCACACATGCACACTAAGGTATTAGCTTAACTTGAAACACTGAGTTAAAATTATCCTTGGCTCAGATATAAAAGCCATAGACTGTCAAGTGCAGAAACCAACTTTTTCAATATAGGGTCCAGTGTGCCAAAACAACACTCCTAGGTCATTAAACTATGTGACATTTCACTCTGAAATTACAGAACAGTTTTGGGAGACACATACACTGCACTTTGCAAATGGTGTTACAAACTGAAGGATGACCACAGGCAGTATGTGAGAAGATCTGAATCTCCAGAGTAACACTAAATCACTGTGCTTCATCTAAAACCATCTTAATACAGTGTATCAGAATTCCACTAAACTTAGCTATTCCATATCTTAGTTAAATCAAGTCTATCTTGATTACCTTTAGTCAGTCTGATGTGTTTTGATTCTAAGGTTGTTGATTAAATAAGTGAATGTTGTGACTGACCTAACACTAAACGCCGAGATCTCGCGTAATAAAGTTTCTACTGGAAATGTTTTGGATCTCTTATCTAACATCCAGTAAAGCTCTAAAATGGTCAACTAAGTCTGCATTAAACAGCAGCCAAATCAGGACCCACACAACTACCATATATAAGTATTATTTGTGCATGTTTTTGAGTATGAGAGAATGAGAGCTTTATAGTTTTGATACACTGATATTGAACTCACTTAGTGAGTTTATGTGATAACATAGCAGTGAGAAACCCTTTCACGATCTCTGGGTTCTGGCGACTGCAGGGGGTTTTGGAGAGGTACTTCAGAGTCTGAAAAGGGCAGAAAAAAGAGAAAGGAAACAGCAAGATAAGTGAATGAAAAGAATTTTCATTTAAAAACATACATCTGACTTCTGTGCCTTCTCTCATTACTTACTCAACTAGTGACTTAATGGAAATAACTGTTTTATTATGTGTGTGAAAAACTAAAGCATAGTTTGAAATGATTTTTGCGCACAAATTGGAGAAGCATTTCCAGAGATTCCAATTAAGCCATTGGTTTGTGAAATACAACAAAGTCTACTTGTATGGCATATTAACAGTCTGAAATCAGACTATATCAGAGACCTAACCACAATCACCCAGTGCTCCACTCCAACGTGCCTGGCACATTTGAGCTTTGTTGGCCACAAATGATTCTCAGGTTGTGAACAATAATCCCAAATGAGCACTTGGTACAATGGGATCTGACAACCTTGTGCATTTCAGGTTGTCTGTTTATGAAAAGGATCTATCTTTAAATGTTGGCACCCACTTCATACATAATGTTGTTTAGGTTCTGCTGGCCACTGCTCTGTTTGCTTTTGCCACTCTCTTTTCTCTTCTCTTTGAGGTCTGTTAGGAGCTGATACACCTTAGAGGGAAAAGATGAGCTGTCAGATAATGCTTAATACTTTAGAAAGTGACTTCAACACAACCATGAGTTGATCGTTTGAAATGAGAAACTGATTTTATACACACATACACCATAAGCAGCACATGGGACACTAACCTCATAGTTGCTGAGCATAGCAGCATTAGAATCCCTCCTGAAGAAAAATACACGGTTAATATCTATTAAACGTAGTAATAATTTAACGGACACATATAATATTCTACAATACTTTGTGTGACGATATTGCGCATTGAAAACGGAGAGATCTTTGTAAGCATGCACACATTTAAGTCAAAAAGCACGTAAGTGACAATCAATTCTGTTGTTATAACATTTCCCTAAATCTAACCGTTGACTTGTCAATGACCTTGAATAATTCGCTCTTGGACACGGCGACAACTCTATACATACACACACACACACACACACACACATATATATAGAGAGAGAGATGAGAGAGAGTACACACACGTGTGTGTGTGTGTGTGTGTATGTATATTTATACACACATGGCCATACTATCCAGTCGTTTTTGACATCGATTGTGAGAAAGTGAAAAGGCTACGGCAACAATTGTCCTATAATGTAGGTAGATATTCAAGTAAAGAAGATAAAAACATGTGAAAGGCTGTAAGGGAGAAGACATAACACGCGTGGTTGACAACCTGACTAAATCCGACGCTGCTTATGAGGGAGATTGTGGTAAATGAGCAAAAATTGATTTCAGTAACATATGAATTACAAATTGCACAAAGTCCGGTTTGAGTAGGACCCCGCTGAGGCAATTAGATCAACAAACTCAGAAAGAGAAAGAAAACTAAGGTGTAAGAGACGACCACATCAATTGCTACTTTTCTAGAAAGCGGCATTAAACGGGTATCATCTGTGATATTTTTCCAAGTTACAACAGAGTAGTTTTGGAAACTCCCTGTGGTTTGATAAAGGTTTTTAGTAGAAAGTCTGGTAACTCAAAAAAGCAATTAATTGCGAAACTAAACGACAGAAAAAGGCAACATAGGCAATTGTTTCCTAAATTACTTACACTTCCATTTTGACTGCTGCCGTTCGTCCCTCATCCGTGTGAGTACGTGCACCAGAAACCATTAGTTCCTAGTTACATTACAGTGCAAGCAGTCAAATGTGTTTTTTCATCTAACAGTTATATACAGAAAATATCTGCAAACGTAATTAATATAAGGTATGTTTAGTAATACATCCCCTCTCCGTACTGCTTTATTTTTTGGAACTATTTTGTGCCATAGCTCTCGCACACCACAAAAACGTGCGTGGACCTGCAAGAGTGATGAGAGACAGCGAAAAGGCAAGAGACTACCGTGTAATGATTGAAAGTGATTGGCCTAGAAGGATGAATGACAGTCTTGCACAGTATCTGATTCGCTTGCCACCCAATTTGCCAATCTGTAGGCAGGCGTTTGCATTCCCAAAATACTGTGTGAACCACAGGTTCTAAAAAAAAGTAGCTGCTTCTGTGTGCAACTCGGAGGGAGAACGGCTCCTAAACACCAGATCTTTCGCTGTATGTTACTGGAATTTGAAGATATTTCCAGTGGACACACGTGATGCTTTGATAAAGTCCTAGCCGTGATAGCCTGCTTACTATGTGAAAACATTAGAAAAGTCAAATTTTGAAAAGAAAAGAAAAAAAGATACCATCTGCTGAAATTACCCTCGATATAACCTAGCTAAGAGTCAAACAGAGTTTTACGACGAGATCATGGCAAATTCGGAGGTAAAAACATACTTTTTCGTGTTGCAACGTTAACACCTGGCTGTCCTGGTACTGTTTCTGAATCTGTCTGTATTTGTGGCAATTCTTTGTCCAGCTGTCGAATTTTAGTCCTAATGACAAATTTACACAAATGTTTCAAGGTGGCTAACCAACGCTTCGTATAGTTTAAAGTAAGTACACTGATTAAGCATTGCTGTCATTTGCTCTTTCACCAGGGAAACAAATTATGGGGAGGGCGATTTGTAGGGGATACTGACCCTATAATGGAGAAATTTAACGCCTCTATCGCTTACGACCAGCGGATGTGGGATGTCGACATCAAGGGCAGCAAAGCATACGCAAAAGCACTGCAGACAGCAAACCTAGTGTCCCCCGAGGAGAAGGAGAAGATCCTTGAGGGCCTTGACATGGTGAGGTCTGGAAGCGTTCTTTGTGTGTGTGAACACAGGGCCAATATATCTGTCTTACCCATATGATTCAATTAGTAATCACAGTATTAATTCAGTGTAACGTTGGGACTAAGTAAATGTCGTGTAATTATCAACAGTAATTAATATATAAAATGACAGCCAGGCAGAGAGTGGTTAGACAGGATATTTAGCTGATTGCCTAAGACTTTGGAAGTCATACTAGTAAAATATGCCCTTAAATCCAAATTGTTTTCCCTACTGATGTGGGGAGAAATAACTGTCATTGTTCACTCTTTCTCTCCAAAGCTTAATAAGAGACAGACAAGCATAGAATTCAGAGCTGCTCTAAGGTGAAAAACAATAGCGGTCCCAAAGTCATGTGATGGCTCTAGAGGCAAACACCTATTGAGCACAAAATTTTCCCATAGTGTTGCAAAGTGTGCATTCCAGGTTTAGTGTACAGCATTGTCTGGACTTGAATATTGAATTGTGAGTATTTAATACAGAATAGCTTGTATATATGAATGCTTTTAAAGTTTGAATTTTAACACACACTCTTTGTGTGTAATGATGGAACTTAAATGTTAACGAGTGAAGCATGATTGAAGTAAACATTGATTTTCCTTTGTTAAATGATTGCTAGGTATTTGCTGAGTGGTCCAAAGGTGTCTTCCAGATCAAGCCCGGAGATGAGGATATTCACACGGCCAATGAGCGCAGACTAAAGGTTAAATGCTGGACCTGGCAATTGTCTGAACGTGTTCTTTCAGCATAGCTTTTGGCAGAGTTAAGGCAAAATACAAAAGTTTCTTGTCATAATTTTCAGCCAAAAAACAAGACATGCAAAACAACCTCCAAAACACTACAGCTTTTTTTTTTCTTGTCTAGGAATTGATTGGTGAGCCAGCAGGAAAGCTTCACACTGGCAGGAGCAGGAATGACCAGGTCGTGGGATTCAGTTTGAAAAAATGTGTTTTACCGGTTAAAATGGATTACTGAACAAATACTGATCAGTGAATTTGAATGGATGGATGTTTTCTGTGGTTTGAGCAGGTGGTGACCGACATGAGGCTGTGGTTACGAGATGCCATCAACACTTTGAAGAGCAATGCCTTAGAGCTCATAAACACTATGGTGGAAAGAGCTGCAGTGTAGGAGCACACACATTCAGAGCCAACCACATGGCATTTATACATTCACTTTATAGTGTTTTCCTGTTCCTAACTTATTTTAACTTAGTGATTATTCTACCTGTCCTCATCCTCAATTATCCACTTGTCCCGCCTACAGAGAGATTGACATCTTGTTTCCAGGATACACTCACATGCAGAGAGCTCAACCAATAAGATGGAGCCACTGGATTCTCAGGTACCTCCTCAAGTCCTTATCGCCTTCGGAAAATACATGTCTCATATCGCTTAAATCTGTGCTCAACGTAAGCTTGTTGAGGAGATCAAGATTGTGTAAGTGCGTAATACTGATATGACTGCCACTCACCGATCAGAGTTCATGTTTCAGTCTAGTAATAGTGTTTGTATGTCTCTACAGTACTGTGTTTTTTTTTTTTTTTTTGTGATCTGTTTTAGCCACGCAGTGTCTCTGAGCAGAGATGTGGAGCAGCTAGAAGTGATCCGGAGGCGGACCAATGTGCTCCCGCTGGGAAGGTGACAGAGTTTTCGTTTGTGTTTTTTCCTGAGTGTGGTGAAAGAAGTGTCCTCTGAGTTTGAGGATCATCATATTTGTTCGATATCTGTTTTGTAGTGGTGCTATTGCTGGAAACCCCTTCAATATTGATAGGGAATTTCTCCGGAAAGGTGAGCAGGTTGAATTCAGTTTCGTATCAGATATTTTTATCCTTTCTTTCATTTTTGTGCTGGGTTTTTGTTCCTTAAAACAATGACCAGACCAAAAGCACACCAGTGTCAGGTAAGCTGCCTAAAGAATTTGAATGAAAATGTATTCTAAACATATATATATATATATATATATATAGTTATTTCATAAGCCAGTTCTAGTGTGAACAATAACTGTCAGTGTCATCACCCCAGACCAGATTAAAAGCAACAGAGGTGTTTTACCCTAATAAAGATGCAAAGGGCCTTATCCCATGTCTAGACAGAGACCAACTGTACCGTATGATAAATTATAATGCAATTTTAATGTCTGCAGTAGAAATCTTTGTATTCTCTCTTGGCAGAACTTGACTTTGATGAGGTCAGCATTAATAGTATGGATGCTACTGGACAGAGAGACTTTGTTGGTATGTTTCAGTTTTTAGCTTTAAATGTGCATATGGTTTATCTAACAACACATGGTTACAGCTTGTTCTTTTTTTATTTATAGGTGTTTACCTGTGTTTTTTTTTTGTTTGTGTGCACATATAATTAAATCAAGATGTATCTTTACTTGGTTGTGGGGTTTTTTTTGGTAGTTGAGTTCTTGTTCTGGGCTTCGATGTGTCTCACTCACCTGAGTAAGATGGCAGAAGATCTGATCCTGTACACTACTAAGGAATTTTCCTTCATCACATTGTCTGATGCATACAGGTTAGTTTGGTATAAACCTTCAGCTCTTTGATCTGTTGGTGGCTCACAGACTGTGGTGAGTGCTCGGGTTTATTTGTTACCAGTAGTAACTCATGTTGTGCATAGTATTTTGTATCCTTTTCATGTTTTCTTGGGTCATTGTCGTTTTGAAGTTAAAAATACAAAACAGCTAATTCTAGACTCCTTCACCCTCCAAGTAACATTTACAACCTACACAGACATCCCTCCACACCTAAACATATTGTGTGTTGCTTTCTCGTGTTTCAGTGCAGTGAGCTGATTTTAACCCAGTCATGCCTTTATTGTGAGAGCTGATGACTGCTTTGTGTGTTAATTAGAAATGTTGGTTTTGTTTGTTTGGTGCGAGCAGCACCGGTAGCAGTCTGATGCCCCAGAAGAAGAATGCTGACAGTCTGGAGCTCATTCGGAGCAAAGCAGGACGAGTCTTTGGAAGAGTAAGAGCCTCGCCACGGAAACCAACTAACACAGCGGACTGACAAACTTTACCCAGTCGCACATATGTACTCCAGAAATGCACTTATTTCTTGTTTTTGTCCAAACTGACATTTCAAAGATTAACTTAAGATTGAATGATAACGTAGTGTGTTGTGGGGGTAGTGTGTTCTGCAGGGCCTCGTGCTGGGGACAGACTGACCCAAAACTGATTGCAAAATATATTTCAGAATTTCAGCACTGCCAGGACAACGCTGTCTTTCACATGTCATCAGGGTAGTTTATGGCGTAGCTCTGCTTCATAGCTATTCTCTAGCTGCTGCGCAGTTTTTATTTCACTTCACCGTTAACCTCGAAAACCTGCCCGTAAGAGCTCATTTGTAACATTGCCTCTAAAGATGTAATGAAAAGCTTCTCTCTCCTGTGCTGTCATTCAGTGTGCAGGGTTCTTGATGACTCTTAAGGGTTTGCCCAGCACATACAACAAAGACCTGCAGGTAAGCCCGGGTCAATTATGAAAGTATACGAGAGCGAGTCTCTCTTCTCTGCTTGTCATGCCAACAGTAATTGTGGCTTTATTGCAGGAGGATAAGGAGGCCATGTTTGACACCCATGACACGGTGCACGCTGTGTTGCAGGTAGCAACAGGAGTTATGTCCACTTTGCAGGTGAGATTAATTCTGAAAAATGTAATAGTCAGTCACTTTTGATTGATTGAGAATTCTGTGTATGTCTATACATTTTCAAGATGCAAGTTTAATGTAATGACAATTACCCTTTCATAAAACCACATGTTCAGTAAAATATGCCCTTTCTGTCTTATCCTAACAAATTGTTCCTAGGTTTGCCTCTTAAGAAGATAACAGAGGTGTTTTGCAGTTTTCTTCACATAGGTTAAACCTTTAAATGAAAGAAGTACAATTAAACATAAGTGCTCTAAACGAAGACCACAGACATTTAACAGTACACAAATAGTTTGGTTCTATTTGTGATACTACGTATCAGCCAAAGGGGATTTAGCAGTGTTTCTGTTCTTTAAGTGAAATCTTTTCTCTCTAATGAACAGGTTCATCAGAAGACTATGGAGGCTGCACTCAGTCCAGACATGCTAGCCACTGACCTGGCTTACTACCTTGTTAGAAAAGGAGTCAGTATATCAACTTTATCAACTCTCCTTTTTGCCATTTAAAAAAAGAAATCAAAACAAGGTGCACAGACTAAATGCTTGCCAAAGACTGCTGTTACATCTAGCTTTACACACTGTTCTGTACTCTGTGGAGTAAGGAAAAAATCTGTGTGAAAACTTGAATGGTCATGGCTGTGCTTGGGTGTTGTAGATGCCATTCAGAGAAGCTCATGGCTGTTCTGGGAAAGCTGTTTATCTGGCTGAATCCAAGAACATTCCACTTAATCAACTGACTCTGGAGGACCTCCGCATAGCCAGGTTTGTGTGTGTGTGTGTGTGTGTGTGCATGTGCGCGTGTGTGTGTGTGTGTGCATGTGCGCGTGCGCGTGTGTGTGTGTGCGTGCGCATGCCGAGAGTACTATGCGTTTCCTCTGTCACACAAATCATGTCCATTATAAGTGAAGTTTCAGAACTCTGCTGTTCATTTGCTTTCTGACATTTTTCAGAGATTAAATGTACATTTCAAAGAGAATTTTGTATATAAAAGTATTTTGCTGATGTATGTATGTAATAGTTCTCTCTTTATCTCTCTCTCTCTCTCTCTCTCTCTCTCTCTTTCTCCTCCCACAGTCCTCTGTTTGACAGTGACGTGTCCTCTGTGTGGGACTACAGCAGTAGTGTGGAACAGTACAGCGCTTTTGGTGGCACAGCCAAGAGCAGTGTGACAGCACAGATAGAACACATGAGATCCTGGCTGAAGAACCATAGACAGTGACCCCGCCCATGCTTGCCTGTCTCTTACCCCTCAAGTAATGTGTTCATACCCCACGGGACGCGTTCTGGAATGTGTGATCTGTGTATCTTTTTTATACAGATATCATTGTGCAATGTTATGGTGCCCTGTGCCATTCAATTAAGAATTAAACTTTACCTGGACTTTAGGATCTAACCATGGAAGATATTTTGGTATTCAGTTGTAAATACCTTAGTTTGATCTCTCTTTGTTCTTTTTGGGTGGCTTTTATAAATGCTAACAGGCTGGCCTTGGGGCATGTGGAGTTTAGTGTTGTTATTAGTGCTAAAGTGGCACCTTTGTGGGGCCAAAATCCTGCTCTGTTTGTAAATAATAAAGTTACAGATTATTCTATTGTCCCAGAATATATGCAGCACTTTCACCAAGGGCACATAGTGGACATCGTCTTGGAAGACTGACGCGTTGAATATTTCAAGAAAAGCTTTACTTCTTCCAAAATCATGTTTGGTTTTCATAGAAACTGTTGCTCCAGTTGATATCTAGTTCTCATGGAATCTGCCAACTGATTAACTAACAAACAAAATGGCTGATTTCACAGGAAATGGGCTGTTTCCAAAGTAACTGAAATTAGAGTTCATCTAAATTCATTACGATTCATCACCAAAATAAGCAGAGAAGTTAAACTACACTACACTGTTGTTTTTCTAGACTACTACAACATCCTATTCATTATTATTATTATTATTATTATTATCATTATTAATAACAATAATAATAATAATAATACCACTACTACTACTACTGATAACCTTACTCATGCAACTACAACTACTGCTACTTTGCTATCACTATAAATTCCACTAGGAATGATGATGAATATATCTTGAAATAATGAATGGGTAAACTCACCCTCTGTAACACCAAAATCCAAAGCCAAATTTAACTCGGGAGAAGGTGGTGTTATTATATTTTCAAGCTCATCAGTAAAACAATGAAACAAAATTGATGCTCATTCATTCAAATCTGTCTGGTGTGACAGAAGTAATCATTTTCATCTTGCTTTAACACATCTTAAAGTTTTTGTGATAGTTATGAGGGGATAGTTTATGAGGGCTCATTCTTGACCAAAAACTAGTTTCTGGATCATATACAGTATTTTATTTCATTCATAGAGCTTAGAACTTAACATAAATTTAGGAAATAAAAAAGACAAAATAAAATAACTACCCAAAAGTGAACCAGAGATGGAAAAATAAAAGACATGCTATGTTAGACATATTTAGCAGAGAAAGTTTACAACAGTGAGTGGATTTAAGGGTCAGTACCTGAAAGAATAGTCTGGGCTCCCATCACACCAACAGTTTGACTAGCCTATAAAATGTAGCTAATAAATAAGCCATTTCTGTTTAATGTAAAATATTAATGATATGATTAAAATGAATAATTTCCTATTCATCTGGTAAAACACCTCTATTAAAAAAACAAACACCAATTACAGAGCAGGTTATTTATATAGTTAGTTGAATTGTGCTTAAATTATAATGATGAATACAGAGATTTATACACGTTAAAGAAATAGTTTAGAGAAGGAGAGTTCTGACATGAAGAAAATAACCAGTTTTAAGGTCAGTGTTGTTTCAGTTATATTTTTAAAAACATTTACAGATCTGCTAGGGTAATTTTGTGAAGTGAGTTGGATGTTACCTATATGAGAAGTTAGAATGCTGCAGATGTGATAAACATTGTGAGAGTAAAAACCAGTTAACAATCCTCTTAAAAATACATGCTCAAAAACAACCCTGTTACCTACATACATCTATGATTATATCAGCTGCCGTTTCTACAGACCACTGTGAAAGAACTGGCATGCAGACATGCAAAGGACACAGAGCCACAAACCAAAGGACAATTGCAACACACCATTAACCACTGAGTTGGTTCCACTGACAGTCCGGCCGTTCAGATTCTGCACAGGTCGAAAGATGTTGGTCATGGGCCTCCCTGTCCAAAACAAAAGTTGCTGGGACACCTTGACCAGCTGCAAAGAACAAGGCACAAAGGGATTGATTGTTAGGAGCGAACGTACAGGGGAAAGAACTGGCACTGCCTCTGTTCAGATTCAAACCTCAGAGGGCTAAGGCAACAAAAGAAGAGGGTCATGGGAGTATTTAGATAGGGTTAGATGTAGTTCACTGTATAATAATATAATAATAGTAATAGTAATAGTATACCTGTTTGTGGCTGATGGGGAGGGTTTGGCGGAACACGGTCCAGATGACTGCCTCGTCACAGCCGGGCGTGGTCATAGAACCTATGTAGCGGTAGTAGCTGGAGAGCTCATTGGCTGCGGGGATCAGATCACTCATCCTAAAGACTGGTATTGAACTGGTGTTGCCTTGGAGTGTTGTGTAACAATGTGACAAAATGCAACAGAATTCTGTCGTTACATAATGTAATATAACGTGATATAAATCAAGAAAGAAAATGACAATACATTACAAAAGAAATGAAACGTGTTTGAGTTATTTGAGAAATTCACTTGCTCCAAAATCCACAATCCCTGCAGTGAATAGCTTTGACCCTCAAATGTTTCAGAGGAGCATGTAAAGTCCTTGTGTGAGTGTTTTTCCCAAAATGTTTCATGGAATTGCATAATTCCAGTTTTAATTTATCAGCATTTTCTTGTTTTGATTCAGACTTTCATGACTAATTTGATGTTTGTAATTTATGTTTAAGAGATAGTTAATAGTTTTATATTTAAAAAAAAAAAAAAAAAAGCTAATAGGACTCTCACCATGGTAACGCACTCTCCCCAAAGCTTCTATCAATGCATTGAAGTGTTCATTCTGCTTTGAGGATTCCTGAAAGAAGGAGCGCGTTGAGCGTTTCACAACTATACACCGATGTTCTAATGTTCCAAGTATTTAGTCATGAGAGCAGAGCAGGTAAGGCATGGAGAGAATCTGTAGTAATGATGAAATCTCACAATATGGATATTCACATTCAGCCTTTCATTCACTGAGCACATGACACTAACATCTAATAATGGAAACCACACATAGATGTCAGTACCTCAAAGAAGAAGGCCAACAGTGCTATACCCTCTGGATCTTTCTCAGCCTCCTCTAGGGAACTGTACTTCTCTTTGATGTGAACAATATGGAGCTGTGAGTGTGGACATGACCAAAAAAAAAACAAAAGTGTTTCATGGGTATATGAAGTATGCTGTGACAGCTTACACCATAGCATGTCCTCATTTAGAGATTTAAACTTGTATATGTGTGTATGAAAGACTTTGTTTTGATTTGAGACTGATTCACCTCCATGGGGTAGCGTTCCCCATCCACTGTGTGTTCTGAGCCCGGTCCTGCATTCTCTCCCCAGTGAAAATGGAACTGGACTGCTTTATACCGGCTTTGGAGACCTCCTCCGCTGACCCGCACCGTCGGGGGAAGGTCAAAGTGTGCTGAGAACAAGTGGACAGGGGTGCGCTTCATAAATGTATCTCGTGATGCATGCTACTTGGTAGACTGCTAAATCAAAATTTCATCCACATTTTTAGCAGCCTCACTGGTTTTTCCTGGTTAAAGTACTTTCAGGGAATGGGTTTCATTTTTTCTGTGTACACATTAACTGTGGAAAATGGCACCACAGGAGTAAATCAGAACTCACCTGAGTGTCCCATGTTTTCCACAGTGATGTTGAGCGTATCTGTGTGACCCTCAAAGATGAAGGGGCCCAGAGAAATGTTGCTTTGGACTTTGTGTGTGACAATATTAATGGGAGACTGTCGTCTCCCTCCACACATTGAGAACTCAACATACCAGTGGCTGGGCTCTGAAACACAATCAGAATGATCAGAATCTTAGTTGGCTTGTTCTGTACTTAAAGTGTATTTATAGTCTGCATTTTAGACTAAGAACTGAGCTTGAATTCTCAGTTTCATTACCTCTGCATGTCTGATCACATGAGTATTGGCTTTGGTAGCACCACTGAGCTGGAAAAGAAATCACAGGTCATTTCCTTGGTTCTGCTCTGTTTATCTCTGTAGGACATTACTGCAAAAGTGGTCCTTTAACTGTTATTCCTGTGTAACAAACAACACACAGTCTCACACCTGAGACTTAATTTTTTAAACGTCTAGCTGTCGATACTGTAAAAACAATAAAAAAGGTCAGGAAAATGGAGTCTTAACTGCACAGACACAGACATGCATGCATACACACACGCGTGGTCTGTCTATCTCTCCTGAATTTCACACAAAAATCCTGTGACTCACTGAAGGGCTAATGTGCGATGTCTAACCTGTAAATCTGAAATGTGTTTATCTTTCAGTCATTTAAGCCATGCTCTATTAGCCAAGGTTAGTGAATGACTCCGCTGTCACCTGACCTGAAACTAAGGGGAATCATAGCAAACTGGACTGAGCGTTGAACTCAAGGCCAGCTGCTGTATTCCGTTCAGTCATCATGAGATGGTCACATTATCTGTCATCCTGTGTGAACTTTTTACACATGGTCTAAGGAACCTTTCTCCTGACCCAGCACTGACATAGTTTTGTACTCTAAGGAAAAACATGGTCAAAGTGTGTAATCCCTTACACTTTACAAAATAATCTACAAATCAACAGAAATTAGCAGAATATTATGGCTGATAAATTTGAGAAGGGCGTTCATGTCTTTAATCACTTAAAGTTGCTTCTTGGCTGCATGATTTGACAGTGGCATTAGCCTGAAAGTTTAGGCTACATTTATTTGTTTACAAGTGTTTGTGATGGTGTGTTTATTGTGATGACTCAGCAGAGCAGGTATAAACGAATAATACCCTACTGACTTTCTCTGAGTTTTTAGAATTCTTTATGAGAATCAAATGAGTTTTAGATAAGTGAACAACCCATCACTCCTGAGTCAATGACTAAGAAATCAGGCTAAACTGAGTTTTGTTATTTGTCACAGTTAAGACACACGTCTTATTATTAAAAAGAAAGAAAGAAAGACTCTTTGCAAGATTAAAATGTTTAAATAGTAATCAAGGTCAAGGTCAGTGATTTAAAGTCTGAGGTGAAATGCAATCTTACACCTGACCAGTGCAGTCCTGACGATCTGGGTTTGTTAATCATGGCAAATTTTTCCACAAACACAATGGAGCTTTGTATTTCATTGAGACTGATGGAGAGAATGAGGAAACCTATAGTCATTTAGACAAAGGCACTAATAGAGGCCTTTTTCACTCACAGAAAAAAATCACTTTACTCACTTCACCAGCTAATGCAGTTGTGTCAAATTGACAATGCAGTCATTTAAAATAGTACTTTTTTCTCACACTATTCAGGTGATATTAGGAGAACACAGCTTTGCGCAAATTAAAACACAGTTCTGATTTTTTGTCATAGACAGACTTGAGTCAAAATTATATGTTTTTTTTTTTTTTAGCATATTTAGACATATCATAAAATAGTACAATCATGTTCTTTGAGTATTAATTTTCTTTATGCTTAACCCCACCGCCATCATCAGTAATGTGAATGTAATGTGGTTTCAAAAGAATATCTCAGTATCTGGATCTGAACCACCTCTTTTACAAGTCTTTTGCCATGTTAGAGGGCGGCTGAATTATAGAACCAGTGCTTTGATTAATATGAGATATGCCATCTACTAGTATTTCAGATAGCAAATTTCCGCTGTGCAAAAATAGCTCTCAAATCAGCACTCCCTCTCAGAAATTCATGTAACCAGCTCATAAATATATCAAGAGAAAACGTCATGCGCATTTGAACAGAATAAAAATCGTGACAAATAACCTTCATCTATTCTACTGAATAATTTATAGCTATCAGTGTATCACAGTGACCCTTGCCTATCTTTATGCACTCTTATAGTTATTGCATATCACAAACATTTCATCAAAATTTCTGAAGTAGCACAACAAGTATTCCTCACAGTGCATCAGGACGCCCAAATAGACACTGTATCAGATTTTAGAGATTGTTTAAATAAAAAAAGAAGAAGAAAAAGAAAGAAAAGAAACAGCTTTATGGAGTTACCCCTGTCTTAAATGTACACTTGTTCTTATACTGTCTTATCTGTCTTACCAGAGCAGAGGTAGAGCAGAGGCAGCAGACTGAAGCAGTGCAATAAGGACCTCATGACCACAGCACATACAGAGGCTGATCTGGCACAAAAGACAGGAGTTTACCTGAAAAACAGAGGGATGGAAGAGGGGAGAGAACAGGGAGGGGAGGAGAAATAGTGAGAGGTGTTTTACAACCACAACAGACTTACAGAGGAGTGGACTTTTGAAAAGAACTATCTAGATTGACATTTTCATGGTATTTGCTTGAATGCTTTTTTTTTTTAAACAGAAAAGGAAGAATAAAAGCCCAGTTATCTAAAATGTGTTGAACGATTTATAGATATCACTACACAAAGTATGACAAATATGAATTTGAAACTGTGACACAGAATCTGTGTAAAAATATGCTTATGTTCACCAAATAGATCTAATACAAACAGGACTGTGGCTGTCTGCCAGCTAGACAGCTATGTGACTGAAAACCTAAGGACACATTTCAAGGGTCCAGAGATAGATGGCCACACCCCATTTGAGCATTTAGAATGTGCTTCACTAAGCAAAACACTCTTCATCATGTCAATTCTGATGGATTAGCCACACTACTCATTCACTTCATTGGCAAACGTGGCACTATTTATTCTTGTAAGTAAATAACTATGATTAACCAGCCTCATTCTTAAACCCGCTGTTGTACAAAATGCATTAACACAAAATAGTATGCATCATACATAACGAATCATAAACACCAGCTCAAATCTGAAAAAAAAGGGTGTTAAATCTTTCCTTCCTCACAACCTACATAACTGATTCATGTATACAGTATAACCCAGAAAGTGCAGTTTTGTTTAACTAGTGATCACTCAAACAGAATAATTCTGATCAAGCTTTTTGGCATCTGTGACGTTTTTTTAAATTATTTTTTTAATATTTTAAAATTTGTTTTAAGATCAATTTTTGAGCTGTACTTTGGTTATTTTTTTTCACTCTGGTATTATTTAACACAAGACTGATTGGGTGGGGGGGGGGGCAGACTTCATTTGTATATTTGTTGCAGGAAACACAGCAGAGTCTGCCTGTGAATGTGTGATTAACACATGGTGAGAAAGGCTTGTGCTGAAGGGCTGAGAAGCTCAGTGGTGCTTCGGTAAGGACTGTGTGGGAGGAGTCAGTTGTAATGTTTTCAGACAGATGCCACCTGAGTCTGGTGCAGAGATTCCCATGTATCACATACTCAACTGATCTAACCCTCAGTTCTGTTACACCTAGAGAAGGAATCCTGCTGAACAACTGGAGAGGGAGTGTGTGTGTGTGTGTGTGTGTGTGTGAGAGAGAGCGAGAGAGAGAGAGAGAAAGAGAGAGAGAGAGAGAGAGAGAGAGAGAGAGAGAGAGAGAACAAGAAAGTAAAATGAACTATAGGAAGCAAAAAAATTTGAAAAAGAGAAGAAATTTTTTAAAAAATTAATGTGAATTTAACTTTATGATTTGCTGACAAAAAGTGGATAAACTGACATTGGTGAAACCTATAGTCATTCACAGGATACTGATTGCGAAAATGTGCATAGATAGAAATCTGAAATCATATGAGGGAATTAACGTGAGGAGTTGTTGTGCATTTCAGAACTGTCATTACTTTGAATGTATATAACGGGGATAGGGGATAGATCTTATCCTGTCACTGAACACGAAAGGCTTTTTTCACAATTAACCATGAATTCATGCTTTCATACCACATATTGAATAAGTCACACATTTAACTGTGAGCTGGCACCAAGCTTTTAAACTAACCTTTTGTATTAAAAAAACAAAACAAAACCATAATTCTGACGTGAAAGTCAGAAGAACAGGTCCTGAGGAACCAGTCTGGTTCCAATATGTGCAGGACTACTGCAAATGTGTCTTGAACATCAGACAATACATGGAAAAGATGGACTTCGTTGTATTGCATTCTGTTATTTGATTGGGCGACTTATCAAACTAGAGATTTTTATAAAGTAATAAGCCACTCTCAGATTAATAGCACACTGCTCAGAGGCTTCTGTTATGGTCTGTTCATGAAAATTGCACATTAATCATGGAAAGATTTTTTTTATCTGTTGTTCAGACACAATTGTTTGGACAACTGATTTCGAAGATGATAGACGTTACTTCCACTAAAGATCAGATTACAGAAGACATGGAGACACATCAAATCACACTGGTTTGACTGACAATGACTGTTGAAACAATGTAGGCTGTATGCAGGTAATGGGGTGATCAAGTCTGGCTTCCATCCAGTGTGGCTTATGTGTTGAGAAATAATTGTCTGTTTATATGACTTGGTTCGGCTAACAATAACTTTAATAACTCATTTACATTCAGTGACTTCAGTTCAAACAATCCATATCCATTTCTGATGATGGATTACAGCAATAATTACCATGGGGAATTAGGATTTGTTGTGAGCAACTGAAGAGGAACAGGTTAATCTTAATTACTGATAAATACTTTCAGGAATCATGTGACAACATGTTACACACAAAGTAGCCCCACCTAATGGGGGTCTGGACTTGTCTGTCTAAAGCCATTACTCATAGAATAGAGTCCATACCATGCAGCAAGCCTCTAAATTTAGACAGTTTCTTTATTTAGTGTGAGGGGTTCAATTGCTGCTTCCTCCTGCCACTAGAGGGTGGTGTAGTCTCTATGTTTTGTTTTTTGTTAATGTTTATGCATCTTCCCTGCGTTGAGTAGTTATGGTTTGCACATGTGTGTTGTTTATTTTGTGTATTTAAGTCCTGCCTTTTTTGTTAAGTCTTGACTCTAAACTCAAGATAAAGCCTCTATAAGTCTATGAAAACCTCAGTAAAGTCTGCTTTGTTTCTGGACTTTGAGTTTTGATGTATTGTCTGCATTTTGGTCCACCTTGTCAACCTGTTGTAGTAGAGTTTTCATCAGCATGACCCAGGCTAAGTTCATAAGTGGGGACCTGACCCCTGTAACTGTTTAAGGCCAGTAGACATAACATAACAATTTATTAATTATATTTTTTTCCAGTGTTGGCACAGTTTTATAAATTTTTGTAATATAGTTTTTCATAAAAAATAGTCTTGAAGTTATTTCTGTAAATACACAAGGGTTTGTTGAAAACAGAGGAATTGTTTTTATGGGTGTGTGCCAGGCTACCTTAGATAAGACATGCAGTCCATAGTCAAGGAAGTGGGCTTTACAGTGAGTGTTGCTAGGATACAGCACAGCATGTGCAATCGCAGACACTGGTGACACATCTAAAATCTGACACAAAGTTGGTCATAAGTCAGTAAATACTTTGCAATCTTCTATTTGTAGACAACAAAATTCATTTTTATTTTGAGAATTCTCTATGTAACAGTATAAAAACAATAGTTGTTATGGTGATGAGCATCATTCATGTATCTGGGGGAAATGGATACAAAAGTACAGCAAGTTAAGCTATCCTACTGGGATTACGGCTACCCAGGGAGACAAACATGAAACTGGATGATTTTGCTGAGGAATAACCAGTAAGGATGTAAGTCTTTGAGGGAATAACACTTTCATTCTCTGAGCTCATTCTCTGCCCTTCTCTCTCTGTCTGCCTCTTTCTCTTTCTCTCACAGACACAAAAATACATAGCCTTTGTGTTTTGTTTTCAGGGAGCACAGACCACAAATACTTTAAAATGTTGTGTAGGTAATCACTGTTCCCATTATCACTCCCAGTCACAACTGAGTTGAGTAACATTTAGTCACTCGCTGCAATTAGCAATACACCCATTAGCAATATCTTTGGTAGTGGATGTAAAGAGAGCTGAACTCTGGTGTAAGCCACCTCCCTAATGGACACATTCTCATGAACTCATACTTCTTTAACCAATCACCATTCTGCAAACAGGTATGGTGAAAAAGACCACACCTCAACACAAGCAGCAGCGTGCCACAGAGAAAGCAAAGCCGGGACAAAAGTAGACAGATGTGGGTGTGAGTAGGTGCTCCTGCAGAAGAAAACGAAAGGAACTGCGGAAAGCGATAGAGACACACACATAAACAAAAAGAGAGTGACACGGGGAGAGAAAAGGGAGGAGACAGTGAGGGTGAGAAAGTGAGAGAGGAGAGATAGTAAAAAAAAGAAAAAGAGAGGGAAGAAAAGAGAAAAAAAGAAGAAAAACAGAGGAAAAGATGGAAAGCTGGCTGATGGTGCTCCGGCAGCGTCCAATCCTGTATGTAGCTGTCTTCTCCCTGGTCTTCAGAGTGATCCACCGGCTGCTACAGTACCTTCCCAGACCCACTGCGGTGGACCGGCATCCCTGGAGGACATGGAAGTGGAAGAACCTCTCAGTGTCACTGGTACACTCCCTACTGACTGGAACTTGGGCCATTGCTTGGTCAGTGATATTTAACCCTCACATTACTTTTGCTAAAACATTTGTGAAAATGAACTATTGATTTTGCAGAACATACACAATAGCAAGAGTGCATTGTAACTTGATAGGACAGAAAGAGAGAGCTGGAATATTTACAAATCAAGTATCTTGTGTTTGGTGAGTAAGCAGTTTTTAATATTTAGTAAGTAAACATTTTCCAATATTGTGATTTTAAAATGTCACATGACAAAAAGTAGCACAAGAAGTAAGGTTTAACTGTTTCTAAAAGTTGACAGTTAAAAGATTTGCTGACACTTGTGGAAGAACAGAATTGTATATACCGTTAGCTAAATGCTTGCAGTGGAAATCACATGTCTGTCCACATGTAAAACTCAGCTCTGTTCTGTATGGAGGAACATGTGAGGGCCACCTTTGGCAACTAAGGGAAAAATCATGTGCATTCGCAAATTAATTTCCCCCCTTTTTCTTTCTCAGAGCAACACATCAAAACGTAAAAAAGGCTTTCGTGTTTGAGATTTTTCCATTTCAAACCAGTTGTTTCAGTCAGAAGGGGAGTGGGTCTTATCTAAATCTTATCTGACTTATTTGCTGCTCACGTTGACTTTTACTCAGTGACGTGACTTACAATGTTGCATAAAAGTTAGTAAATCTCAACTATCTAAACTTCTGTTTTTTAAATCTAAAGAAAGACATACGGCGGTTTGTTCACTGAGTTTTAAAGTGGTAAACTAAAACTCATTTTCATACCAATGTGCGGTGATGTCGAAATTCACTTAGTCTGTATTTACACCAGTGTTGTGATCCTTTTATGGGAACAGGAAAAACCCGCCAGACGGATGGTTTGGAGTTGTTAAAGTGAGAAGTGTGTGTGGGTGTGTATGCATTTGAGGGAAAGAGATAGAGAAAGAGAGGGAGAGAGAGCTATTGAAAGTGGGTGATTGCATTTTTTGTGACACTTAATTCCAAAGTTTTAGATATTTCACTTGGGTTAGAGGAGGCTGCTGAGAGACTTTCTCTCTTTAGTTTACCTGAACATATTATGTATTAAGTCTTCAAATATTTTCTTTATACCCAGCTCTGTCTTGGTACATTCCTCTTTCACAAACCTAATTATACAACGTATTTAAACCTCTTGCTATATTACCTTCAAATGTAATAACAGACGCAAACATCTCTGTGCCATGTTCCATATTGTAAAATATGCATATATATTGTGATTACACATGACAGTTTTTAGAAAGCCATCATGTTTAGTTTTGCCACCTTTTCCACAATGGGCTAGTCTCTGATTCAACAGTCCTTCTTAACCGTGATCCATATCCCTGCAAGTACCGCACTCATTTGACCCCTCTTCCCTCTCACCTGATCACATTGTGAACTGTCTTGTGTTACTGTGGTGTTTTTAACGCGTCTCTCCGTGTATTGTCATACAGACACTTCTCTCTGTGTTTCCCCCTCAGTGTGGTCCAGTATCCAGTGATGGTGCATGAGATGTACTCCACTTTCACTCCTCTCTCATACCTTCTCGTCATCGTCTCCTCAGGTTAGTACAAAAATAAATAAATAAACTCCTCTCTTTCTCAGGGTCAGAGGTCAAAGCCTCTTCTGACAGTTGGCTGATGTGCGCTCGCGGCCGACTTGAATGTTTTTGTCTCGAGTGTTCATTCCATAGTCACATTTTTTTAGTTTTATCTAAGTGAGCCACTGCGCGTTCAGTATGCTTCACTGTCTACTGATCAAGAATAACTATGTGACTTGTGTAGTGTTCCAGGCTGGAGATAAAACATTGTTCTTGCCACACAGGTCTTCATGATCACTAGGTACTGAAACTAACAATTACTGACAACTGAAAATTTGTGACACCCTAACACCAATTTATACAGACATCTCTGCAAGAGTAGTGGCTGGAGATTGTAGAGTTTGTATTCATGGCAAGAGCTGTAAATAAGGGAATATGAAATATATAGACAGATTTGAGAGCTTTATTTACACATTTGTGCATCTGAATTCTTATTTACATTCATTCCCTGCACCTGCTGTGAGCACAGTAAACAAGGCACAATTTACAGTACAATATGATGCAATATACAATAGAACGGACAGAGGAGCATTCAAATGCAGCTGAGTTGCAGGTACAGAATGTACTGGAACTGTTGTGTGTTTTGATACAGACCACAAAGAGTAGACACAGCTTTAATCTGGGTGGCTGGGGTCTTGTACTATAGAATGGGCACTTTTGTAGCAGTAGATGGTGGATGAGGTTTTAAGTCCAGTCTTAAATCAGGTCTTAAAATTTTGTAGGCAGATCTTGACCCTCCTCTGCAAAGCCTTCCTGTCCTATCTCGTAGTGTTGCCACTCCAGGCACTAATATCATCGGTCAGGATACTTTCTGTTTGCTACAGTAAAAGTTCAATGCTGCTTTCTGTGACATGGATTACGGATAATCAGAGATTTGCATTACTGATGGAGGCTGGTCTATTTAAAATGGAATTTAGATCAGGATGCTCATTCATTCCAGAACCTGGAAGTACTGTAGACCTTTCTTTTCAGAGTGACCTTACAGTTGTGGGTCTAAGATAAAGTCCACCTGAAGCAGCAAACACCCAATGAACACATCTTTGCCTTTCAGACATTTTATAACCATCTGTTTTCTACCTGTGAGGAAACAAATGCAGACCTGTACCCCCCCCCCCCCCCCACACACACACACATGTACACGCATAGCCCAGACATCCATATATTCATCATCAGCATTGATCAACTTCAAACAATCTTTTTTTTTTTATCTGACTGTTTTACAACCATGTTACTCTTCTCTTTGTTTAGAAAAGATATGTTTTGTTCACTATTCTGTGCAGTGAAAGAGAGTCTTTGCATCAGTGTGCTCTCCATGGACTGAAATATGAGATCATTCATAGGGGAGTCTCAGAGGCTGGGCTGTGACACAGAGAGATGTGAGAGTGTTTGGCATTGTTGCCAGAGTGATTAGTTTATTGTGAGGTTTCACTCTTCCCGTAAGAACCGATTTATGAGAGGCTGTCCCCAGCATTGTCCTTGTCTAAAGTCATTTTCATATTCTTACTGTTTTCAAAACCTACTTACATGTATGTCCACTTGCTTTACGTTGTTGATGATCTAAGTACAGAGAAATAATGCAAATACTAGAGTATGATATGATAGGCCCCCACATGCAGTAAAATGATAGTATTTTTAGCTTTGAGGGGGAAAAAAGACACCACAGGAATCATCTTTTGCAGGGCTCCTCAAATCTGATCCTGGATGTCTCAAGTTCTGGAGGTTTTACGTAAACCAAAACTAGGGACCTAGTGACTATAGAATGCAGACACCTACTTCTAATTTACAAATCAGCCTCTTTTTTCAAATGAGAACAAATCCAGCAGGACTGTAGATATCCAGGACAGAATTAGACTACAGTAACACACGACTGTGTTGCAGTTAAAGAGTGATAAACCAAGTAAAGAAGCTAGTGAAAATCAAAGCTTTTTGGAAAGCCCTTTGATTAATATTAATCTTTCCATTGTGCCTGTTTAACCTTAACCTGGGAATAAACATTTATATGTTTATAGTAAAATAAATGAATCAGGACAAGTTTAAAATACAGTTTATGCAATGAAGTGTTGTAGGAAACAAAAATTGCATGTTTCATATAAATATGATCTATCAAAGTCAACTAACATGATATTCCTCTTACAGGGTACTTCATCCAGGATGCGGGTGACATCATCCTCAGTGGATTTGTCAGAGAATCATGGGAATTTCTGCTTCATCATGTTTTAGTGAGTGTTCTTATAGTGCCCAGTTCGAGTTCAAATCTAGTAATGATCAGCACAGCAGAACATGTGTCAGAGAGTGTAATCTTTGTATGCATTATCTTTCTCCGTATTCATCATCTTTTACTTGTAACAGTGTCAACCATGAGATGGTTGATAAAACAGCAACAGGACAAACAGCTGTGATATTGTGAACTCCACTGTAGATTCAGCTATTGACTGATTAGTGCTTTTATGTAGGAATATAGAACAATATCTGTTAGAATACAATGTACAGGTAAGAGGATATGCAAAATTCTGAAACTGTATATAAAGAAATATATTAATTAATAACATATTTGTTCCGCAGGTGATTTGGTGTTTCATGTATGCTTTGCTCACGAGTCACTATGTGGCAGGGGCAGTGGTGGCACTCTTCGTCGAGGTGAACAGCGTATTTCTACACACACGGTTACTGCTAAAACTGGCTGACGTAGCCTCAAATTCTAGCATCTTTGTCATCAACAAACTGCTGAACGTCGTAACTTACGTAACCTTTCGCTTGGGAGCACAGTTTTTCATCACTTGGTACATCATACAGAATTACTCTTGGTTGGACCACGCTCTGTACTTTTTAGTGACGATGATTCTTATGAACATTATGATCCTCATCTATTTCTATAGACTTCTGCGAGCTGACTTCTTCAGCAAGCATAGCAGACAAAATGGCATGCATAAACTTGTCAAGGATTAACACCATACTGATTGGCAACCTTGCAAAGTTTCTGACCGGAATTTGTAGGCACGATTGACAGTGTGTGTGTGTGTGTGTGAGAGAGAGAGAGAGAGAGAGAGTATATGTATGTATGTATTTGTGGGTGGGGGCCGAGAATACAACTGAGCTCAAACGTGTTCTGGAGTGTAAGGAAAACCGAACGAACTTTTATTAAACTAAAGGGTTTGTTAATACGAGACGTGCTGCTTGTTTTTTTTTTTTTTTTGTCAAATAAATGTTAAATGTGTTTACATGATTTTTCTCTCCAGTTTGTCAGTTTAAGAGAGATTGCCATATGAAGTATGCAAGACGCTGACATGGGGAAGAGCTGTAATTTGTTTGACGTGTTTAACATACCTAGGCCAATAAGATCACTAGGGAGGAGGGTTTATTGTTGCCGCTCCAGTTTCTCTTTGAATTACTGGTTTTTGGGGTTCCCGTGAATAGCACATCTCTCTTACAACCACAGAAGTACAAAACTACAGTATCAGAAAGTCTTATCTGTTCCAAGCCAGCACTAACGCACCAGTCCCAAGTCCTCGATGCCCCCTACTGGACATCAGCTGAACATTCTTTGAGAAGAATTTTAATGACACCAGTTCATACAAAACCATTAGTAACACATGAGAACAGTAGTTTATGAAATTCACTGCATCTTTGATCTCCTCAAAGACACACTACACAGACCTTTAAAAGGTGGTGTATACAAACACAGATATGACCTGACATCTTTTCTGCAATACTGCAAATTTGCTGCATCTCAAAAGCTATACCGATCAATAGTTATTGGAGGCTGTAAACTAATGTATGTATGTATGTATATATAACAGTGCCAAAACAGTGTCTGCATGTCTGCAAATTGTGCAGCAGTGCCAGTATTTTATTGACACCAACCACAGTCCAAAAATGTAATTTCTTCCATGTCCTCTAGGATAAAAAAAAAAGTCTGAAGACACTGAGTAAGGCAGTAGTTTGGTCCTCTTTTAAAACTGTGCATCTCTTCACAGATATACTTTATTCTGGAGAAAAAACCCAATAGGTAGTCCTTCATGCCTATCAGTGGGCATATAAGTTAAGCAAAAATTACTTAAACAATTCAGAACCTTTAAATTATCAGATACCTAGTCATCCTGTATTTTCCAACCGAGGTACTTCAAGAACTCGACATTAATTGTCCAGTACAGGCCATGCGATTCAGAAAACACGCTAGTGTTTTAAAATGCCTTTTGAATTATTTAGCAAATCACCCTGCATTTTCTAACCAGTGATGACAGTGAGGGCAATCTCCACTGGTCATTCTGGCACATTTTCTGTTTCAGAACTGCACCTCATGCAGACAGACTTAAAGAATGAAACCAAATCTAAGTGATATCCAGAAAAATTAACTTTGTGGATAAACCTAATGACTGTTATTTACCTAATGTTAATCCATGCTGTAGGTTGTATCATCTATCCACCATGTGTTTTAAAAGGACAGTCTTCACGGTATGGATTTCACATTTCACTTTTGCCACAGGAAAATGTAAAAAAAAAAAAAAAACTGCATTAAGCACTACTATCAGGTTATGATGGACTACTGGCTCTTCCATTTTTATTATGACAAGAATATTCTTATGAAGACCTCATAACATTTGATCTTTTTCAAAGACTCTCGATACTTAGATAATCCAGAGACCTAATCAATAAAGACAGCACCATTCAGGAGTTTTTACAAACATTTATTCTTCTGTACATCTTGCCAAGAGCAGTTTAGATGATGCCAATCTGTAGAAAAAAAGGAGAAACAGCATTAAGACAGAGTAACGATTTTATCAAATATTTACAATAATTATGCCTGGCATCAGTGGTTCCTTTGAATGCGTCACATTTCATCAGACACAAACAGTTTGCATCATTTGCACAGACAACTGCATCTAAAATTTTTTAAAGATCATGGTGTGGAAAATTGTTCCGTTTCAAACCTGTCATTTCAAAACTGTTATTTCAATGAAATGAACGGCCTCCTTTCATAAATCATTTCTTATTTAGTAGTTCTATCTGCTGCACTGAACATTAAGGCAAAACCATATAGTGATGCTTTACACTGCTGTGGCCTTGCATATGACATGTTAATATACTGCATGTGTGCAGCTGGGAAAATAATTAAATAAATAATCATTTTTAAAAAAGCTCTGGATTATACAATTTAAGATACAATATATGACTACACTCTGGATTACATAATTTACAAAGAAAAAACTCTTTTTGAACTATAAAGGTGCTGTAAGCAGAATTGTGAGTATATCGGAACAGTTAAACTGACATTAATCTCCAGATTGGTTTTGCAAATGCTGATTAACCCTTGCTGAGGATCCTGAAAAGGCTGGCAAAGGAGAATCCCAAAAGTCAAATTTAATCTACACCTCTCATTTATGTCCTGTAATCTATCCTCTAGTCTTTTCAAGGAATGAATAATTTCATAAAAACTATAAAATTCCCAGTATCCTGTATTTCATAAGTAATGGTCAAACCCTGGATTTACCACAGACTGTTTTGTCTACCAGAACCTACTTGATATTGATCATAAAAATACATCAAATGGAACACACTGCTCTTACCTTGTTTGCAACATCCAACGCATCATAATCTGGCGCAAGACGAACGTATGCCTTTTTCTCACCGTCGGGCCTAAAGAGAAAAGCAAAAGCTTAATCAGCCATGCGTATATCGTCCATCCTGAGAAAACTCAAGAAAGAAAACCAGCTTCAGTTCCGATGAACATCAGTGGTTCCTTTGAAAACATCACATCTCAGAGTTATCAACTGATTTACATCATCTCACAGGAACTGAAGGTTCTACCCAGACATGACGAACAGAAATGCTTGTTAAGCTTTATGTTAAAAGCCAGAGCCGGAGAAAATACCTGATCAGTGTGTTGACTTTGGCCACATCGATGTCATACAGTTTCTTGACTGCGTGTTTGATCTGGTGCTTGTTGGCCTTGACATCGACGATGAACACCAGGGTGTTGTTGTCCTCAATCTTCTTCATGGCTGACTCAGTGGTCAGAGGGAACTTGATGATGGCATAGTGGTCCAGCCTAGTGGTGTCAAACAGACATTAATATGGAGTCAATCTCCCCACCCTTCTCACACAGGAAAACTGTACGTCACCAATGAACAGAATGCTGAAATGTCAACAAAAATAAGGCAGCATATCTGACAATGATATGAAAAGATTCATGAGTTAAATAATAGGGAAAAATATTGTTTCCAAAGCAATTCCCACAACACAAATCAACAAACTAAACGCATTTTCAGCCAATACTAACAATTAAGGCCTTAACAGTTTCTGGATCAGCACTGAGACACCACATTTGGTTTGCATGTCTGTACTGTTTTGGTACAGGACAGCCAAGCAAACTAAAATACTGAAGCTGCACACATACTATCCCTTGTGAGCATCTACCTTGAACACCCTACATAAGAAATATCATCGGCCCACCACTGACCCTTAGAGGGCAAGTTATCACACAGTACAGCTGAAGGACTTACTTGTTCCGGCGTGGAGCGCTCTTTCTGGGGTACTTGGGCTGCCTCCTCAGACGGAGAGTTTTCGGCCTACGGAAGGTTGGGGAGGTCCTCACCTTCTTCTTCCTGAGGCTGTGGACACCCTTCAACACAGCTTTCTTGGCTTTAAGGGCCTTAGACTTGGCCTCAGTCTTGGGTTGGACAGCTGTGAGGGGGCAGATTCGAAAGATTAAGATTCAACAAAATGAAGACATCCACCATCAAGCAGCCATTTTAAGATGAGTAAATTCACTCAGTCAGGTGATTTGAACTTGTTAGTAAGGAATTGTTAGAAACAGTGTTTCACTTTTAACTAGAGGTGCATCAGTAATATAGTTGAAATCATAGCATATCATGCTTTGATCGCTATATAATCATCACATGCACCATCAACATTGACAAACTACATAACAGATATTGTTTCGCCGCCGGTTAATTATGTGCCCAAATGCATCTATTGATACAATGTGATGAGTACGAACACAAGTTCTCAATATTGGACAAAACGTTTGAAATTACAATGAGCGCTTGGTGAACGACTCTGACACACTAGCTTCATCAACCCTTCTTACACTTCATTAGAAGGCGTCACAGCCGGTAGCTTAGGGGCTGCTTGCTAATCAATGACTTCAAATAACTTGCCACTAAACGTTTAACTAATCATCTATGGTTAGATTAGTATTGCAATACTATTAAAGTTGCGCCATGAATATAGATAATTTGATCATTATAAGTAACTTTGTTCAGCGCACACTGTTAAACTCGGAGGCTATTAGCTGCTACAGTACTTCACGTGGGTTTAACAGCTAACTCACTGGATAACACGCTACCAATGTAAAACACAAACTGGATCGGAACGGTACATTCAGCAGTACAATATATCCAAATTACCTTTAATACAACAATTCCAGGCAACGATCACTGACAAGAGCCTTCACATGTTAAGAAAACGTGGCAATACCTATGACAAATAGGCCTTGCACATGAGCTACCTATCTGCCGAAGACATTATATACCGACCGTGACTTTCTGAACGTCTGAAACATACATTACAGATAGTTTTTCAGCCACTGGCATTACTCCGAAGCGACCCAAACAACCACAGTAGCCTTAAATAGCTTATCGAACGCAAGAACATTTAAAATAACATATTAAACACGAGAAAAATCACCAATACTAACGGACCTTCCTTCTTCGCCTTCGGAGCCATGTTAGGAAAGGAAGATTCAACGGGGTTTCCGAAAGTTTATTGCACGGGCCGATACGCCAAATCTGTATCGCGAGACATAATAGTGCCTCACGGTATTTGTAGTTCATGGTTGATCTGTTGTATTTACCAGCACATGCCACAGGGGGTGCTATTATCTTTAAATATGAACCCGGAGACATCCCCTGAAGTTTGTCTGAACTGACGGGCTTGTATTGAAACGGATTTGAAATATTAATGAGTTGAAGAATTGACTTAAAATGAAATGACGCTGGAATGATCAAATAGGATGTGTTGACTTTACTTCAACGGAGCCACGAGTCTGCTGCCAAATGGTTCGCAGTTTCCTTGCAAGTTCTTGCTGTCGATAAACCTTAGGTATGCAACTTGGTTTAATTGTTGGATATTCTTATCCTATGTTTTAGTTATTTTAATGGTCCCGTTTTCAGCTGACATTTTTGAAGCATCAGTCGTGAAGTAATGTAACTTTACATGCTGTTCCATTGTTGTGCCGTTTTTTCGTCTTCGTATAAAAAAATAGGAAATAAATTCAACACTGGTAGTTACTGAGAAATTCAGAACCATGGATCTCTTAAACATTTAAAAGTGAACTGCTTACCAATGGGGCTTTTATATAATTACGTGGTCATATAAATACACAATACGCGAAAAGCATACAAAGTCTTCCTGACAACCATTATGGTACGTATGCAACTATGGTAACGTCTCTCCTAGTGTCAATAAATGCTCAAAACAGCATATGTTGTGACAATAATCAACTGTTGGGCACCTATATGTATTTTTTTTTACTGGTAGGATTTCTCCTCTTAAAGCTTTTTACCTATTTTGGCCAAACAAATATGAATCAGGTCAGAGGGTATGCTGTAGTGTGTGTGGAAAATTGTATATGTCTCTGTCATGTTTAATATTTCTTCATTTGCAGTTTCTTAGTTCCACAGCACGCAACGTATGCGCGTGTCTTGGTGTTTGTCCCTGTCTGTTGTTCAAACACTCCAGCAATGAGCGCACTGCCACCTGTGCGAAGAGACAGAGTGATCTGTGAACTTCCCCTGGTAACGTTCTCTTTTTCTTTCCCTTCTCTCTGACAGTGGCTCGCTCAGTATCAGCACTTATTTTCCACACTCATACACTTCTGGCTTTTGACACATGAAACCTTAGTGTTCCAGTGTTTGCTACAGGCTATTCTCAGAATGTTTCTAACAAGTCTCATTGTTTGACTGTTCAACATATTGCAGCCAAGATGGTTTAATGTCTGTGTCCTTGTTGGTAGCAAAAATTCCTTACTGCAGTTTTAGAGCATATTTTCATTCTAATTAGTTGTATTGTAAATAATCATCTTTGTGATTCCTTCAGTACTTCACAAAAAATGCTGCCCTGCACACCAAAGATGGATTCCACCCTACAGTGACAGCAGCTTGTCAGGAGCAGAGGGCTGGTCCAGTTGAGTGAGTTTCAGCTTCTTTCTCATTCTCTCTCTGATGTCAGTTCTCATATGTGGAGTGACATGACTACTGAGTCATTGTCTTAGTTGACATTTTAAATTGAAACAATTGAAGACATGTAACATGGGTGCAATGTGTGGTGCCAGTCTGTCTTGGTGTATGAGAGAAGTGACTCTGTCTTGTGCATGTGCTTACAGGTTTAATGTTGCAAAGGTGATAGTTGTTGGTGATGTGGCAGTTGGGAAAACCTGTTTAATTAATAGGTAAGCAGTTTTGAAATCATTGAAATAGCCATGATAGAATGTCATATTGATCAAAGAAATGGAGAACAATTTCTGAGAAATGTTAGTCAGCATTAATTTGATGGTGATCCTCAGTATTTAGTCCTCCAAAAAAAGTACATTTCTACATATGACATGCATTCACTAAAGGTTTCAGTGAGAAATCCACATAAAGCAACACACTGATCATTTGTCAGAAGCATTTCTATAAATTTCCATAATTATTTATTTTTTTTTTTTACAAATACAGAGAAAACGAGAATAAAAAGGTTCTATCACATGATCAGTGTGATGTGTAAATACATAAACCAGCTCTTGAAAGTAGGCATTACCTGATTATCTGGTGCTCTAGGTTCTGCAGAGATGCCTTTGATAAAAACTATAAGGCCACCATCGGTGTGGACTTTGAGATGGAGAGATTTGAAGTCTTAGGAGTGCCATTCAGTTTGCAGCTGTGAGTCAGGCTCTTTCATCCCATTCATTGCTTACATTTTTCCCCCAGATTTGATTTAACACAGTTATTTAGAGATCTAAACAAACAACTAAAATAGCTAAAAACATGTTAATGCTCAGTCATGGTTATTAATGATAAGCAAGCAGTTAATCACTGTGACTCTATTCGTGAATTAACAGAGTATTTCTTTGAATACATTGGACGCCTCAAACTGCACTTTAGCTGTTAAAATGCTGGAACTTTCCCTGTTAGTTAACCTCTTTGCCGTATAGATTGAGTATGAAATAAAAAGGTTTTGTACTGTAGGTGGGACACCGCAGGTCAGGAGAGGTTTAAATGCGTTGCCTCCACTTACTACAGAGGAGCTCAAGGTAAATAATAAATGTGTTGTCTGGTTGTACCCTTCTTCTTTCTGAAATGAGGACATATTTATATAATCCAAATTGTACTCTCTTTTTTAAGGACATAGAGAAGTGTAATGTTCAAACTATATTATTTTAAAGCCTTTCAATAATTTTTCATTTTATTATATTGCAGCCATCATAATTGTGTTTGACTTGAGTGACTATGACTCTCTAGATCATGCAAGGTAAGACATAGAGGTCAAATACAAAGTCATCAAAAATGTTTGACCTTTTATCCTAGCAATAATAATAATAATAACAACAGTAATTATTATTATTTTAGGGGCAAACTTAAATTTCACTCAGTGACTGTTTTTTTATCAATCTTAAAAATCACATTAGAGGGTGTGCTCGGTTTTCTGTTTCACAGACAGTGGCTTGAGGACGCCATGACAGACAATGATCCCTCAAGTGTGTTGCTCTTCCTTGTGGGGACCAAGAAAGACCTGAGTGTGAGCAGACCCCTAAACTATGTGTTTTAATGTTAAATAGTAACCCAGTAACCCATGTTCATGAACTCTCTCTTTGTTCCCTGTCAGTATCCAGCCCAGCTGGCCCAGATGGAGGAGGAGGCCATAAAGTTATCTGAGGAAATCAAAGCGGAGTACTGGGCTGTCTCTGCTCTGTCAGGTACCATAGAGCAATTACACATGACTCCACTTCTTTCCAAGCTCTAATGATATTAAGACCCATTTAATGATTGGCTCAGACTTTGACTGTCTACTGACAGGCCAGGGTTCTGAGGTCAGGGGTCGTGACCTGGTCTCATCTGAAACCAGTCATGTGTAATAAGACCTGATGTAACCCTATGAATTCATTTGTACTAACTTATTCCTGAGATACCCGTGATCCTGACTCCTCCTGCCCTGTGGACCGATCCATCCTGGAGTTATCATCTTTCATCCCCCTGTCAGCCTCCTGTCAGCATCGCCATCCCCTTTGTTCATGCTCCAATTTACTTTCAATTGTAACTGCCCACGTCGTCGGCAGCTATTGCACACCTGTCTGGCCAAGGAGGGGTCTCCTCTCTCTGTGGCCCTTCTCAAGATCTCTCCCATTTTCCCATTTCCCTTTTGGGTTTTTGGGGAGTTTTTTCTTGCCCGCCATGAGGATTAAGTCAGGGGGTGCCGTCCTGTCTTGATTTGACTGTTGTGGCCTGTAAAGCCCTTTGAGACTGTAAAAAGTGATATTGGGCTCTAAATAAACTTGAAACTTGAAACTTGAAAGAGCATCAAGTCCTCCTGAAGGAGCTAAACTGTATGTTGTCAGTGCTAATTATCTAATTAAGATAGTGCATGTAGGTTTAAAAACATAAAAAGAAAACAGTAATGTTTTAAAAAGGAGTTTTTTTTTAATGCCGTTTGGTATTTGTGTCTAGGTTTAGGAATGAGACAGGAATGCATAGTGTGAAAAATGTGATATCCAGCAGCAAACTGCAGAGCATTTTGTATGAATGGCTGTCTGTGTCCTCTCATCTGTAGGGGAGGGCATCAGAGAGTTTTTCCTCCGGGTTGCTTCGTTGACCTTTGAGGCAACTGTGTTAGCAGAGCTGGAAAAGAGTAACTCTCGGCGTGTTGGTGACATCGTCAGTGAGTGCATTTAAGTGGATATGTGCTCTAATGTGTGTGTAGCTGGTTCACATTTCAGTAACAAAGTTCCTGAAATGAAAGATTTGCGAAATATACCATCTGCAATGATGTATTCCAGTTGAATGTAGTCTGTTCTGTGTGTCAGTTTTATTCACACCTTGCACTTTTGATTTCATCACAAGCAAATGCAATTTTGTAAAATTAAATAGATCTAATCTTGTCATTTGATTTTGATTATCTTTACAGTGTGTGCATAGTACTTTCTTTTTTACTTTTAGACTTGTATTTGGGCAACTTCTGTCTTTACCACTGAGTATTCCAGTTCTACACACCTGCACTAACTTAATTTACTAAGCACAATGATACTGTCTCCTGCAATGACCACCATGCCTGTTTGTTTTCCCACAGGGATCTCTAGTACCCCCAACAACAAACTGGCAGCATCTAAGAAGAGAAATTCTAACTGCTGCTAACGGTCCATTAGGATTGATCTGTCAGTTAAGGGCATTGACAGAGGATATCACCTTGCACCAAATTCAAAGGAACAGACTTAACTGAAATTTGTTTATGAGCTATCATAAGGCATCATGGGTGATTTTACTCATAGGCTCTCCTGATAACAGTTCTAAATTAGATTTTTTGGGGGTTTTTTTGTGGATCCAGTAGTGTTGCTGATGTTCTAAATGGCAAGGTACAGCCTAAAAATAGCCAAACAGAGGATCAAAAGGTTACAGAGAAAGTCCTCACAGGGAGAGTTAGACTTACTCACCCATGATGACCATGATTGTCTAAAGAGGAAAGGTACCGGCTAACTTCACTGAGGCAACACATCCACAAAAAGACATGAAAGTAAATGGTAGAAAATTCCAGTCTAATTTTGCCGAGGGTAATAAGGTTCGTAAAAGTTCGTAAGGTTCATTAACTTTGTGCTTATGTGGTTGTGCTCTGAAACAGGGGGCGCTATTTTGGACGTAAACAACAGCCAGAGACCCAACAGCATGCAAAAAAGTGTGATTTCATGTTTACTCGTCTAGTTAAGAGAAGTAGGCACTTGGGAATAGTAATTAGGTAATGTCATTTTATTGTCCAGTTAGTAGTTTTCTGACAATATGTTCGCTGCCATAGTTATGCAGAGTCAGAACCTTTAATAGCCAGAATATTTTTTGAATCCAGAGTACATGTAATATTAATTATTTTATTGTAAAATATAGGTAATTGTGGAATAGCAGTGGTCTGGCTTTTGCTTTGTATTTAAATATTTCATTCACCAGCAACTTTGGATGCAAAAATTACACCTGAATATAATTTAATCAAATTTAGAGATTACTGAAGCCCAGTGCGGATACTCATGCAGTGACGCTCATTAAATATAAATCTCATCAGATTCACCTAGTTTTAATTACTGCACTGAAACGCAAAGTAGAAAAATTTGTGGAATTTCTTGTTTCAGACCTGGTCACGCTCATGTCTTGCAGAAGAGGTAACATTTACTCTGTCTTTAAATACCCTCAGGGGTATTTTTCATGTGGAGGTTTCTTAACTGGTTTCCTTGTTCTTTGCATTATAATTGCATCATGGGTCTCTGTTGCTAATATGATTCATGCGGCAGTGCCCAAGACCACGTGCACTGCGATAGTCATTGCGACATTAGATTCCCACACTGAGCAGAATAGATGAATTGTTTTTCTCGTGAGTGGAAGAAAAGTCTCATTCAGACTGAAGACCAATCAAATTATAGCGAAAACAAGAAACATTCATGTGCACAATATCATAGCCTGTTCTGAGGTGGTCTCTCTGAAAGTCTGATAATGAAGCATGGCAATCCTAGGATGAGCCATATTATTACCAAAAGTATATTAGTATATGGATGCCAGATTGCTAACGTTGGTGGACTGATTTATGGTTCATGCTGTATTTATTTATTTGTTTGTTTGTTTATGGCAAATTTAGGGACAGGCTGAGCACAATTACAACTCCTGTGATTTCCAGACCCTGTGATCCACATGATCTTTCTAAACCAGCAATGGAAAATCTCAATCTCACATTTAGAGTTATTAATAGTTCTTTGTTGTTTTTTTTTAGTTCAGTGAAAACTGATGAGGGACATTTTCCAATGGATATTGAGAAGCTGAGCTAACTGAAACAGTGCATTTCTGATATATGTGGTGCTGTTGTGTATCCTGTGATCTGCTGTTTAATATTTAGACTACAGTTACTCAATATTCTTTCTGATTCCACAGGAGAATATAAAGCAAATGAAATATTTTCTCTTGTCTGGTATCACTGTCCATATCACAAGGTTTGAATGAGTCATTTTAGCCCTGAAGCGCATAGCTTTCTAACAAGCCTTGTTTCATTACTGACCACTGTTCTAGCTCTGAACAACCCACTGCCATTCTTTAATTTATGCAAAACATAGCCATATTGATTGAATTTTTTATTACAAGCTGGTTGTTGTAGTTCCTAGTCGGATGATGCCAAACCAAAAAAACACCAGGGGACAAAAAAAAAGAAAAGAAATATAGGGAAAAAATCTATACCTCGAAAATATAAATAGTCTAAAGCCAAAGAGGCATGGCCAAATTACAACAATATTATGGCGTCTGAAATCTCTTCACATTTCTGGCTTAAATCTAACATTCGGTTCACTTAAGGCTCACAAAGGTCACCACCATGGCTATCTGAAGTCATCTGTCCATTCAACAAAGATGATAAAGGCCAGTAGAAGCCTCTGTTATGAAGTAAGTTTGTAATCTAAGAGACATACAAGACAGCTCTTACATGACATGCATTACGTTATAAATGCGTCCAAAATAAGTGTTAGCAGCAAAACGTTAAATAATAATAATAGTACTAAAATAATAATAACTAATAGCAATGTCTATATGTAAAGCTGTACGGGTCTCAAATAGAAGATGCCAAACCGTGATACTGCATATGCGTTTGCTCAGTATACAACACCAAAGAAGAGTAAAATCGAATATTTTGCTTTGCTGTACATGTAGACACCATCCAGAGGAACAGTGGTTTATGAGAACAGCTATTTAAATGAAAAGCCCAGAGCCAGCCGAATTCCGTTTTCACACTTTTTATAATCAAATGAAAAGGTTGTCAGCACTGATCACACAGTCATCCTCTTCAGTTTGCTTTCTTACCATCAGGGTCAGCCTAAAGCATAATGAGACTTCTATGTTGTACAGAACACATGATCGTGCCTGAAATATTTCCCAGAGTTCAACATCATCATACAGAAGATTCACAACTGCATCAAAGCATCCCCAGGAGCCACGGGTGAAAGAGCTTAGATAAGGGTCTTCAGCCATACAATGGATAAAACGCCATGAGCGAAAAAGCTGTTTTACAATAAAGGGGTCTTAATGACTATTTATGGTTTCATTTTCCTTCCCGCTCACAACGTTTTTATTTGCTGAAAAAACTGCTTGTTACATGTATGCAGATGTAAAGCATGACGTTTGATGAGAAGGGAGAGTAAAGGTATTTGGAACAAAAGGACTCTTCACAACTGAGTACCCTTGACCCCGCAAAAAGTCAAAATAAGGTTAAAAAGTTAATAAAAACTTACAACTAAAACAATATAGTTTACTTCAAACACAGTTTGCCCATGTGCACACCCAAGACAGTAGCATAAACTGGGTTTAGACACCGATGTAACTGAGACTCACACACAAGCTTTTCAATGTTAGCCTGGCAAAAGAGTTCTCATTAACAGAACAGACAAGTTTGCTGACCACATGCCTTTAAAAGCAACTTTTAAACACTGTATTCAAGAACTGGGTACTGGTTAAGAAACATTCGCGTCAAAGAATTCTCAAGGGTGTCTGATCAAAAACTGAGTTTATACCCAACATGTTTCTACGGAACTGACAAAAATTCAAGACTTGTTTTTAGAGCCTCTATATCAGCAAAGCAGATGGGAAATAATATCTCTGGTGTAAAGATAAAAGCTTGTTTCTCGGTGTTCTTCCCACTGCGACTTAACGATACTTTTTCAAAGGTAAAATACTTGGATGGAAATATCTTTATGTGGGACACTACAAGTCTTGTCATCTGGAGGAAACAAACCAGAGCGTTACATTTTTTAAAAAGTATTTTTTCTTTCTTCTTTTTTTTTTTTTTAGGACTCCCTAACAGAGAACGTTGGTAATTTCTCAGCTGTGACAACACAGGGATTTAGGGACTTTACAGTATTACGGTACACACCGGAGAAAGTCTTTTTATTTCGTTCTGATAAGAATACAAAAAAAAAAAAAAATGAAGGTATGTTTCTCTGTTTGGCAAAACAAGGTTCGTCCAGTGGTTTTCTGAGCTCATCCACATTTGTTTTGTATAGATACCTGGGCATAAACTAAAGGGTGTTAATGTCAATACACCAGTGATAGAACAACCATAGACTATTCATGTGCTTTTTATTTATATATTTTTTTCTCCTAATCCTTAGTTTTTTTTAAAACCTAAAAAGAAGAACAAAAAAAAAAAGAAGAAGAAGAAGAGCGCACCCCATGCAGTTTTTTTGTTTTTAAAGAGGAAGGGGAAAAAAAAAAAAAAAAAAGAAAAAGAAAGGGTGAACCCAAAAGACAAACTTTTGAGACAGGTCCATTTCCTGCATCGGTTTGTCTGGTAATGTTTTTTTTTTTTTTTCTTTCAGTGTATGTGTGTGTCAGTAGCTCTGAATGACTTCCTTTCCCCCAAATAAACACACTCTGTATTATGGTCACAGAAGCAATGGGGAGAGTAAAGGATGAGGAGAGCGAGACAAAAGACATGGAGATGGAGGTGTGGCTGGTAAAAGAAAGGAGAGTACAGCAGCGAGGGAGGGAGGGGGCTCCTATCGGTCCATCTCGTCGAGGAGGGGCGTGGCGTCTCCGGCGATGGACATGGGGGTGCTCTCGATCATGGGGCTTGGGGAGGGACGAGGGGTCATGCGGGAGCTCTTCTGTTTCCTGCGCTCTGCCTCCTTCTCCTGTAGCCACTGCTCTGCCATCTTGGCCCAGTCCACGGCCGTATGGGCGTTTGTTCTGCCGAGAGAGAGAGAGAGAGAGAGAACGAGGATCAGTCGTGGCTTAGCGATGAAACATCAGACACACAGGGCCAGTTAAAGCATAGCCTTCCACTAACCTAGTCAAGGCTGAGACATCACATTCACAGAGTAGCAGTTAAGAAGTGACATTTTTCAACAAACCAGCTGACTAGTACCTCAAAGTTTTAACCTGACACAAAAAGCTCTGAATCAGATAGAACTAAGAATTGAGACAATGTATAATAACGAGCTGTTACTAATTAGGAGCTAGATCAGCTAAATGCTGATAGCTGGATAAGTGTTTTGGCAAAACTTTGACTATAGCATGTAAGTATGTATTAGAGAGCGTGCAGGATCTGTGTGTTAAGCGTATGATCTCTCTCAGTAATGCTGTTTGTCACTCACTTTGGCTGCGGTGTCCTGACCCGTGAGGAGGAGGAGGAGGACGGAGTGGAGGAAGAGTGGTGGTGATGTCCATGTGAGGACTGGGGGGTGCTGCTGGGATACTGGGGCGTGGTCATGGCCTGCTGTTGTCCAGGCGTTGTGTAAGAATAGCTGGGTGTCATGAGGGGCGTGGCCATAGGTTGCTGTGGCGTGGCAAACACCTGGAGAAAGCATTAAGATGATCTGAACCTCTTTAACCACACAAGCTACAGACTGAGAACAACATGCATGCTTGTCACTGTACGACCTACTCAGGATTAGAATTACTAAACCAATTAGAAGACACAAGCACAATAACAGCAATAAAATCTGTCATTCTTGGTTTTATACAGGTTAGAGACATATGCCAGATCTTGAAAAAGAAAAAAAAAAGAAAAGAAAAAAAAAGAAAAAAATGCTGAGTCAATCCCTTTGTGAGAGTTTCACTTTGGTGGTATTACACGCTCTGGCTGATAAAAATGACACGCGGTGATTGGAGGTAGATGACAGGAGAGAGTGACTGTCTGGTGGTTGTTCTTACGTGATAAGCACTGCTGCTCCCTCCTCCCCCGGCGCTGCTGCCCCCGCTGTAGCCGTACTGACTGGAGGCCCACTGGGCCGGCGTAGTGTTGGGGTTCTGGCCCTGACCCGTCACGGCCGCAATGGCGTTAAACATCTGGGACGTCATGTTTCGCGGTAGGGCGTTGACGGCTCGAGTCAAGTCTGAGGGAGAGAACAAAAGATGTCAAATTTTCAGATAAAAGATGGAGTCTAGCTGAAAGTCTAAACATTAGGGAATCATGAGGCAGACACAGATGAGGGTGGCTGTGTTGTGGGTGCCTGACTAACCTGCAATGTTAATGTTAGCCGGTGTGGCGTTGACAGAACCCGGTGTTCGCGTTCTGCTGCTGCTGCTGGGGGTGACCCCTTCAGACAGAAAGAAAAAACAAAACAAAACCACAAAGTAATTCACTTGTGATGATGTTTAACCTCCACACAGTCATCTGAAACAGAACAGAGGCGGGTGTCTGAAGTTTTAGCCAACCTGGCACTGGTTCCTGATAGTGGTCTTTAAACCAGCGGAAGAGCCCGTTGACGGTGGGGAATATCTGAGAGCGATACCTGAAGCCGTCTGGGGTGATGGTAATGTACTCAATCCTGTAAGGGGAACACAGATATGTCCTCATTCAAATAAACAAACAATTTTCTAACAAACAATTTAGAGAAGCTTTAACAAAGTTCTACTGTCATAGCTTAAAGGACACTGCTGCTAACAGTAACTGACAGTTCAAATAAACTGTGTGTGTGTGTGTGTGTGTGTGTGTGTGTGTGTGTATGTGTGCGTATGTGTGCATGTTCGAGAGAATCACCTGGGTTTCCCCCTGGGTTGGTAGCCCAGTAAGAACTTGCCAGGCAGGTCTCGACAAGCTGAGATGAAATATGGAATAAATGTGGGCTTCTCTTTCTTGGTCCTGACGAGGAGCTCCTCCATTTTCTATGGCCAGAAAAGAAACACGTGAAAGAAATGCACACCTCTGTCCTGTCAAAAGGAAAAAGAAACATCAAGAAGTAGCAGAAAGTTTGGCTGAAAGCAGAGACGGACCTTCCGGTCTCCTCCTCCGCACTCCTGGAAATACTTGTGGCTGAGGAGATCCCGCGCGAAAGCTGCCATTGGCTGAACATAGCGTGCCGTGATCTCGTCCAGATCCTCAAACTCCTGTGGACGCAGAGCACGGGTTCGCTGTTATACAGTCAGTGTTTAACACCATAAGACTGTCCTGTGCATACTCTTATTACAGAAATATAATCTGGTACAGATTAAGCCCAGACCTTAAAAACTGTTTGTGTAAATGCCTTATTCAGTTCACAGCAGTTTAGCTACATTTGTGAAGTACTTTTGACAAGTTCTGAAAAGCGGCTTTCCAGAGCACCAGCCAGAAATCGTATGTAATTTTCTGCAATTGCCAGACAACAATTAAAGCTTCGCCTATTACAATGACCAGACTTTAATACTGTATGACATCAAACAGTGTCATGGAAAAGACACTGGCTGAACTCTTGCCTCATTGTTGATCCATAGGGTGTGGCCCAAGCTGAAGGCGTTCTCTTTGCCCTCCTCACGCACATCCACGTGCTGGTAGATCCCGTCAGCCACCTTCCAGGTGACCGTCAGGTGGTTCTCTCCTTTACTGCTGGGTCGGATCACCACGTCACCCTGGTCCATGGACTCCATCATCTTCTCTGCCTGCTTAAAGTTGATGTTGTGGAAGGATGGGTGGGCAATCACTCGCTTTATATAGGCTAGAGAGACGAAAAGAGAGAAACGCATTTAACTAGGCAGATGTCTTCGGAAGTCTGTGAATGGAAAAGTGCATCATCTTTACTCCTGAAGTCAAGGTTGATTTGGTCACAAGATAAAAGTATTCTTAAGGATGTGTAAAGGACAGTGTAATGTCTGTTCTGAGGTCAGTATCATATTCATACTGTGTGTTGTCTGTTCTGAGGTCAGTATGGTGTTAATATTGAGTGTTATCTGTTTCGGAGTACAAGACTGTATTCATATTGTGAGTGAAGAAAGTTCAACGAACTGGTTCTCTGCTGTTTCTTCTTCTGCTCCTCGTCCTGTTTAATGTCCTCAGCCTCAGTGTCAAAGTCATAGTATGTGTCCTTCGGCAGTTTCCACTCGTTGTTTTTATCGGTGAGGTCAGACGTTCTGCAGGTGAGGTCAACGCTGAACTTCTCGATGTCGATCTTCATTATCCGACAGTGGACAGTCATTCCCACCTGAGGACAGGAACAACGAGGACACTGAGTTAGTCTCTGAGTTAGTTTCAAGGCTGTCTTGGCTCGCGTTTGCAATTTTGGATTTCTTAAAACTGTCTACAGCAGCAGCGACTGTTCAGTGACCGTAACGCTACTGATAAAGTATAAACTGATCTGCGACCGCTCCAACGTGTCAAACGAGAGGAATAAAACAGTGAGTTCACCCTCACCTTCACCCTCTCCTCTGGATGCTTAACCACCTTATCGCTGAGGAATTTGGTCGGGATGAATCCGGTAACACCGTTGTCCATGCGCGTTCGGACGCCGATGGCCTGGCCAGGACAGGAGCCGCTGTCAAAGTGGTTCCACACCTGCGGATGGGAGATGGATTATAAGCATTATATTACTTCATTCTCATTCTTCCTGATGCGTTTCACATCACCACCTTCACTTAGTTTGCTGCTCAAACATGAGAGAACTCAACACATCACTGAGCTTAAACAGTTTAGGCTTGAAATAAACAGCCTGATAAAATTCTCAAAGGAACCGAGTGCATTTTTGCGTGATCTGCTTTGTCACATGCTTAATGACTAAGCCGTTTGGATGACTTTACAGTGGACTTCAGATCTGGCTGTGTTCTGGCTGACAGTAGGCGTGATGACAGGAGTCTGACCTCACTGAGCTCAGGGAAGTTGTCCTGCTGGCAGAAGGGGCACTGCCACAGGCCCGTCTCATCGTTACGGATGGCCTGGTCATAACTCTCCCCCTGCGGCCGTCTGTGTGCAATGCCCGTCACCACGCTGGTGATCAGCTTCCCTACACACACACACACACACACACACAGAGAGAGAGAGAGAGAAGAAAACAGTGAAACCACAATACAGGGATAACAGAGGATTAGTGTTGGTCTTAAAGGAAAATGGGCATGAAATCACTGTATAGAATAAGGATAGTAAATTCGACACTCCCTGGCTGTCAGGAAATGCATTACAATGAATACAGCATTACAATGAATACTACGGCTAAGACCCATGGGAGAGGAGGTGTGGGGTTTTACCGATGTAGAAGGTTTCCGGTGTCTCCTTGGTCAGCAGGTTGAACACCTCCTCAGTGTTGGGGGATCTGTATGGCGCTCTCAGGTCTTTATACCTGCAGCTGAGCTCGGCTCGGATATCATACAGTGTGATACCTTTGTTACCATAGCCCTGTCAGGAGAGGACAAAAGTCAAGTGTTAGAGCTCTGAATAAACCAAGCAAGAATGTAATTATCCTCATGTAAGGTTACATAATGACTTTTATAAGGAGATCCCAAATGACCTGGTCTTCTCCCATTTACCAGTAAACCACATGGCTGAAACCCCAGGAAATGTCAAGTGTCCCAGTGTCATTCAGTGTCAAACAGAGACAGAGACACAGAGAGAGAGAGAGACAGAGAAAAAGAGAGAGAGAGAGAGAGCACGAACGTCCCAGTTTCGATCATCGACCCACCTGTCTCTCCAGCTCCTCTGCAAACGCATCAAGATCCAGATCTTTCAGCCTCTCTGGGTTCTCCAGGATCTCCTCCAGCGCTCCAGCAGGGTTAGCGTCTTCTGCCGACTCATCGTACTCTAAAGCGTCCACAGCCATTTTACGAGCCCACTCATAAGTCTCAGGGTGCACACGAGAACCATCCAGAACCTCGATGTAGGAGTCAGTGCTGAAGGACAATACAGAGGGAATGTAGATTAAAGATCAGAACAGCCAAACCGTCTAATCACACAGCAGGCAGCAAAGCGCTTTGATAACAGTAGCCCAAGTGGTTTATGAAAAAGACTGCAACATGTTTCACCATATTTGTCATAAATAACCAGTGTTTGTATGTAGTCATCTGATGTAATCACCAAGACAAACACACACATGGTCAGCATGAAAATCAGAAAAACAGTCTGGAGGTTTCCTGTGAATCTGGTGCATATCAAACAGGTCTAAGAAAAGACACTCGCACACACATGTTCCAGCGGCTCACCTGTCACCAAGCGATGCAGTGTCAATTTTGATGAAGCCGGCACAGTTGATGAAGACTTTGGGGCCCATGTGGCACATTGTGACCAGCTGGGTTCGGTTCTCCAGACGAGTGTTGTTCTGTTTCAGAATCTGGAGTACATTTGAAGAACAAAGAACTTCAGTGTCACTTTTATTGACTGTGCATCATTCTAGATGCTATTTTAAATTGAGCAAAGGAGTAACGGTTCTGAAACTGAGACTGAAACTGCAATACAAACGTCCACGGTCTCGGGTCACACTTCCGGAAGATGGGACCGCGATCCCCCACCCCACCCAACCCCAAATCGCTGCCAACCACTGCAGGTGCAGCCTGTTGAGCTCTCATTACGTTACTAATGTAACAAAACTCATTTTTCATTTCACAATTAACACTATAACACATGTAAATCATGAAATTATTATTCTATTTAAAGTTAGGTCAAGCTGTATATTTTGTGTTAGGGGTGTAACGGTATTTGGGACAGGACGTTCGGTTCGGCGCGCGCTGTGATCCAAGTGAATGTAGTGTAGTTTTATCGAAGCACGTTACATGCATAACTTTATGCTCTGATGGTCAGTTGACTGAAACGTCAGCGCATAAAGTGATACTTGACAAGATACAGTGTGCCCTCTCTTCTACATTTCTGTTTACGGAACTAAAATTAAAAATCCAGTTTCCTCTCCGATTCCATAATGGATCTGTAACTTAGCAACTGAATTAGCACATGTTCAATGGTGCAGCCTTATAAGTATGGCGACCGCAAAGCCTTGAGGACCCTCCCATATCCTTCAGGTTTCCTGTTTGGGAACATTTTGGATTTCCAGTGAACTACAGTAGCAATGGGCAAAGAGTGGTTAAGACGAAGGCAGTGTGCAGCCTGCATTGTTCAACTGAGATCAGGTATGTTGCTGGCAGTATGTCGAACATTACTACTCATTTGAGAAGGCACCATCCAAATGTGAATATCACCAGTGCAAGGGAAAAACAGAGAGAGCAAATTGGAAATTGTGGCCAGTTTGCCATTGTTTACAAGTTTATAAGTTTACAAGTAAATTCATAATAAATAAAAAGAAAACCGTGCTACGTACTGAACCGTGACTTTTGCGCACCGTTCCACCCCTATAATTAAGTAACATCAGGGGAGAATAAAAACTTTATCTTGAAAGTTCAATAAGGTGACCATGTACTACAACAGCACAGATCACCTCTGAAGCAGAACAACTAACAGGGTTTTTCAGTTAACATGTAGATGTGCTCTGACACCAATGCTAATGTAAAACACAGACACAGACACACACACGCTTGTTTCAAAAGTGCAGCAGGCTGACCTTGAGGAGGTGGGAGCCCTTCCTTGGTCCCAGGCCACAGACATACTGGACCAGACTCTGTGTGTACGGGTGAGCGATGGCCCGGTTCACATCCACCCCCACCTCGTTCACGCGGTTTATAAACTCACAGTACAGAGCACCCAGCAACTCCTCCTTAACAACATGCTCCTGTTAAAAAGGGATACGAGGAGAGAAGGATGAGAAGAGGAAGGGATGAACTGAATCAGCGGTTTCTTAATGCATTATCTTTCTCCTATTACAGGATTATAGGGATCAGGACTGCATTCAGTTTTTAATTTACACGAGCAATAATAACACTGAACAAATTAATGAGCAGTCAACAGATATAATCAACAGTGGCAGGGATTAACACCTATTTTAACACAATGAAATTGAGTAATAGGTGTATTTTTGACTTTCAGCAAGAGAGGTTTTAAAGATAATTGTTTGGTAAAGTACCTGTAGCGGGTGCAATTTGAGACACAGGATGTCGTCATCACTGGTGCACACTTGAGCAAATTCCACCAGAGGGTCCTGAATCTTGCGTGCGATAGATACAGCCTGTCTCAGGAGGGGAGGGTAGTCCCGAAAATCCATCTGCAAATGAATAGTGTCGATTCACGTCAACAATTACATTTTTACTTTACATTTTACACTGTTCCCACTCAACTGGCAGCAGTGAAACCAGCTGATCACTGTAACTCTGTATTACAAAGCCCATAATCATCATTTACTTCTCGTAGTCCTTTCGAGGGGTTTCAAAAATGGTGATAATAAACCACTGACTTCATGCTGCTGTCTACAGGTGAGTGGTGGCTCAGATCACATGGTTTGGGACAGGTCATAGTGATCGGGTTAACAGACCTCTGATTTCTTGCTGTTCATGTAGAGAGTGGCCAGCTCGTTGTCCACCAGCTCCACTCCAACAGCAGGCAGAGAGGAGTCCTGCTCCAGCTCACCGATCGTCCGCTTGATATCCTCCATCACCATGTGAGCATCACTACAAGACAGGAAACAAACAGCGGGGTTACGCCAAGAGACAGCAAAGAACAAAACATCACCATTAATAATTAAAAACGAATTTGGAATTCACTACCTCAAAGACATTAACAATAAAAAACTACATGAAATTAATATCTTTTGACACACGCTATTCAGAAAAGTCAAATGCTCAGTTCTCAATGGCCAAGGTGATTAAGTAAGATTTCATATACTTAAACACAATCCATTCAATGATCTGCTTCATGGATTGGGAAAAATATTTAATATGAACACCACAAAGTTTCAAAAGGGGATAGTTTAGTGTCAGTTAAATGTTTGGATTCAGATCTGAGGGTTGTGTATCTTACCGGTTCTCTCCGGCAACAGCAACCACATGGGGTTTCTTACTGAGGAGAAATTTCTTCAGGTTTTCAACGTCTTGAAGCTGAGGAGATGACAAAATACATTCTTTACTAAAATAACCACAATCGGGAACATTTCACAGCAAGATAATTCATAGAAGCGTTAAGAACAAATCAGAAGGTCGATTTCTGCACCTTTTTCTCTCTCTCGTCCTCTCTCCATGCATTCCTCCTTTTGAGGAAATAAGGCAGCCTCAGGAAATCCACCACCTCTCCCTCACCATTAATGAGAGCACAGAACACAGGGGTGTCTCTATGGAAACAACACACATGTGTTGAAAAACAAACAAACAAACAAACAAAAACCCAATATGTACGCACGGGAAACATTAGAAAACTCTAAAATGACCCAGGTTTGTACCTTCCGGAGGCAAAGGCCACTCCCAGCACACGAATGCCTTTGCCTTGTGATTCGTCCATCAGATCGTCATCCTCCTCCACCTGCTGGTCGGGTCGGTATGGAGCTACTTTCAGCCAATTATACAGCTTTCTACAGCACGACTGGGAAGATGAATAAAAGGGTTGTTAACGCAGGATCTTACAGGCTTCTGTGAATTTCGATGCTCCTAGACTACTGCGTAAAAATACATTTAAACTTTTATGTGAACCGCAAACAGAAATCCGCTTTAATGGTTTCGCTCTCATTTTGACTCAGCCTCAACCCATCCCCTAGTGATTTAAAAACACAGAGCGCATAAAAGAAACTGAAAGAGTGAAAAGCAGCTGCGTAACGAATGAGGTAATGCCTCTACTGATCCGTAACAAGGACATTTATCCCTGCACTTTTATTCACTCTATGGTCATTCCATGCTCTTGTACTGGGCTCAAATAGAGTAGGTGAGGCTCACTCTGACAATGTTCTCCTTGGCCTCAGCGATGAGTTTGTTCTTCAGTTCTTTGGCCATCTGGGGGTAGAGAAACTGCTTCAGCGACCTCTCTATGGCCAAAGTTCTCTGCTTATTCCACTCCTGTACCTGGTGACTGAACTCATCTCTGTAGTAAAACTGTTTGATCTCATCAAAGTAGGTCTGATCACCACCGTACCTGTGTGAAGACAGAAAGGTAATCATAAACATACAGAGAGAGAGAGAGAGAGCGAGCGATCGCCTTAACTGATTTCTGCGTTAAGAAATGAGTCTCAGCCTTTTTGTTCTTTCATTAAGGAGACCAGGGATTCCCAACCTTTTTTGACAGTTAAACATCTTCAACCCAAATTATTTTCCTCAAGTGCCACCTTGAGCGAAGTGACTTCAATCTGACATTGATGTTTCCATCACAACCTCACAAAAAAACCTACTGTGTCACCAAAAACCCCCCAGGTGAAACCCCCTGAAGATGACAATGAACTTCTCCACTCTAATCTTAAAGTGTAATCTTAAGGTGAAGGACGGGTCTGTGATCTGACAGGACTTGAAAGGATCGTACCCTTTGACCCCAACCAGGTCAATGCAGATGTCTATGGTGAGCAGACCTTCCTCCTCTGCCAGGCACATCTTAAGGAACTGGTCCCCGCTCAACTCCTTCACTGGTTTATTCTTCAGATACTTGAAGGTGTAGGCATAGTGAGCCTCATCAACGTCCTATAGCAAAAGAATATAGGTTCAGAGTGGGACCACACAGTAAACCATTTAAACTTAACCAGTCTGTGAGTGTAAATGACTTTCTAGCCAAGGTACTGTTTAACCTTGGGAATACTCAAAATCTAAACTAAATCTAAACATAACATCTGGAATTTCTATGAAGGCCTCAAAAAACTATAAAACTACAGGTTCGTAAGGTTTAAAAAAAAAGTGGATTAGTATGTTTTCATTCAGCAGTACCTTTCCCTTAAGGAGACAAAACATGTTAAGTTGTGGAATAAAAAGATTTCAAAAAAATGGTGGGGAAAAACAAACTGCACAATAAAATAATAATCACGCATTTGTTAATTGCCATTAGACCGTTTGTTTAAGGTAACTACCCCATTTAAATCGGAAAAACTGAAATTATTTCAGTAAGAGGCACACATGCCTTTTTGCCCTTTTTGGTAGGTTTAATGTTGATCTTGGCCCTCTCCTGAAAGGTCTGTCTAAGCACGTGTCTGACCAGAGGTTCCCGTGCAATCTGCATGGCCACCATGTAACGCGTCCCCTCCAGCACGGCCTCCGGCGTGCTGAACTGACTGGTAAGAAAAGAAAGACAGTATGATGGTTTTGAAGCTTGAAGTGGATATTAGAGAAAGGCTGCCTGCTAAAAACAACTAACAAAAACTGCTGATTCAAACTTTTTTTTTTTTTTTTTTTTTATATCACAGCTGAAACCTCTTACCACTAAGTTGTTTGTTACTGGGAAAAGTTCAGTTACCAGAACATTCTTTTGTCTGACAGAGATGTTCCGGATAAGCGAAGGAGCCATTAAGGGCCGTGAGGATGAAGCGAGACCATTAGGAGCTATTTGTTACCTGCACATGTAGTCCTTTGCCAGTTCCAAAGGCTCAGCAGGGAACTGCTCAGTCTCGTGTCTCTGGTAACTGTCACGCAAGTTCTCACCAAACTGCTCTGGGGTCAGACCAAACTTCTTAGCGAGGCCATCTGTGAAAGAAAGAGAATATGTCAACAGAGGCTGATGGTGTTGCAAAGACATCTCATTGACAGTTTAAAAAATAACAACCAAACACAAGCCAGATATGAGGCTTGGTGTTGTCTAAGAGTCAAAAATAGAGGCTGGAGTTGTGAACGCAATCTTGGTGGGAGTCTATAAGGTGTTTGATGGGATACTGTGCTATTGCTGTCTGATGGAACGTTGGTCACTTTGTAAAGTGTTTGTAAAGTGTTGGTCTTGTCTGTGGGCTCTCTCTGTACAGTGTTTGTGAAGTGTCTTGTCTGTGGACATTCTTTGTCGGGCGTTTGTCTTGTCTGCGGACTACACACCGAGGCCAGCGCTCTGACAGATGCTGTACATGTCTCTGCGGGACGCCTGCTTCAGATCAGGCCCCTTCTGCTCTTCCTCCTCTTCTTCCTCCTCAACTTCTGCCTCTTGCTCACCTAGACATCAACAAAGAAAAACAATTCAGGGGAATCATCAAAGAAAACGTGCCACATCACTGACATCTTATTCAGATGCCTATTCCTAGCAGACTAAATAAGAGAACTACAATGCAATATCAGTGCAACTTTATCAACAATTATTTTAATAGCGTATATAACGTATATAGCATATAGCATTTAATAGCATGTACAGAGCAGCTACCCATGCTGTGGATCTCTCAACAAGAGACGATTACGGGTGCTCTGTGAACTCACCATCCTCCTCTGAGACCTCTCTGATTTTCTTCATTTTCTTTTTGTTGGCTTTGGCTGCGTTCTGCATCTTAGGGATGTCTCGGCCATAGTACAGCAGGAAATGGTTATACACATCGCTCAGCTCATCGATGGACTGGACGTCCTTCAGCCTGACAAATACAAAATGTAACAGGTTTCAAAGGGTAGTCAGTGAGAGGAAGGAAAGAACAAAAACATCTGAAAGTAAATACTTTGCAGAAACAGGAGCGTTTGAATGCATTTTCTTTGTATATTTCCAGGCTTATAACTGGTTGCTCATCTAATCAACTGGCGACAGATGTCATCTTAATTACCAGTCTATTTGTGCAAACACATAAAAAATGGGGAAAACTGAATATGGAGGCACAATCACATCCATTTTAAGAAAAGTAGCCAATATACAAAAAGTACAAAGAATTTCTGGAGAAAAATGGTATGTGATCCAGATTATGACTAATCCTGCCAGACATGACTAAATGTTTGATGGTAGTCAATAGTTTAACTGGTTTAATGGTCAGTCTGCCAATGCAAAGCTTATGGTGAGTAGCAGAACTGTTCTTCAACCAGATGATGAAACAGCAGTATGAGAATTAACAGTATGCTTTTAAAAGTCCGGTCACACTGATGTGGTGCACAGTTCATTCTTCGAGCGCAGTAGCGCGTGTGTTTATCTAAACAGCCCATAAATTACAGAGAGTAGCATCGACACCAAAACAAAAACTGTGAACGCTACATTAATAATAATTGAACCACACTTCCACAGAGCGAACAACACATGAAAGGACAGCCAGACAGCGTTAAGAACTGACACTTATACCTCTCCATATCGGCTGTGTCCAGGGGTCTGATAGCATCGGCCAGCGGTTTGTCAGGATCAGCCGAGATCTGCTCAAACTGATATGACTGCATCCTCTGGAAGAGACGGGTCAGGTTCTGCTTCCGGGTTCTCAGCTGAGTCCACTGAGAGATAAATGCAAAAACAGAAAAAATATGAGCCTTCAAAAACCAAACAAACAAAATGACAAAAGCCAGAACGACAAAAAACCCATCACAGAAAGTGGACAGTGTACCTTCTCATCCCACTGCCAGACCTTCCACAGGTCATTAATGTTCAGCTCGGGCTCCACGTATTCCTTCCTGTAGAAGGCTATGAAGGGAACCTTTAAAACGACAGAAGAGAGAGAGAGAGAGAAAGAGAGAAGAGACAAAGGCATAGGTCAGTCAAATCAACAATGTCTCTGTGTTGTTTGCAAGTGCTCGTGTCTCCTGAATGTGTTTCTACCTCAAAGTGTTGGTTCCTCATGAAGTTCAGGGCCTCCTTGATTTTAGCAATAGTGCTGGGGCCTTTTCTGCTATAGTTAGTAGTGGTCCCGCGGTCCAGGTAATCCGTGCTCTCCTAAAGCACAATCAAAACATCACGTTGAATGAACATATCAACCTAATTCAAGAACTTCAAAAAGTTTAATGTAGCAAATGTATTAATATACATAAGAGAGATTTGGATCATGACACAGAAGGCTAAGAAAATCACAGATGCCTCAAGATGTATGATGCAATGTAAAGAGAGAGCATTCTGAATCATTTAACCCCAAACAGAGAAGAGGTGGAGGAACAAAGAAACGGAGTTGTGGAAAGACACAGGGTGAGTCCTGCAGGGTGTGTGTACCTGCATGGAGATGGTTGGGGTGGAGAAGGCATTCCTATAAATCCATTCTGCCTCTTCCTCCAGCTCGTCATCCTCGGCAGGCTTCACGGGTATGGAACGCAGCTGAAGGGACAGAAAACACATTAAGGCTAGAGTAAACAAAGAAAATCTCGCTCAAAAGATTCAATGCATCATCTTTAAAAGAGCCAGCATGACACTCTTTCTGCTGTAAACACCAGACGTACCTGGAATCGCTCAGGCATGTCTGTGGACCGGATCTCGTTGTCCTGATCCGTCATGTGGCTGCTCTCCAGCTCACTGGGCTCGTAAATCTCAAAGATGCTACGGCGCCCCACTCTCCTCTTGGTCTGCTTCTTTGGCCGGTCCCATCCCTCTTCGTCCTGATCATCCTCCTCTTCCTCCGCGTGATCGTACGCCTCTGTATCAAACTCTGCAAAGTCAAAGTCCCCTCCAAAAATCTCCTGAGCTTCTTGCAAGGCCCTGTGGGGTAAAAAGATCAGGTTGTATAGCTAACAAACGCCGAAGGACAGTGCCAGTTACAATGGTGACAATGTCATTTAAAAGCATAAATCAGTAGACGGAACAAGTTAGTGAGCTACTGAAAGCAAAAAGCAAATGACTAAGAGAAGCCCAGTCAGGACAGGCTACCCTATATCCTATCCTTGAAAGATCTAAAGGCGAAACTCACGCATCAGTGTAGCCGGTGAATTTCTTTCCTCTTTTCTTCTTTAGTGGCTGCCCATCATCATCCACAATAAAATCATCAATATCTAGGGGGGGGAGTGGGGGGTGGAATTAATACACAAATTTCTTAATTCTCTCAATTAATTCTTAATTCTTGAAATTACTTTTATTTGAGTTAACAGAATAGAACAGAACAGGAGTTTCTCATTTTTGGAAATTCCTACCTGACTCCTCTTCGTCATCTTCTTCCTCATCTTCTGCACCGCGAATCACATCCACAGCCTCTCCCTCCTCCATCTCTCCCTCACCGTCTCCATCCCCGGTGAAGATCTCATCCGCAATCAGATCTTTCTCATCATCTTCTCCCTCATCTTCCAAAGTTTTCACACGAGAGTACTTCTTCTTCTAGCACAAAACAGGACAGGGTATGCAGCCATGACTCACAGAAAGAGCATTTGACTCAACCACAGTGCTTCTTTAGGACACTGTATACACAACAAGTCTGACTATGGTACTAAAGGCACGCATCTGTTGTTACACAAGTATATTTCCCCAGAATACTGAATTCCACAATGACAGACATGCAAAAAGTTTACTTTCTTTTTGAAAAGAGAAGGAGTTTTACAAATTAATGGATAGAAAACCGGTTCATGTTTATTACTGCCACAATGTACAATGTACAGAGAGATGATATGGGACTTAAACCTACCCTTCTCTTCACTTTCACACCTAAATTTTCCTCAATGAGGTCTAGATCATCATCGTCAAGGTAGTCATCGAAGCCTGAGGGAGGGGGAGAAAAGGCCACGTCATTCAACAGCATAGGCAAAAGGAAATCTTTCACAGATTGAGTCCGCAAAAAAGAAGGTTTTTTTTTACTGAAAAGGATGTTGTGGGGGGAGTCACAAGAGACAAATAAATGCTTTTACCTGTGGCTGAGCAGAACCACGTCACATATGTTTACACTGATAATGTGTGCTAGGCTGACATCACATATAGGAAACAGCTGCGGAGCTCAGTACTAAAAACATGTGCGCACACAAATACATACACACTTGCGCGCGCGCACACACACAGCTGATGAAAACTTACTACGCTTCCGTCGGCGATGTCGGACCTCCTCTGCAGAGTCACTGTCACCACCCTCACTGGAATCTGCTGCCTCCTCCTCTTCCTCCTCCTCATCCACGTCATCATCGATGAGCCCCCGCAGGTTACCATGCTCATCCTGATCCTCTGTATTTTCCTCCTCTTCTTCTTCTTCTCATGACCAATACAGCAGAGGATCATTTTATAAGAAAAATGTCACAGGTGGTGTCTCCTTTTCAGCAGCATCACATGCCCACATCAAGTTACAGAGCAATGCTGGGCTCTCAGTAGTGTCAGTGTTTGTCTGGGCTCTTAAAGCAATCTTTACAGCGGGAGATTCCTGCTGACTATGGGTGGGATCTCCTCTCATAGTTTTGTGTTATAAAGGACTACAAAATGAGACATCAAGAGGCCAATCACTCATGTTTGAGAGTTCGCCATTCCTTAATTAAAAATCTAATGTGTGTTTTTAACATTTTTTTTGCATCTGTGAGCCTCAAGGGTGCAAAAACTGATACCTATCAACTGTTCATTGTTTTGAATGTCGTCATTCAGTTACGTAATAACTGTCATACTCACAAGGCTACTGTAACATTGTCTTGTCACGCTGTGACCCCAAAGGTAACTAGATAATTACTGCCTTCCATGCATATTTGCCTGCAGCTATTTAGGAGTGCAACCAGTGCTTAGACCTGCCTTACCATCGTCTTCCATAAACTTTTGAGTCTTTTTGGGCTTCAGGTCCTTCTCCTCAAACTCCTCCTCGGACTCCTCTGCCTCACTCTCGATGAAGTCAGACATGTCTGCAAGGTCTAGAACAGAAGCCATTGCAGTTAACTGATTATGTAACCAGAAAAGCAATTCCCCCAGAAGGGTAGATATGCCCCAGAGCCCAGTCAAAAAGCATACATTTAACCAGACAACAATACCGATAGTGATTTTCACTGACAGCAGGCACCGTGTAAGTATCATAGACACCACAAAAAACAGCCAAATTAATGACCATATGTACCGCTAACCGAGCAACTCAGGTTAGAAAATACGGCATGTTTCGTTTTGGCGCAATGCTGGGTGTGCTCAAACAGATAGATTTAAATAACCCCTTTTCAGATCTGGCAACCATGGAGAATTACAATGCACAAAATCCGCTGTATTTTGTGAACATATTCGGCTCTCTAAATTCTGTCATACCACTTAGAACACCGAGATTAAAAAGATACCTACAATGCAGATCCCATGTTAACTTGCTAATGGGCACAAAACAATTTGGCTTAAGCTACTGTAAAAACGGTTGCTGAGGAACATAACAAATCTTGACATTTCTTTTAAATAATGGACTTATATGAGAGCGACTCATCGTTTACCTTGTTAGTCAATAAATACCTTTCAAGAAAATCGCTTTAAGGGAAGAATAACAGTTCTCGCTATCTCTCCCCGTTCTTTTGTAGATTGCCCACTATCAACTTAACTAGCTGATTTGAATAGATACCAAAAAAAAATGTTCGACATTCGCCCTATATTTGTTTGGATTGCTGCAGTGTGAATTCCAAAGAAACGCTAAGTGATGTCAAAAGCGTTTCCAATAGCTGCGCAACAATAGAGAACAACCAGGCCTAATCGAACTAGCGTGTGAACATAAGCTCCACTTAACTCGTTAGCGATAAAAGATCTCGCATCTATGTACAAATGTGCTCTTATTTTCGATATTTATCCCGCCTGGGCCAGACGACTGAGCAATAGACTTCTTTAAATAAGTCACTTACGTTTCCCCTGCGACGGCCTTGTATTAAAATCTTCAAAATGTATTCACAGGGATGAAGGAACGCAATTCTTGCAATAGCTAAACAACAAAAAATGGCTGATAAGACGGCGTGATTATGTTCCGGGATATGGAAAGGGAACTTCCGGTTCTCTGTTTGGCTGCCCGAAATCACATATTGCGCTTTAATAAAACACTGGCAACAATTTTTTAAGTGAGCGCGTTTGTTTTCCGAAAAAATGCCTTACGTCGAATCACAAATTGGCAAACTGATCTGCAAACACAGATTTCACGAAGCGGTGCACAGTATGATAATTACGCCAAACCAATAGATGACGCTCTAAACACGGCAGCACAAGATCCTTCATTTTTCTGACTGGTGACGTAGCTCATAGTCTCGTATTCTCAGTAACAAAACGGGTGTCAGAAGTGAATGTGGCTATGGATTATCATATGTTCTTGGTAGTTTTTCTGTGGTGTTCAGTTTTACTGTTCTCTACTTGTAGTTTTTCTGCAGCCACGGAATTAAGTTTTGTTACTTGCGGCTCAGTTATTAAGTTATTAAACGTGAAACACAACGTCAGGTTACATTCGCACGATGTCCGATATGGTTCTGGTGAGTTAATTTCATTGACAAGATAGTCAAGAAAGTTATACTGTCAGTGTGTAGTAATTAACATCCTGCCTAGGAAGTAAGTGTTTTGTGCTCATTACTGGCTTGTTTCTTTTATAGAACCAGGCATATATGTACTCGGGTTGATCTTTTAGAAAACCCGAATGGCAGTAAAAACAGGTCTTGTCAGTCACTGCTTGGGGTACGAATAACCATAGAGTACACTGTGAAGACCAGTAGGTGATTTGTTGTTTTTTTAATAGGGGGGATTGCCCAGTGGATGGCAGGTTAACAAGGGGGATACATTTTGGTCGGGGACATAGATTCTAACTTGCATAAACCTCAGTCAGATAAAGGATCAATGAGTCAGGCAGACTAGACTGACATATTCAACTGCCCCAGCACTCTCTCTGCTACAGGGGATGCAGGGTGGTGGCAGGTTAACAAGAGGGATGTATTTTGATCATTTTGCTGGCAAGGGGGATGGCATCCCCCCTCAAATCGCCTACTGGTGAAGACACTGTGAGAACATGTCAACACATTAAGTTTAAGTGGATTTACCTGAGCCATTTCAGTATTTTGTAGCCTTACTAAGCATCTAAGACTAACACACTTTCCTAACAGAATATATCGAGAGCACAATGTTAATGTCTGTATATGGAAATTCATTTAAGGGCATTGGATATGTGTACTGTTTGCTGCTTTTTTCCAATGTGCTGTCATTGGTTGTCAGGGAGCGGGCAGCAGTCGGTTACCGGTGTTACCTCAGTGGAAGACAGCAACAGTTACTGGAGCGTGCGCGGCACAGCTAAGGCACTGTGCCATCGTGGAACCGCTGTAAAATGTGGCCAAAACATTCGACTAACACATGTCAACACGGGGAGAAATCTGCACAGTCACTACTTTGCATCTCCTTTGTCTTCTAACCAGGTTTGCAAACATTTTGTGTACACCCACCACCCCCACCACCGGTCATAACCCTGTCACTGTTCAGAATATCTTATTTGCTTTGTTGTTGTTTGGTAAGGACAAAGAAAGTTGTTAATATGTTTACTAGGGACACTGTCAAAATCTTACAGCTTATTCCTGTACAGTTTACATTCTAGACACTTCCTGGATATCAATTTTTCCAATTCCTCATCATTACCAAGTCCTTTCTTAGAGTTTGTCACCTTGTCCAGAGAATATTCTACCTCTTACTCTCTCTCTCTCTCTCTGTTATTATTATCTCATAGTGGGTATTTCTAAACAATGCTGGATTTGCAGTCATTGGGATTAAAATGACACAGAACATCAGCATCACACAGAGTAAAGCAGAGCTGTAATCCAGCTATAATGGGATAAACAAGCCCGTGAATAGACTCTGAATAGTTCACTGAATAGTAATTGAAATACAAACAACCTCCAAAGCCAGCATTGCCGCTTTTTGTAATGAAGATACAAAACACAGAGACTTTCCTGATCAGTGTTTTTTAAAAAATGTAAAAATATGAATTTTAACGTGTCTGTTGTTTTATTTCCTGTAGGAGGTTAGTGCTTTTGGAGAGGATGGTGAGGGAGACCATCTTGATGAGTGGACGGTTCTTTGCGGCGGTTCGGTATGGGATCGTAATGAGGCTGTGCGTTTCCGTCATGCTGCCACTGACGCCTTGCTGTCTGTGACGGGGGAGCAGTACGGTAGACCCATCCATGGCCAGAGAGAGGTACACGCCATGACAAGCTCCAGCCAGCACAGTTACTGGAAGGTCATGGAGGGCGTGTTTATGAAACCTTCTGAGAACATGTCCAGGGAGTACAGCAGTCCACTGCACACTGAGTTCTGAACAAGAGTCTCTCCATTCTCCATGCATCTGTTTCCCACCAATGTCAGTCTCCAGCAGCCTTTTGGTCAAACCTCGTTTTATTTTGTGTTGACAGGACAGGTGGGTGAACTGGTGCCCATATAGTTCACAACAGTTTCATTTTTTAACTCAAGCATTTGAAATGTATCTCCTAGCACAGTGCTGGTCGTGCCTCATTTTTTTATACGCCCAACAAAATAACTGACCTTTATTCTCAGGCTCTTATCAGTGTTAGTACATTACAGTTCACCCTTATTGATATATGGCTCCGTTTAAATAATTGCCTCCCTGTAATGAAATGGTTAATGCAGTTTGTCTGATCCGTTATTTAAGTGGACCAATACATAATGTTTCTTGTTCTTTTTGATATTCAGTGAAAATATCGATATACAGCCTTCACAGACTAGCTAAACTTTACATTTTATCTTAAATACGGAGAGTAAAAGATGCTGCATTGACCCTCTTCCCGCAAGCATGAATTCTATCAAAAGGAATGAACTGTATCCATTTTCTTTTTACACATTCTACAGTTAAAAATTGTTTATTTGAAAATGATCTGCTTACATATGATAAGGTTAGAAACGCCTCAAAGTTTTAAAAATCCTTGTGTTTGATTAACAAGCCATCTGATGTACTGACAAACACTGAGGTAATGGTTCAAATGAACCCATATGTCCAAAAGGGTGAAGTTCTGTTTTACACAGGGTGGTGGCATAGAGTGATGAGGATATTTTACCAGAGCATGCAGAGACGGTATCATCAGACACTACCTCATTAACAAATGTAGTGAGTGCATTGAATGCCATATTAAACACCAGCATAATGCTGCCTGACACAGCTTCTGATGCTGTTTTAATATAAAATGCTGAACTATTTTAATATGTTTTCATGTGATTCATTTTGCAACTCACTACTTCTGTATCAAACACAAATCGGAAAGCGTGATATTGTATTGGAAGCCTTGCAGTTCTCGCAAGTCTTATTGCAAAAGCATGTAGTTCATGTTTGAAACATTGTGTTTACTAATATTGATATAATTGTGTCTATTGCAGGGCCACAATGACCAATAATTTCATCCTGGTGAAATATCTTCATAAGAACATATGCCTGTCCCTTGATTAAATATACACTAATGTCACAGGAATTAGCTCGGAAGAAAAACAGTTATCAGGTGCTCATGAGAACTAGTCATATCCATAACTACACTATGGACCTAAAACAATATTATGACCCAAACAGGGAAATCTGTGACTTATTTTTTACCTCAGAAAAAATCTGCAACAACTGCCAGGAAAGTCTACACACATTATGATGTTACAGGTATTAACTCTGATTCATATCAAAATAACCATTTCTCTTTTTTCCCCCCACTGTAAAACTTTGAAAGAATTGTAACACTTACTTCAAGTTGTGCCTTTTTAAAAGATGAAAAGGTATTGTGATTTCATCAGAACTAAGTAATGAGTGATGATGTAATTCAGAATTATGTAAACATGCCCCCATGCACTCAGTGGCCAGTGTCTTATGTGCGCCCACCCAGCACTGGGTTCACCCTTGCTTCGCCACCCCCAAGATGTACTAGAATTCTCTTGAGATGTGGATCCTTCAGGGCGTTGGAAATGTCCCACATGGATGTTGATCGATGCTAACATGACGGCACTGTAATCACTGTGGTAACTAGTCCGATGGATTTATGACGTGACCAGATTGTTCCAGCTCATCCCAGAGATGCTCTTCTGGTTTGAGGTCTGAGGGCTGTGCAGGCCAGTCAGTTAAAGTCAAGTCACTGTCATGGTCCATACTGAGACAGTGCCTGTATCTGGATATGGTATGTCTTGCGGCAAGACGTGTCCATATTCCAAAGGGTCAGTTCTAGCCTTGGGATGCTCAGCTGATATCAAGGGGCCTAAAGTGCGCCAAGACAACACCTTGTGACAATCACACCGGTGCCACCAGCTGTTACCGTTGACAACTGAAAGGAAAGGTCCATGGACTTATGTTACTTACACCCCTTACAACCCTGACTGTGTCATCAGCAAGATGCAGCAGGGACTGGCATTCACTTGACTTACCGATGTTTTTCCACTTCACAGTTATGCAGTGTGTATGTTTGCATGCACACTGGAGCTGTTTCTTCTTTTTGTATCTGACAGGAGTGGCACCTGATGTGGTTATCTGCAGCTAAAGCCCATCTGCGACAAGGACAGAGAAGTTTTGCACTGACTCTCTGCAAGAGCAGTCCGCTGTTGTGAATGGGGTGTTATATCTAATGAACTGCCCGTTGAGCCTAATAGAATCAAAATAGAATGGTGTTGTACCATGTGCTTGGATATTAGAATAGTCTTATGCATGGCCGATGACTGCACATAGACAGTAAGGGAGTTCTGTGTTTTTTTCACTATGGAGAATCTGATGATGCCAAAAAGAATGGACACACAGGCACACACACATACAAATAGTGTTCTCCCAATTTTTCCTGTCGTAATTCAGAACCTAATTAAACACAGTATTACAGTTTGCAGTGCAATATCTCACAGTATGGAATGTAACATGTTCCACATTGTTCTGACTAAGTGCTTGCACTGAAACCAGGCTTGAAAACAGGTTTCTCAGGCTGTGTCTCAAGTCTATTTCAAGCATTTTACAGCTTGCATTGTTTTTTTTAATGAGTTCTTTGTTGTAGGTTGCATTTCAATAGCTTAGTTTTCATGTGGCTTGTTGAGGATAACTAGAAATAAAAAATCTAGATATTTTTCATTAAATTGATCTGAATTGTGCATCTTTGAAGTGGTGGTGAGTTAATTTGTCTGTGATATTATGAAAACAATGCTGTTGAATGGGTTTCTGATTAGGATTTCAGGTTGATAAACTCTATGGTATCACCCCTGTGTTCCAATACTGTTCTTCAGTGAATCCTGCCATTGCACATATTACACTGTCCACATTCTAAATGAGGGAATTGTGGGTGAAAGAACTGCGATATAAATTGCTTGAGGAGTAATGACATGCATACTTTAAACAGTCAATTCATTTCATTTACTAGTGTTACACTGATGCAATGTTGAAACGTTATATAAAAGTTAGTTTGAAAATACAAGGCAATACCTAACACGCAAACAAAACAATAAACAAACAAACACCCAATGAAAAAAGAAAAATCAATGTTGAAACAAAGGATACTGCTAAGGTAACAGGGATTAATGTGCTCTCTATCTCTGTTAAGAAATACCAATGTATGGAGGAAAGATATGTGAGTCTGAATCAAAGTCAAAGCAGCAAAACTAGATAATACAGATAAACAGTCATAACAAATCATATGACCCTAGATTTAAGGAAACTCAAACTTGTGAGGATGACTAATGTCCTTCGCTGGAGACAGGATCTTTCTTCAGACCTACACTAACTTCATCAATTGCAGACTTGATCCTGTAAAACAAAGGTGAAGACGTGTTAAACACATGGTCTGCGATTAACTTCAATGGGTTAGTTCCTGGTTGTTGCTATTTTATAAAAATAATTTTGATTAGTACATGCACATTTTCTTGCACTTCAGTCTATTGCTACATAATTAGAATACTGGACTGGATTTTAAAATATTCATCTAACTGAACTAATAATAAAGTCAAGTTCTGGATGAGCTACGATATGCCCTCACCGTTCCACTGGGATCTTCTCCTCACACAGGTTAGCAAACAGGTACATGTGATGTATGGCAGACTGGTACTGTAGAAAGGACCAGCGTTAAGTGAGATCACAGGACACACAAACCCACCTTGTCACATAACAGGTGGCATTGAGATTGGACAAAAGTAAGATAACCAATTCCACATGATCACTTTTTCCTTAACCACGTGCAATCTACATCGAACTGGACAAATCATCTGAGAACAATCTTAGATGACAGGTGTTATCTGAGATGGAATGGAGACTAAATCACATCTAGCTGCAGAGAACAGTCTATGAAGGCAGGTGGCGCTTACCTTTGGCTCATGCCAATTAAAGCACTTGGCTTTATAATACTCGACAACGTCTCGGTACATCCTGCTCATACAATCGCCACTTTTTGAATTTAGCACCCTTTCGGCCTGCTCTGGAGAGTCAGCTGATTTCTCAACGATGTGTCGTACTGAGTCCCGTATTACTTCTTTTGTCTGCAGAAAATGAAGTGCAAAACATTTTGTGTGTTTCGTCAAGTATTTCAAGGCAGCTGGTGATCCCAGAATAGAAAATGAATTGGTCAAACTATGATGTGATTTTCAACACTATGGCTGAGTCATAGTAAAACATGGAAAATGAACCTTACAGTCATGACGTCTTGCAATTCCTGCTTCAGCCTTGACTCCTCTTCAGGGCTTTTTGCTGACTGAATCTTTTTCTGTAAAATCGCCACTTCGACATCTTTGTTAGCCACACAATCCTGAATATCCATAATTCTTCTGTCCCTAAAACATATCGGGAGTCCTTAGCTTCACTAGAAACACAGTAGAGCAGTCACAATAAAGTAGCAGAACCCGCCCCCAGCGAAATTACAGGCTCGAAACAAGTATTGCTAACACTGAACTTCAATTTCACATCCAGCATCCCAAGTCTAAAATGAATTTCAAACAACTCATGACCATGTCTGCGGCCCAAAACATATGGATTCTGACAGATGTCGTTTTGACAAACAGGATGAGAGATCTCATTTTTGATTTGCTTTTACAGTTTCTTATTCATTTACTCTAAGTTCTTGAAAGATGGGCATGGGATACAGTTGCGCCAACGTTACGTATAAATGCCAAGTCTGAAATGACAGACTATAAGTTAGCTGAATTAGGTTACCTACCTAGGGCTGTCGAATGCAGTTCGCGAATCGCAGAACGCAGTAAAGAGGCAAACGATGACGGGTTTTTTCGGAAGTGAAACTAAAAGTCTCGTGGTGCATCCACCTAGTGGCAGAACGATGTTACGGCGGCGCGCGTGACATACCAAGACACACTTCGTTATTTAGACTCGCCAAAATCCATAGATTCTAGTTTGAACTATAAATGGTGACACAAGGGACGGCAAATGAAGACATTTAGTTGTCTTAGTGACAAAATTTATTCAGTAACTTTAGTCTATTCATTGAACAGACTGAAATATTCATTAACACTAACAAGCCATTTGTTTAAAAACAGTATTGCTATATTCTTACTGTCAATCCACATCCAGCATGCAACTGAATATTATTTGGGATATTAATTGTCTTTTTATATGATTTATAAGATATGTACATATGATTCAAAAACAAGCATGTTTGATCTTCAGAAAGGATTCTGGATTGAGAGCAAATACAATTCAAACATCCCTTATATCAATCTAATTTCTAAAAAAATCACAAAAGATTAATTCAAATAAAAAATACATATGTAATAAAACTTAATATAAACACATATACAACAAATAAGGAAAATATAAAATAGTGTATTTGTGTAGACTTGTTTTTCAAAATACTTACTGACATGTAGATTTGATGAGACCACACTAAATCAGATGAGGAAAAAAAGTAAACAATAGCAAACAATAACAGCCTATGGATTTAGGCTGAACCTCGGCAGTGAAACCACTGTTGATGTATGGGCTTTCAGTATCATTGCACAGTATTTACGAGGTGGTTAACAGAAAACTTAATTTTCTTTCAGTGGAGAACAACTTGCATATTTAGGGAAGCATTCTGATAGTATAACAGCTGTGCATATACATAATATGCACATAAAAACACACATTCACAGGTATGTATATTACAATAATACAGTGTGAATCATACAATGCAAGGACATGCCATTATGAGAGAAATGTCCAAGTGTCTGCACAAAGGGAACAGACTTGAAACCTTTTATCTGAAGCTAAATGTACCTTGTGTGATGTAATTTAAAATATAGTCACTAGATGGCACCCTTTGTATCCAAACCTTCCTCTACCCTTCAGTATACAACAGTGGCCAGATTACACATAACTGATTAGTCTGGATCAGTCTGTTACTAATGTAAGTCTGTAAAATTGTCATGGGCCTTTTTGAACATACAAAGCATTTTTTGATGGTAAATTCCTAAAAAATTATCTCTTTTTCTATTCTGGACTTCTTGTTGGCATTTCATTCCGAACATCTTTCCATACTATTAGTTTAGGGATGATCCTCAAGAGAATGGAACCCAAAGGGTTAAACAAATTACCAGCACTGAAACGAGTTGTTAGCTGATAACACTAAAAACAGTCTGCAGTCCTGATAAGACTGTCGTTCAAAAACTGAGAGATCAAAATCTATCCTGAACATGCCGAGACAGCACAGTCAAACAAATACACCATAAACATTTCCTATACCATGGAGGCGTATATACAGAAATATCCCACAACATGCAATGCATACAGAGCATTGTGCAAAAACATTTGCAGGCCTTTTACAACATTACATACACACAGACAGAGCAAATGGAGCAGGGACACATGGGAAGATTCATCTGATTTACGAGGACTACATTCAAATATTGTATTTACATCTCATACATTAAGTATACATTAGGAAAGAAAAACTCAAAAATACAGCAGTTGTTGAATTTAGGGAAATGGATTTGATAGAAAGCACCAGCAATTGAATACGTGTTATCATGTTCCATGTGGAACATGAATGCTGCACTCAGTGTCTGAGTAAAGTAAAAAAAAAAAAAAAAGGAAAGAAAAAAAGAAGAATATAACTGGTCCAGAGTCTTATCGGTTTTTTTTTCTTTCTCACCACAGCCTCTTCTTTACAAGTATGTGTGACAGTTACACATACATTCTGAGAGATGGCTAAAATGTACAGCTTTACTGAAGACAGCGGTATTCATTTATCAAGATATCATATAACTATTACACAAAATTTGTTGTGCACGTGTTTTTGATTTGTACATTTTGAGGTGACTTTTGTATTTAATTTCAAAGCTGTGATTTGCTAACATGCTGTTTCTGCAACAGCATGAAGCAGTAGGACAAACAAAACATACAAATCCCAATAGTTTTTGTCAGACCTACCAGATGCATTCTACACACTGGCTCATCAGAGCTCCAGCATCCAATATTAAGTATTGGGAGAAGCTACACAAGCTTTACATTCTACATATGGAGCATGCAAATACAGACTAGCTACTGACACATCTCCGATCCAACATCTTCCCTTAATCACAGAATTCAATTTTAGTGGTTAATTAAAGTCACAATATTGCTGAAAAGGCACATGGAGCATGAATCTGATGCACCACTGCCTTAGTTTCTCATCTAGAAATTTTTCTGTAAGAAATGGTATTTAGAGTTTTCATAAAAAGCACTGTAGGGTAAATGTTTGCAGCCAGCGCAAACTGTCGGTGGTTCCAAATGTGCTCAAGTCAGGTTGTAGATAGTAAAACTTTATTGGGCTTCCCTTGTAATCTCACAGTGAGTTGATCTTTTAGTGAAACTAAGACCTTGTTTGTTCTGGCCCAAATCATTTAGAAATCACTGAGACTTCCACGGAGACTTTATGTGACTTCCTGATCACCTCACGTTTTATAATTTAAGATTCTCAGATGACTTAATTTATAAAATAGCCTGTTCTTTTCAGTTCTGTCTATTCATTTAGTTAGGTGACAAAATGAGCAGCATAATGTTGGTAATACAGTGAAAACACACTCACACACACACACGTCTATGAACGTATATACATTTGAAAATGAACTGAATACGTCGCCAGTTATCTTGGATTGGTCATTCTTTGACAGGTTGTTAATCCCTTTGTTTTTGATCCCATTTGACACAGCTTGGAGACTTATTTTGGTTCAAAGAAATGTCCTTCTTTTTATAAAATGAGAGACGTACAAACGTATACGCAGAGACCGAGATAGGGAAAAGAGCTCTGTAGCCCTGGACATTATTGCATTAAAGGGAAAGTGAAGCAGAGTCAAGCCCTTGTGTCCTTTCACTGGAAAGATTGAGAAAAAGGGAGCAGGATCAGTGAGCCATCATTGTACCAGTACTTGTATCTCATTACATCCAGGCCATGGCACCATTATAGCAGACTCAGAGTCTCTCAGAGTACCACTACTCGGTGTCAAAAGCACAGGAGGCTTAACTTTGGGAGATCACTCTCTTGTCTTCTTGTCAAAGGAATATCTTCTGCACAGTGTATGGCTTAGTTACGGCTAGCTCCGTTACAAATGTCCAAAATCAAAAGTAAAATTTGCTTTTGTCTCAGTAGTTATTGCGTTTGCAAGTGATTTGTGGCTCAAATTAATCGAGTCTCCCACAGACTGGAGTTTGCATTGTCCAGACAACTCCTAGGTAGGTACACAGTGGACAGGGCTACTCCATGCCATTTCGCAGCATCTGATTGGCTGCTATGAGCATGACGCTGATAATGAAGGCCATAGCGAAAGCACAGATGAGGCTCTTGCGTACGCATGTCTGACGGTTCTTCTTTTTGGAATGCACTGACGGAAGAGAAGAGAAGAGAGGAGAAGAGAAGAGAAGAGAAGAGAAGAGAAGAGAAGAGAAGAGAAGAGAGCAATTTAAAGGGGTGGGAAGCAAGTATATGTATTTAAAAAAAAAACTGTACTTGTACATGTACAGAGGCACGTATAGCCAAAAATAAACAAATAAATTAGTTGAGAGAAGAACAAAACCTTTATGAAGATCTTACTTTTCACTTAGAATGAGAACAATGGGATGAAGAAGTGGGCATCTGGACCCGAGACAAGAGCACACAGTATATATAAGCTAGACAAACAAAGGGAGAGGTCCAGTAGAGTTGTTTGTCATTTATGCACGGTGAAGCTCTGAGCATATTGGCCCATTAAACTCAATAAGTTTATGCTTGCTTTCGCTTGCCTCTAATTACCGCAAAGCCTTGTTTAAATAACATAACAGCTATGCATAATAATTGGGCTCAACTTTCTCAGTGAAACCCATGGGCTAATGCAGCAGCTGAGTAAACTGAATCACGGTATTGCTGGTAGCATGCATCCAGTCACAAGTGACTAGAGCAGGAAGTTAAAAAACAAAACAAAACACCCCCCCCCCAAAAAAATCCAAGTTTTCACAGTTCAAAATTGAGCAGTCCTGTGGTGCAAAGCTATGTAGAATCCTTGATCTTATAGCATGTCATGGCCTGTATTTTATATTTAGTGCTGATGTTCCTTAAGGTATATAGTATACACACAGAAATTTAGAGACTACCCTCCCTGAGCATGTGGTCTGATTTGACCAACCTAACTAATTTCCTGATTTTCCATGCTGACTTATCCAGGGCCAGTTCTAATGATGAGTCTGTGAGGCCTTGAGACCGTGAACTGGTCTCAAATCAGTTGTGTTTGCTCACCTCCTTCAAACTCGGTCTGACAGTTCCCTGAGTTTTCCTTCAGACTCTCTTCCTCGTTAATGATGATGTTCTCAATGTCCTTCATGGTCAAGTGGTCGCGGAAGGCATGAAACAGGACCTGTTTTAGCTCTTCCAGAGACATCTGCTGCATATCAAACTACAGGGAGGAAACACAGGGACAAGTCATCAGGTCCAGACCAAACCAACCCTCTGCTGTTCTTGGGTAACAGACATTTGGATGCTTGAACTGTTTGTTGAATGGAATGGACATGAATGTAAAGAGACCTCTAGGTGAGAATTTCAGGGAGAGAGGAGAGGGATGGAGCTTAACAAAAGTGAGACGTTCAATCCCGTAGTCAATAGCTATTCACTCCTCACTCAGATGGGCCATTGTTATTCACTGTCATTCCAGAACTGCATGGCATACTCACACATATACATTTCATTGATTTACAGACTGACAATTTGTCTTTCAGTGACTCTCTCTCTCACTCCACCCCCCCCCCCCCCCCCCCCGACCACCCCCCCCCCCCCCACCGCACATGTGCACACACACACGCGCGGGCACACACACACACACGTATGCACACACACACACACACACACACACAAAAGTTAGTGAGACTAAAACTCAGACTCATATCTGTGTTCTTGCTGTCTGTTTAAATAAAATGTGCTTTTGGAAATTCAGGCTAATTTGCAGCGAAGGGGAGAGCTGGATATTCTCCAATCCGACATTTAATTTCACATTATAATTCAGAGAATGTGTTCTCATACAGCCGTGACATTCTTAAAATAACATTTGTCCAGAACGTTTCAGACTCTACTTAAATAAACCTCAAACCTCCTCACCGAATATCCTAAACAGAGCACATCATTTTTGGGAGCATGCAGTTGCTGAGAGATAATGGAGAGGCAGGAAGTAGAAGGAGGGGGGGGGGGGTGTAAGGTCTCAGAGGATTTAATAATTTATTATCTGGAAGAGAGAGACCACAACCCCTTTAACTTTTCAGCAATATCTCTCTAGAGGGAGCTCAGGAAATCCTTGAGAGGGCTTAGCACTAGTGTCAGAGAGGTGTTAGACTGCTGTTTGCAATCAATAAATTATTGAGCGGCATGAGATGTTCCACATATTGTAGCACAGTGTGTGTGTGTGTGTGTGTGTGTCCTTGTTGGACTCCATCTTCTGTGAATTTTTGCTTTAAAACAAAAAAACAAACAGGGGTTGTCAACTCTCAACAAAACAACAAAACATTCTTCCATAATCAGGTTGAGTCAGTGGAACTGCCAAACCAGTGGCTCAGGAGACAAATGGACAGACAAAGCTGTCATGGTCTTAATCATCTCAGAAATATTGGGGGGGTTTTTTCTTCATGTCTGCTGCAACAGGACAACAGTAAAATCTAACACTGAGTCCCAGTCAATCGGGGCTGTCAGTAGCTGTCACTCAAACAGCTTCAGGTTGGGCCATCGTTACGGGACACGGTCAGCGAGCTCGCCGTTCCTGAGGGGTTTGAGACGGGTCATGAACGAATGTCTCTGACTGTCAGATAGGAAACATCATCTCCAAGTCCAAAACCCACATCCTCACATCACCCAACTTCTACACACACACACACACACACACACTCATGGGACCATCATTTTCATTTCATTTCTTTTCATTCGTCTTCAGATACTTTTTTTCCTGCTCTATTTTCTGGTTTTGAAAGGGAAGGATGTCAGGAGAAAACAAAGCCAGTCATGTCTCCCTTGGGCAAAGCTGATTATATCGCACAGTGCCTTTCATTTGCCTGGCGTTTCCTTTCTCTGTCTTGCTCTCTTTTTTGCCGCTCTATCCTTTGTTAAGTGACTCTAGAAACCTTCATAGGGGAGAAAGGAGGGAAAGGGGGGACGACAGTGGCTTGAGATGGCCAAGTAAAGATTGAGTTGTTGGGGATCTATGAAGCCATTCATGAGATCGCAGTCTGGGTAGCCTCTCAGGACCCGGCTTTTGCCTGTGACATATACAACATATTGGGATATTTAAAGTTAACTTGATAACAGGCAGGTAGTTTAATAAGTAGTGGGACAACAAATGAAGTTACTGAAGATGATCTACAACTGAGTGCCATTGAAGCAAAGCTAACTCTAGGGCTGCTTGTCACTCCCTTCCTGTGTTCACTGGCTCATTAACTTCATAGAGACAAAATGAACTAAGACCAGACACTTACATAAACACCAGGACACATTTCCCATGGGTGCTAATGTCAGATGTAGTCATGCAGCTGTAATTTTGATCTTACAACCACACAGAGGCACAACTCCCACCAGCACAGGGAAGCACAGCATGCAGTAAATATAGTAAATAGTGAATCTCTTGCATCCAATTCCCTGACTCAAACTTCCACATCCTGGCCCTGACTGTTTGCATAAAATGTGGATGTGGACTTCATAGACGTAGCTGGGTGGCTAGAATACATAAAGTTTGTTTGTTTCTTTCTTTCTTTCTTTCTTCTCTGATATGCCTCTAAAAGACCGTTCACTGCCAAAGATTTACACTCATTAAATGGTGCTTTTTGTGAAACAGTGGCCATGAAAGCTGCATTGATTCCTGTTTTCAGGCTGGCTATCAATCCTGTTTATCCAGACAACAGTGCAGCTGATTTACACTTCAATTACCAGAGCGCTAACATGGAACAACCAGGTGGAAGATTAATGTGGGAAAGGGAACTACAACAAAGAGAATTTCTGGAACGTGGAGACAGGAGGTCGCTTGAAAGAGTCGGAATGCCAGAGTGACAAAAGTGTCTGAAATCACAAAATGCTATTTTCACGGGCCAGTGAGTGAAATATCTCTTTGCCCCAAATGAAGAGCTTCATATGAGGTAATAGTGCCTGCCGCCTGTCCTGGTCTATAATCACTCCACTAATACACCCATTTTATGAGGTTTAAGTTATTTACTTATTTATCACTTAATTAATGACATCACAAGAAAGTTACGTTACAAATCCGGTTTGCCACTATATTCAAGACGTAACAACAAGTAGACACAGTAAATTTGATAGAAATATTGCTTTATGGCTTAGAAATAAATATTCTTATACTTCCTACTACTCTGATTGACCGACGCGTCTTTAGAGGGATGGGATTATTCACTGACCTCTGGTCAGTTTTGTGGTTTTAGCCATAGTGGTTTATGTTAAAGGTTGGGAAAATTAGAACTGATCCCAACACAGAAACATTATGCTTAGAAGCTCCATTAACATTCCACGCAGTTTTTTAAAAAAAAAAAAATTTCCATCTCCTATTCTTGGATCGCAGCAAGACTTCAAATGCGTTACAATTCGCACTGCGAGTACACAAGTGACGCAAGAGGATACCTCCCTCCGACAAAATGCCTCCCCATGTAGCAACTCAAAACCCAAATATCACTGGTGGGAGAGATGAAGCGTGAACAGATCTGTCAGTAGAGGCAGATGTCTCTCGGTGACTTGTCAAGCAGAATGTTACAACAGGAAGTGTGGTGTTGAAGGTGTCCAGACACATTAATCACAGTGAATGATGGGCACTCAAGTCCACGGCCCTTCCCTTCCACTTCTGCCCGCTCCTCTCATATCTCACATCCTCACTCTTCCGTGACCTCGCAGAGATACAGGAAACTGCCGGAGCTAGAGTGACTCGACTTCTGATTGTTGGGGGGGGCGTTACTACATGACAAACAGCAGTATGTAGGACTTCACGTATCAATGTCTTTTTAAGTCTGAATCTGTAGTTTCTGTAGTAGACTACTATGTTTTCATAAAGTATCATTTGGTCGTTGAACAGTCACAGGAGATAGAAGACCAAAAGAGAAACAGCCATACCCCTAGTTTATATCATGCTGTTACGCACCTCTCTACAGATTTTTACATTATATTTTAGAATCAAACCATCATCAGATAAAATAAACCGTTGACAAACCTACAAGAGGGATTATTGCTCTGTGCTCCAATCACACATGAGATCTCTTTTTCAGTCAAGTCAGCCAATCGGTAGAATTCTGTCCTTCAAGATATCAGAGGACAAGATTTACAAGTCTTTTAACAGAGACAGGAGATGTTCACAGACAATTCAATGTGTCAGAAATTCTCAAGGGGTGCTGCACGACATTCCCTCATCACCAAATTAATCTTTAACCTTGAGATTGAACACACACACACACACACGCACGCAGATATTTCAGGAGACCATTTCCAAGGCAGTGACACATACTGCATTAGAGCCTTAGGTGCTTCAACTGTCACTTGGGGAGGTGTGAATAAGACAGATGGCAGATTTTTGTGAATGGTGAGTCTGGGAAGCTGGGAGATTATGACTAGGGCTTTGGAGTTTATCAGCCACCCATAACGCGATGCTCTCTCTCTCATTTTCATTCACCGCCGTTCTCACCGCGACGATCGTTACTTCCGTTTACTCTATTCCCTGCCAGCCTCAGCTTTCCGCACAATGATCTGCAAACTGCTAAGTGCCTGACATGAACAGAGGACACACAAACATACACGCATATATTGAGATGTTTATCTCTTGGGAGGCGTCCAATGCTGTTTTGTCATGTTAATGACCCCTGAGAAAGAAAGAGTCGTTTGATCCAATCCACTTTAACCTTCACTTTGTTAATAAGCCCATCACATAAAACGGAATGTAATTAGCTGAGTAGCTACAGACCAGGACATGGAGTGGGTACCAGATTGTCTCATATAACACATCTTCAGTTAGAGCAACACCCACTGAAGAGGACTTACAGCTCTGAGCAGATAGACTGGTCTTGTCTTGTGTCATTATGTGGAAAAGCTTTGTTTTCAGTATGTGTATAGAGACACCTTGACAGATGTGAGAGACGATGGGAAATCCAGCAGAGAACTTCAGCCCATACCTCAAATCAATCAAATAAACAACAAAAAAACAACAACAAACAAACAAAAAACAAACACTCATTTAGCATGGATTTTTGCATAATTTCTTAATTCTAATTTTTGTAATCAAACACACCACATCTTCTCCCAATAATGTACTTATACAACATTATATAATACACATAAAATATTGTTACGTTTCTTCTGGAAAAGACAGATATTCCAGATGCTTTGTAATTTCATTCTTCATTTTAAGTGCTCGAAGTAGCCTGGAGAGAGAGAGAGAGAGAGAGAGAGAGAGAGAGAGAGGGCCCCTGGAGAATGACTGATGTGGTGAGATGCCAAATCAAACCAGAGTTATAGAGCTCCAGGTATGGGGCTATTAACAGGCTCACTGAGCTTCTCTCTCCCTGGTAAACACTGCAGCTCCATCCTTCTGCCACTGCTACCGCTGCAGCTGCTGTGGGCACCATGAACAGGACTGGGGGAGGAACCAGCATGATTTGTCTTGGTTGGGCAGTTTGAGCACTCAGCTTAGTGGAGCAAAAGCAGGTGACAAAAGACGGACCGTACTCCACTGTCTGTTTGTCTCACTCTGTCATTATGTTCCTCTGTTTGTGTGTTCTTGATAAAAAAAAAAAAAAAAGGTGTCTTTGCTCTTTGCTTGTTTCTGCTTCAGCTGTTTTACTGACTGACTGTGGGCTAGACACAGTTCTTTTGTGTGAATATTTACTACGTGTCAATCATCACTACTCATTTAAAGCTTATTTTTAATAAGCCACTGCTTTAATCACAAAATCAGAAAAAAAGGTGCAGATAGTCGACACAAACTACGATGCCACTGGACGACAAAAACCCATAACCAATTTTTTATGATGAAACTTAACTGAAACTCTGTGTATTGTTCTATGACACAACCTGAAATTGTTTGCGTATGCATAATCTTAGTTGTGTTTTGTGCTGACTTGTTTACTTTAAAACATTTCCACCGTCAAAACAGCGGCTTGCTTGCACAGGCAAATGCTGTCTCATATCAGGTTCGTGCCTCTTTGGAGGCTGGGTGAGAGACGAATTCTGTTTGTGACTGCATAACAACGCTACTCAACCGAAACTTTTCCAGAGGACTGCCTTCTGACCTTCCCACAGAGAAGCTTGTTAGAGACTTCTTAAAACACTAATAGGTGTTCAGCCTTTCAAGTTACTCCTACTGCTTTAAAGGATCCCCAAATCAAACAGGTCTCACACACACAGATGTACGTGCACACACAGAAACACACACCCACACATACACAAATTGGAAACAGACCTAACCATAGCTCAATTCTGTGCACATGCACAGACACAAACGCACACACACTCACTGCAAGCTTAGCCCATCTCACGACCGACTCTACGTGACAGGTATATTAATTTACCTGAGAGTCTTCAAAATTCCTCTTTTTTTTCTCCCAGGGAGATCTTTCAGCTGCAGTGACTTTCTATACGAATAAACTGAGCATGACAATACACCACAGGACCATGGAAAATGGGCCCCAATGTCACACAGTCCTCTGGAATCTCTGAGTAGTTTGATAGGATGAGCAGATTTTAATGTATGTGATCTAATCTAATTATTCTGCCATAGACACAGCAAATGTTCTGCACAGCTGGGATTCAAACCCCTAAAGACCGAGCAGTGAGGTTCCTGTCTGTACTGGTGGGTGGGAAAGTTTTACCAGTTGTTCCTGGTTTAAACAAAGTTCAGGCTGGTGGAGGTACTTCAGCAGAATGGGTTTTGTGGTCAAAGTGAGCCAGAGGTAAGAGTCACGGTCACAGGATCAGCCCAAACAATACCCTCTGCAGGGAAGACAAGGGACATGAGGAGTGCCTACTATACTCAAATCCTCCCCTGTTTTATTCTCTTTTGTCCGTTTATTTTCTTTCTTTTTTTGCCCCGATGTGTGGTGTGAAATACAAGTGCGGTTCTTAGAGCAAATGAAATGGATAGAGAAACACCTGTGTAAACTGAGAAATAAAACGTTAACTGTTCTGTCTCTCCTCACACTGATTTGTCCTTAGCACTCTCACAATACGTTGGGGGACTGGAAGCTTCCACATAAATGGGAATACATTATTGCATAAGTGACTCAAGGACGAATACGTAAGACATTATTCTCAATATTTTTTTTTTTCTCATCGGCCGCTGCACGGCAGATGCAGCTTCACGTGGTATCACAGTGATGTGACTGAACTGGTACAAAGGGTTATAACACAAGGATGAACCAGCACAGTGTGTGTGTGCGTGTGGCTGAGAGATAGACAGAGAGAGGGAGAGAGAGAGAGAGAGAGAGAGAGAGAGAGAGAGAGAGAGAGAGAGAGAGAGAGAGAGAGAGGAAGAGAGAGAGAGAGAGAGAGAATATGTGCGTGATAATACAACCTGAATTATAGTTCTATTTATGAGACATTGTGTCCTGTGAAGCTCTGTCAAAATGAGTGTGTAGATCACCCCGGAGACACAAGCTGTCTGAGACCTAGACCCTGTCTACGACCTTGGAGCACATGTATGCACTTAGACACACACACACACACACACACACACATTAAAATATTGCTTATATATTTTTCATCTTGTCTTGAAGCAATATTTGAATAAATCATTAAAACACACACACACACACGCACGCACGCACGCACACACGCACACACACACACACACACGCACACACACACAATTCTGATTATAATGTTCTCTGTGGGTCTTTTATCTTATTTTGATGTGTTACTGAGTAGTATGCCCACACTACAGACACACACAGTCTCATATTCTCCCTCTGAAAATATTGCATCTTGACATTGAAGCCACCCTACACACACAAGTATATCTGTACACACACACACACACACACACACACACACACACACACACACACACACACACACAAACACTGATCTGATTTTCTTAACTACCATTGAATTTAATTACTGTTTACATACCAGTACAACTAAACAACACTGCACCATTCATATCTGCAAAAAAAAAAAAAAAAATCGAGATACATCATCTAAATTTAGCACATCCTCAAACAGTATCAAAACCCGTTTTCTTCCTTTTAAGTACAAATGCACGCTCAGTATGTGTGCTCTTCATAGACACAGGAAACAAACTCAGAGAAAGTCTTGGATCTGAAAGGGAGGTACTCCATCTATATGAATTCTTCTTTCCTCTAAAATTGTGTACCAAAAAAAAAACAAAAAAAACCCCCTCAGCCTCTTTCCCTTTGAAGCCTCCAGCTGGGGAAGAATCCTTTTGGCCACTCGTCACGGGACAATGAGAGCAGGTGGGGAGGGCAGCGTGTGAGATAATCTGTAGAAAACAGGCTTTGAACGAGAAGCGATCCTTACCACGTGCCTAGAATTCAAACGCTCCTTGAAAGACAGAGAGCAAGGATCTGGGAAGGACAGAAAGATAGAGCTGGAGATGGTTGGAGGGATGATGAGAGAGCGAGAGAGAAAGGGACAAATATACATAACTGCCAAAATAAAGGAGATACTTGATTGAATTAGAGACACAGAATAGATTAAAAGCAAGTACATCCACACAGGTGAGGCTCCCAAGTTAATTAAACAATTAACATCCATTCCTGATAAGGATTTTATGTAAAAATGTAGGACAGGTCCAGTCAGATATTTTGTTTTGTTTGTTTTTGTTTACCATGGCTAAAAGAAAACATCTCAGTAACTTTGCAAGATGATTGATTGTTAGGGCTTTGGTGATAAAGACTGGTCAATTAGCTGATGATTCACAAGGAACTGTGCTTGAGTCATGTTGGTGTGGAGGTCTGATACTGTTAAAAGCATATACTCCTAAGACATAATGTCTGTGCATTGCATTGAGATGCAAGGCATAACAGACCAGTCGCTTTTAATCAGCTTTTAACTGCCAATATCAATCCAGTTCATGAGCAAGCAGTAGCATCAATAGTAGTCCATTGAGAACAATACAGAGTGTAGACAGTGGTCTGCCAGGCAGTGTAAAAAGTCTTGTGGTTGGACGAGTCATCTTTCACCCCATCCTCAACGAATAGACAATTGCATTTGTTGTACACAAGGAAAGAAGCCTAAAAGTCTGAGGGTGGGGGTGGGGGGGCATTTACAGAGCCTAAGCAGTCACTGCTTAATGAGAGACCAGCATAACCATGATCCACTGCCTTCTTGGTCAAAAGAACTCCACCCATTTTAGCACTTATAGACAATTATGCAGCATGCCTGCTGACAGAATTTTCTACCACTAATAACAAAAACATCAAATTTCTTGCAAAACAATGGACATGTATTCTTCCAACAGAGCATCAAACACTTGTAGGACTTGTGCCAAGGCATACTGAAGGTGACTTTGTGCCTTATGGTGGCCTTAATGCCTTAAGGAGACTTTTTATGTTGGAGTTTCCTTTATTTTGGCAGTTACTGGTGAGGTATGAGGATAGAGGAAAGGGTGAGAGATGGAGTAAGGGAACAAACGGAATCAGAGATGGATGGAGAGGGATGAAGCGGAGAGAGAACGTGAGTAGTGATGGCCCATACCTGCCAGAATATGCTGTCTATGGTGCTCCCCAGGAAACCTTCTCTGGTCTCGGAGGACAGGAGTTTGGGCCCCAGAATCGTCACGAACTCATCAAAGTCCACCTGGCCATCACCTGCGGACAACCCCCCCAAAATTACAACAGGTCACATTCATGAAAACATTCATCTCAAAGTATATTTTTTTCTTTACCAGAAAAACTGTCCTGTGCTGTTTTAAAAGTCAGGTGATTCTTTGCCATTTTGTTATATGCATAAACATTACAGAGTCAAAAACTACGTAGACCTTATATTCTCTGTCAGTGGAAAGTACCTCTACTTGAAGGCTTAGAGTCTTACTGACGCTGAGAGAATCTTTCTTTGAGATTTTTTTTTTTTTTTAACTCAAAATGAGTCCACTAAGCATAGCGAACTATGTCTGACCCCAGCTGAATCAACTCCACAACAAGAAAATCAGGAAATAAAGCCAATCAGGAAATCATCAGCAGCCAGGTCCACTCTTACAAATATCCCAGTTTCAATTTGGCTCAAATACTCTTGCTGTTAAAACCCTTTGTTATATCTTAAACAATCTAAATTGTCTGTACCAAATGTGTAGTCAGAGCTGTCGTGGTACTTTCTGGTCAGATTCTCAGCAATACACTCAGTGGTGATACATTTCATACATTTGGATAATTTTATGAACTGGACTGGCCTATAAATTTCATTGACCACTTATGACAAAACATATTTCCTGAGACTGAAGAGTTATGGACCTAGTTATAGCATAATGTAGTCCATCGAGGCATTATGGCCCAAAGTTCAAATAAAAAGTTACCACATGACTCATTCTGGAATGTCAGAATCAGACCTCTTTATGATAACATCTTTTGGAGATTTACTCAGTTCATAAGTGCTATTGCTACATAATCACTAATGATGTCTATATTTATAGATGGAGGCTATGTCGATATCTGAGGACCCTTTTTTTTTTGACGAGGCGATGTAACATGATTGGATGGTGTTTTTAATCCAGTCTGTTCACACATACGACCTAGGCCACGCTGTCACTATTGATCACCTGCTGAATTGACTGATGGGTAAAATCAATGCAGGCTAACCATTCCTCCTGTCAAAACAGATTTGTCCTTGTAAGAACGGACACATGCATCACGACTCTTGTCTCTCAAGGTACACCCTATGTGCTGTTTACACTAGACAGCCGTGGTCACACACAGCACCTAGGTGTTAAAGGTTGTATAGTCAAAGAAGAGTCAAGAGAGTTTGGGGCAGTAAACGACCATGTGTAAGCAAGATAAAACTTCATTAATTCAGTTCTTTTTTTAGTTTGTTAGGAGGATCATCCCGTTTATCCTCTTTAGAGAGAAAGACATTGGTGTGGGTGAAATAGAATGACTTCCCACTTTTCTGTCCAGCATCAATAGCTCTTAAGTGCAACTATTCAAAATGTGTTTATATATAGAAAGCATTTGAGGCAGTTATATTAAAACTGTATGAAGCCATTTTATGGCATATTCACTGTTCTTTCTCACACATAAAGAGAAGGAAGAGGAAAATGAGAGAGAGAGAGAGAGAGAGAGCGAGAGAGAGAGAGAGTAACTTTAATATAACAGAAGAGAGATGGTCTCACCGTCCATGTCCAGTCTCTGCATAATGATGGCCAGTTCTACCTCGCTGGGCATATACCCCAGAGAACGCATGGCCATACCCAACTCTTGCTTAGAGATGAAACCATTCCCGTCCCGATCCAAGACCCGGAACGCTTCACGGATCTCTGCCCACACCCACACACACACACACACACACAGACACACACACATACAGAGAAACAGAGAGGGAGAGAGAAACAGAGACAGTGAGTGTTAGATGGAGAGAAAATAGTACAACATAGACACAAGTTAGTCTTCTGTTACTTTGGTACAAATATTATTACGCTTGTATAGCAACACATTTATACAAACATGTCTACACAAATTAGCCGCCATGTGGCGAAGATCTGTAAACACGAAACCCCATCAATACATATAAGCTCATGTTTGTCACCATAACTCAGTTGGACAGGTAATCCTCAATGGCATATACACAAGAGCAGCAGCAGTCGCTGCAGTGTAAACTGAAACTGATGACATCAAAGGAGAAAACATGACAATGTCAAATGTGTTTCAAAGCTGATGTAACAACCATCGTGCTTCATCTGGGGCTATGGTCTGTCTGTCATTGTCTGCTCGTGTGATTCATAGTCATGACTATTTCATGAGAAAATTCAGTGCCACCAAAATGTACTGTAATTAATTTGTAAAACCAACAATATGCATCTCCCTCCGAATCCAGGCAGCATTTCTCTCGCTCTCTCTTTTCCGTTTGTTGGAACCCTGTGGAGTTATTAGGTAAAACAAAATGAAACAAGAAAAAAGGCTCTTGCTACAAAGCAATGATGATAACACCTCAGTCTCAGAAGAAAATCCATGGGGGGAGGGGGCGGGGGGTGAAAAATCTCTGGGTTAAGACAATACCAGACTGTCTGTGATTAGAGCTGGCAGAACGGAGATGGACAGGAGAATGAGTCACATTACTCCAGACACCCCTCCTTTCCCACAAAGCATCTGCTTAATGATTTATTCAATAGGAAAGAGGTTTGCTGACTGACCATATGTATCACTGGACCAGTTAAATGGCTTGATCCGTCTTACATGTTGTACTTATCTAATGCTGTTGAAACACCGATCTTATTCCATCTTCCATCTCTCAAACCCAGTACCGATCTGTCCCTGACCCACAGATTGATAAGGCTGAAAGCCTGTTTCAACAAATGACACTAAAGGTATTCCAAGAAAATTGAGGGCTGAGATTGAAGGTCAGTGTGTGTGTGTGTGTGTGTGTGTGTGTGCCTAAAGTCCTGTATATTGCTGGCAGCTGTGTGATGCTGGATTGTGAGCCTCACTTCACTGTTCAAAATCCACATGCCACAAAATATAGCAGATGCTACAAAATATGGAAACAGTGCTTGATAGTGACAAACTATTGATCCTATAACACTTCAGCAAATGAACAGATATGATACTGCATTGGAGAGTCTTTTTTTTTCAACATTTTTGGTGAGTAATAGAGTTAAGGTGTGGACAAACATGCAGTCGGGGTTTCCTTTCTTATACACAGTATTTTCTCTTATTACCGGCATAAGCATACAAACTACTGAACAGAACCGTGTGTTTTCTTCAAATGTTTCTCCTGGACAGGTACTGTTCTCAGATCTCTTCTCAAAGAGGTTTCTTCAATTCTACCATCTACCCTGATCAGGCTGCAAGTAGAGCCACAAAACATGGCAGGCAGTAGACATCAACTAAAGTGAGATTTATGGTCTGAGGGAGCACAAGAGAAATGGCTCAAGCGTGGAGACATCGGTCTTCTGTAACCTTAGAGTAGTCAAGCCAAGGAACTTTATGCTGTGTGTCACTTCATTTTAGTTACACGAAGGCACAAGAGAGCTCCACATGGAATGACCTTGGTTTACAGCATGTTCAAATCTTGGACTGGTAAGATTACATGACAAGAGACAACATACGTAAACTCTTACCACCAAGCTCCTCTGTCGAGATGTTTGCCAGTTGTTCTTCGTTGGTCTCTGAAAGAGAGTTACTCAGGTAGTTGCCTGTGTAGAGCAGCCCTCCTCTTACATGATGAAACGGCATCCTCTTCCTGCAAGATACACAAACACATGCCAAATATTAACCCACTCACACACCGCTGCATGCACATGGACTACTTTGCTGCCTCAGTCGAAGTCTACAGACGGAGCAATGAATTTTCACCCAGTTTTGTCTGCCTGTCAAATATGACGTTGTACAAGTGATGGTGAAAGGCAGAGAACCCACAGTGCACATGGCTGTGCTTCAGGATGTGGGTGAACAAGAGAGCACAAAAATACAGAGTCCTGGACACGGTTCTGTCTATGTGTGGGTATACTGCATTAACTGTATTAACTGGGCCAAATGTAAATTTCACTTTGGCTCTTCAAAAAAGTCAGTCAGTCATTCAGTCAGTCAGGTGTTTTTCCCCTAAACTAAAAACTGTCATAGTGTCAAAGCACAGTACTGTTCAACCCTGTGGCTGTAGGTGGGATAGGTGACATGAGAGACTTGGAAACTGCCAATATAGTTGTCTGCGGAGAAAAACCCTTGCTGACTCGCATGTATTGCTCACAGGCACAGAGCCAAACGAAATAAATAATGACAAAAGTTCTGTCACTTTGATGCAGTCTTCCAGATTGGTGGAGCTTTTCATTGAGTCTCTCTTAACTGCTGTCGAAATGTCAATATCCCAGTCGGGACACTTAAGTGATATCCCTGGTTTAGACAGGGAAAGACAGAGATGAATGCGGAGGTTGCAACATATTCCACGCCAGAGCATTTTTCAGCATCGGGTAATATCTTTCAGCCTCCTTAGGGGGTTTGGCACATTGTATAGTAGAATGACTCACCTAAAAGCCAAAACACAGTCAGGGCTGCAATCAGCAGGACATACTCAGGGAAATGGGTCAAACAGCAATGCAACAACAATTTAGTATGAAAGGGAATGTACACCCTTGTTAATAATTACTCTCAGTGCATCCAGCCTGTGGGAACATGGTAGAAACTTAGTATATGTCTTTTTCATTGCATTCAGGGTGTCATGTTTTTTGTGTTATTTCATCTAGAATTTCAAAATTCCCAGCCTTTAAAGCATTAAATCTTTTGGCCAGCTTAAAATGTTGCCATGACAAATCAACATCTAGCACCACACGGGAAAACTTTCATACTTTTTTGGTATGCACTTCCCCTTTTTTTCATAATGTGAAAAACAATAAAAAACATGCATGTTATAAACCACCAGTTGGATTTAAGTGAAAATGGAAAAGAGTCACCCATGTGCACATCTTTAGCTAAAAAGGAGGCTGGTGTCTCTTTGCACATTACACATTGCACATTAAACTTTGCACATTAACAAAATATGTCCACCAGCTTACAATATCTTTGAAACCATGATTTTCATGACTAAGATAGTATTTAAACTGAATAGAAAGTGAGCTGCATATTTATGTCTTTGTCTGTGAAACGGGTAGGTATCCGAGGTATATGGTCTAGTATCCGAATTGTCTCTTTCCTGCAGGTTGGCGAACTCAAAGTAAAGGGACATCATAAATATTTAAGGGGTATCCTCTGAGGCTAAGGAAGCCATAGCACTAGAATTTTCTTAATAGCACCCTCTTTGAAATTCAGCACAATACATCCAGTCTACTAATGGAGCTTAACTGGTCATTACCACAGAATTAAACAGTTTCCCATGGACACAGCATGTAAGAGCACAAAAACAGTGGCGTTGTGTTGTGTTCCATATATGTTCTTTTTAATGTACACCCCCCCCAACACACACACACACACACACACACACACACACAATACATGAAGCACAACAACAGTGATAACTGCTGATTTGACTGTGCAGAAAACAAACTGCATAGATTAGAAGTTTCCTAATCCTGTGTAATTTAGTGAGAGTACCAATAACTGATACAACTTAAACAAAAATTATTTCAATCAAGACTTTGTATGCAGTGTTCTTTCTTAGTCTGGAGGCTTGTAATGCTGTGTCAGTTCACCAGTTGGAGGAGGGGGGGGGGGCAGTTGAGGACAAACTTCTGAATTAACAATGCTGAGCAGATGCTAACACCTTCAGAAGTCAGGTTGCTGGGACTGATGCCTCAGGATGTATAAACGTTAACTTACGGCAATCCCAAGCCCAATGAACTTGGTTCCTTCATCCATCAACTTCCAGCCTATTTCAGTTTTTTTTTATATGTCTGGGACATACTTCTTCAACTTGGCAGATTTTCCATGATTGCCCTGGGTAGCTGTGACTGAAACCAAATCACCTGCTTTAAACTCAACAGCTGTTGCATTATTTGTTGCAATGTCAGCTGTGCCTCTCCATCAAGTAACCCTTTCTCCAGCTGGTGCAAAATATATTTCCAACTTTTATACAGCTCCCCTTAGCTTCCTGAATTTAAGAACTTTTGTGAAGTCGTAAGCCAGACACCATTAAGAAAGTGTGCAGATGTTTTGTGTCTGTATTGTCAGGGTGAAGGTGTGTGAGTGGTCTAGAGTTAGACAACTTCTGCCTCAGTCAACGGAGCCTGCACTTTATGTAGTGTACTCAGTGCTTAAACAAGAAACTTCTTCAGCAATACATTCACAGTTCTTATTGTTCTCTTTTAAGCGCCATTCAACAATTCCTTCAAAAAGGTAACTTATTTCACTGAGGAACATTCAGTCTTCCATCAAATTCTTGTTTATCTCTTAATTGAACTATTTCTTTTGGAAAACATCTACTTTTGCAACTTGTATTCAATCTCTCTCAGCAGACTTAAGCTCAGGGCCAGAAAGTTCATTGGTCCTTTCATCTTCATTTCCCAGACAACACAAGAATCTTTTTACCCAAACTGTGACTCATGGTTAAGACCAGTGAACTTTCAAGTTTTCTTTTACTCTCTTAGCATTAATTGGCTTATGCTGTTTTTATAGAACTTCTTACCAAGTGTAAGGTCACCTTTAAAGCCATTCATAACTCAGTCTGTGAAACTATCATTTTAGAAGGGGTAATCAAGCACTTGCCATGTCTTCCTCCAGTTAATTCACCAAACAACTCAAGCTTTGAGAAGGTGATCTTCTTCAAAGAGGCGACTACGGTTTTGGAAGAAACAAAGATCATAACTTGGAAAACATGCTAAGAACAGGCCTAGTTCTTCTATGGTGTCAGAACCATGGCTTTCCCTGGGAATGGTCATTGATCTCAGATCAGTCAGCTCTTCAAAAGTTAGATCATGGTTAGACAGATCAGACAGCGATTCTCCATCCTATCCTAAGCCTCATTCCAAAGTCTCCTGTGAGTGGCACTTTGCTCAAACAACAATAGGGGATTTCATTCTCAAGGAATTGTAATCACTATCTGAATTCTGGGATATATTTGTGTTTTCTCTGCCTTTTAGTATTTCAAATAGATACTGGCTCAGACATGAGTTTGTCAGAATTTCTTTTCCATGTTTCAGACAAGGCAACTGCTTTTATACTGAATTCAGCTGGATTTATGGTGAAATTGTCACAGGATCAGTAAACTGCATAATTGAACAAAACATTAGTTGAGTGTGCATATGGAATCATAAGAGAGGAATAATATATAACAAGCCTATTCCATGTCAGCCCACAGTCAAATCTGGCCCAAAAGTGATCTCCAGTGGCCTAGAAGCGATTCCTGTCAAATTTAAATTATACAACAGTTAATTCCAGTTGAGTGCTTTGATTGGAAAAAGAGGCTGCTATATTCAGGAGAGCACTACTAGGACATTTTAGAATATATATAACTCCACTTTACAGCACCGTAAACATCTTGCTAGCTACACAAAGCCAATTAAACAAATGTAAATACGTAAATAGGCTGCCAAAAATCTCTGGCCCATATTACAAGGCCTGGTTTTGAAATCTCGCCCATTTGAATTTGTAATTGAATAGCCCTGATATAGCCCTGCAGAATGCCAGAAGGTAAGTGATGTCACTCAGCAGTGATTTTTATTTACTTACTCATCTTACACACAATGAAGTCTACACAGCTTGCTAAAAAAGCAACTCATCCTAATTTTTAGCTGGCAATATTTGGTACAGTTGAGCTAATTACTCAAAGTAAGCTAACATCAGCCTTCCCCTAAATGTCTAATTGCACAGCTTGTGCTAGCTACTGTAGACAGGTAGCCAATTATCTAGGTAGTTTAACTAGTTGATCTAAAAAGGGTGTCTTGTGACTGTAACATTAGGGGCACAGACACTCAATGTCATTTATCTCTTCTCCCCAGAAACTGCAAAATGAAAATGATGACCAGGTGGATACCCGTTTGTTCAGCTGTTAAATTAATTTTCAAGCACATATGAACATACCAGATTAAATTAACAAATGTTCTCCATTTAAAGAATGTTGTCCAAAATAGCAAAGATTTTATTGGTTGCAGTGGAAAGGTGACTATATGTCATACTGAGTCTTAATCTGTGAAAGTAAATGAAACGAAGAAAAGTCAAATTGCAAGACATTGCACTTGAGAGGGTCAAATTAGAAACAAAAACCTACAGTTTCCCTTGGTGCAAACTAGCTTAATCACACTGACAAGACTTTTGAACAATAACCTAATTTACAAAGTATATTTACTTGTTGCTGTCAGTTTGTACACTGGGAGTAACATTCAACATGTTACTTTGACATTCTTCCCTACACAGTCAACACCAAAAGATACTTATGAAAAGTTCATATGGTTTGACTACATTGACAACATTGATCATTTCAACAATACACCCATGAAGCCAGGTCTTAAGTCACTCGACTCTCTACACCCTACTCTTGTGACCATATTCTTCTGGGACCTGATAAATATTCACACACCTATATTTCCATGAAGGACAATAAATCATTAAACTGAGTGTTTAATGAACCCATGCCTCATCAGCAATGACCCGTGTCAAATCTAACAAGGGTAGTGATGATTCATCCAGAGCATGAACAGTGAGGATGTACAGGTGAATTGAATTAGAGGAAACTGAATAAGCTTGAGTGAAATGAGGGAATGTGTGAAGCTGAAATGTGTTCTGAGCAGCAGGTGCCAACAGACCGGAATGGGCCAACACATCTGTGTCTTGGTTGGGTATTATACAAGTCACCTACATGCCACAGATGTTAGCTGGGTTAAAAAAAAAAAAAAAAAACATCAGCAGTTGCACACATGGACAACATAATAATGACCCCCAGTAGCAAGGCTGCGCTTGTTCAAGGCGAAGTGAAATTCAGATTCCTTCATAGGAACGGATAATGTTGGACAACACAGTAGCACAAATTTGACTGCATCATATTGAACATGACCATAAATGTGAATGGCAGGGGGTGTATGAAGAGGAGATAGTGTGATGTATCTGAGTCAAAGGATGGTGTCACCAAGGAAGTTCTGACAGTAGTCTAGATGACAGATGTCCTGACAGAAAGATAGATAGATAGATAGATAGATAGATAGATAGATAGATAGATAGATAGATAGATAGATAGATAGATAGATAGATGGATAGAAGGAAGGAGGGAAGGAGAGAGAGATGCAGTCAGACTTGTTTTCATTTCACACTCAGTGAATGATAGCATGCTGAGTTTGTCAGAAATGTCATCTCAAGGGTCATAAGAACATTCATATAAAATGTACACTTCACCTGCCATTTGCCTGTTATAAAACTCATAACAGTCTTATGAAAGAGTCATAAATATTGCAAAATTCTGACATCAAAATACAAATTCTGACATCAAGCTTATTTGCTGTGTTGCCTGGGTTTCTATGGATGGAGCAATGAATTTTGTGTCTCTTGGTATTTAGTTGTGTAGGGTGAAATAGCATGGTCATACCGCAATAGCCTATTTTCAAATTGCTGTCAGGTTCTGGCAGGCCATGACAGGGTATTAAATGAAGTTGCCAGCAGAAGTTTTGAAACTGTTGACACAGAGCATTACACCCATAGATCACCTGAGACCGTTCTTCCTCGCGATAGAACTCACCGAAAGATTTCAAACACAACATCGCTATTTAGATTCTTGGAGACAGCCAAACTTCCAGAATAATATGAGCGACTCAAATCCCAGTAATACGATACATTGAACAATGAGTCACAAACGATCATTGTATTGACCTTCAGACGCGCATGTGACCAAAGTTTACCACCATATTGAACGCGTAAGGTCTCTCAAAGAGAAAAAAATATGAGTGATGCTCACATGAATTAAACGCCTCTTTGAAAGGTTCAAGTTTGGGGCGAGGCGCTAGAATCAAAGCTTACGAGTGGACAGTCACGTTTCTATCTGCTGTTGGTTTTGCTTACCGGGATAGAATATACTCAGCAGGGAACCGCACTAAGAGCGAGTCTCCCGGTGGGGTATCTGTGACCGCATCCAGTGCACACTGTTCCTTTGCCCCCGACCCCTCCTTTGAATTTAGACCGAGTTCCTCCATGGGTGGCAGCGGCAACTGTATGAATGACCTTTCCGGACTCATCTTTTTAATGTTTCCTTCTCCTCACGTGAACCCGTGACTCTCCTCTTCTAACCACACCGCATTTGGACGCAGGTGTACTATACCTCCCCAAAACACGAGAGCTTCGCTAAGCCGATAACTTCTCAAAGCGAGGGAGAGGCAGCTCTCCCCGTGTTCCAGTGGACCGCCTGAGAGAGCGGCGCGAAGTCTGGACTCGCAGCATCCTGCTCCGTCGCCCCGGGAGAATGAAGTGACACGCCATCATTCACACACTCCATACATCAGAGACCACTCCAATGTCATCGCAACACCCCTGAAGGATGAATGCACTGGACACCTTTCCTTCGCCTTTGGTTAACTTCCAAACTACACAGCGTCAGCGCTCTATATGTTGACATAGAAACGATCTGTATAACCAAACATTTGCCTAAATTGTGAAATATCTATAGGCTACTTCATCAATAAGAAAATTGCTTGCGAAAACAATTTATGCCTAAAGTAGCCTATGGTGGAAATCACTCAAACACTAAATAACACTGCATTTCCAGGGTAATCGATTGGCAGTGAAAATGGACAGCTGGATTGAATGTGCCTTGCAAAAGGAGTCAATGGCCATTCCCCCATCAGGTAATTATATTCCTTTCACAAAACAATAAATGTCGCACGGTCTAATGCATCGTGAAACATTTCGTTGATTGCCACCTCCAACAGGTTCAATAGAATGGCCTTTTCCGAAGTAGAGAGAAGTAACACTCCGACCAACTGTATCCCTGTTGCTAAACCATGCAATTTAATAACGAAGTATAACACAACAGACAGCTGAAACTGCATGGCAGTTTTAAGCACCTACCTCTTAAAAGGTCGCGTCCAGTGGCTAAATATTTGAGATATTCTGGGCGTGTGGAGCTTTCACAAATTCAAAATATCAACGTTGACAACAATTTCAGTAACTGACAAAAATAATTGGAAAAAAAATCACAATGATCCAGTTATCCGTTGTCAGATCCACAGGCATGTGAACACCCCATAACCACAGCAGCACTTAGTTCATTCAAGTGCTCGTGGACTGAATGAGCCGTCCATCTCTCAGAGTCCCCATATTTTGAGGTTGAGATGAGGGTGCCCGTTTTATTCATAGAAACCTACACCTCATGCTTGCGTTTCGCGCTACAGGCGTTTTCCGTTACGCACCCAAGGATCCTATGCGTTCGAACCACCTTGCTCTTGTCTATCTCCAGATCAACTTATCTGAAATCACACTGAAATTTTGTCGCCCCCTTTTTACATAAGTTGCATTATCTGAAAAAACATGAGGAACCGATCTCATTGCGTTTCTTGTTTCTAAGCACCCCCTCTGTAACACTGACCAAAATAACCTATTGGGCTAATAGAAGGAGTCCACTGCCCTGGAGCGATTTCATGGTTGAACTGGTTCAGCCACCGTATTTCCTCACCTTCAGAAATATGGCAGGTGTGTCAGGGAGAATGGTAGGGTGGGGCTAAAATAATGTAATAACGATATATTCAAGTAATTGAACGTGTAGCCAGAGATTCTGGAAACGAATGCTGTTTTGCAGCATGTGTAGAGAACACTGATTAAATCCATGTCCTGGACTTCACTGCAGTGAATTGATTAGGCTATGTAAAAGTCACGGTTCACAGTTTGGTTCCCTCACGTGTTTTTTTTCTGCTGAAATTATATATTTACACAATCAGCCTACATGATACTATTTTCACGCCCAGACGCAGGCATCACTCAAACACTCTGGAAGGTGACGTTTGTCGCAACTGCATGCGTCTTATTTAATACTTTTAAATTATGCATGTGAAAATGTGCACTTGACCAGTTCTTGCTTTCTCACAGTTTACTGAGTGACTCAGATTTGCTTCTTCAAGTGCAGTTTTGCATTTAGCCCATGTCTATAATTCAGCATCAATTCATCCATACTGTATAGAGATTCAAACATTCAAGATTCCTCAGCATACAAATATAAGAGAATAAAATTCTTGGGCTTTGGCTCCTTGACATTGCATCAACAATAGTAATAAATAACAACAGAACAACAAAAATAGTAATGAAGGTAATATAAATAATGCTCACTGTGCGTAAAGTGCTGTGTGCATGAAGGTCCTGCCCTGATGACTCTGCATGTGTGTACATAGTTTGCGTGTTTATGTGTGTTTGTGTATGCACAGCTACGGCCATGTGTGTTTGTGTGTTTGTGCGTTTGTGTTAGTGTGTGTCAGTATGTGTTTCCATGTTTTACAGGATATGGTCACAAACATGAGGCAGACCATAAACTAGTTCAGGTGCTGAGGTGCATGTTCATGAGACAACAGTTTGCCACATGTCTAATGTCATGTCTCACAGGCAATGTTTTATAAATACTGTTTCCCACTGCTGATCCTGAGGACCGGCACTGGACACGTTAGATCTCTCCATGCTCTAATTCACCCAACCCAAGTTATCAGCAAATGATCAAGCCATTTATTAGCTGAATCAGTGTGTCAGAGAAAGAAGACACCTAAAATGTGGGTCAAGATTGGGCAACACTGTTTTGAAGGCATGTTGGAATGACTTTACAGCGCTAATAACAGTTGTATAGGCAGTGAGTATACATGTGAATTCTCCATGGACAGTTATGACAGCTTTCTTATGTCCACTCTTGCTCTGTGAGACCCATTTAGTTGATGTCTTCTGAACCACTTCTTACAGTATCATATCTCCACTAGAGTATACAGCTTTACCAATATACATGAATTCAGTTTAATTAATTGACTACAGTCTAGGGAACAAATATGAGGACTATTAAGAGAGTAGAAGACTAGATTCAATAGAGAGGTGAAACGATTAGTGCAGCCGTGCTGGGGTGAAGCTGTAGAAGCATGAGAAGCAAGGAGAAACTTAGTAGTATTTTCAGTCACTTGAATGGTAAATAATTGGTACTGTGTCATGCATGCCTCTAAAGTGAATATCAGATATCAGCATATGCACTGCATTTCATCCAGTTGGCCTATTCTTGTAAACAGAAAAGACTGAGCCAAAATATTCACTCCTTTTGTGCAGAAAGGTATATATAGGTTTGATTGCATTTGTCAGTATATATCTGAAGGAAGGCACTGCAGAGTCTCCACTGAAACATCCCAGAGCCCCTGGAATGGAAAATAAGCACATTGGGAAAAGCTGAGGGGCTTTCTTAATATCCTCTGTTTTTCTACAAATCTTCACATTACTGTCATTAGCATACAAATGTATTTGCAGTGGATCCTTCTCGAAGGCATACTTTTTGTCCTGATGTCTAACTCATACAACTGTGTGCTTATTCTAGAGCTAGGCAAAGGCTTCATTATCATTAAATACATTAAAGAGATAAGACAGGATTCTCTTGTCTTAAAAAAACGTCTTTGGATGTAATCAGCTACACAGTTAGAAATTTTCAGCAGATCAGACGTTGGAATTTTCATCAGTGCAGATCAGGAAGCATCGGAGTGTCATATCACTCTACATTCTGTTATCACAGATATTGCTGTGGGTAATGACAATGACAAATGACATCACCACGTCAGTATTATTTTTTTGACATGCAGATGAAATGACAGGCTTTACATATATAGTCTATGCACGCAAAAAGCCATAAAATGGAATGAAGTCTGAATCATTGTGGGATATTGCTAAAGATCTATAAACAGTTGTAAACCTGTTTTTTTTTTTCAAGTGTACGGCAAAGGTAATGTTAAGGTTTTCATGTCTGTGTAACATGGAAGCGAAATGACTTTGCCATTCTTGGTACATATAGTGAACTACCTCAGGGAGGGCAGACAACTGGACAAAAGAAGAACGGCAAAGGAAAAAATTGAAATCTGTTAAGATGTGGTTGCATACAAGACCGGCAACCACTGCACCTTCTTTGAGGACTGGAGTGTGCACACTTTGACTCAAATACAACGACTGACAACAGAGCCCCATTGAACCCATATCACCACTTGTCTGTTTGTGGTCTGAAAGCACATCCCAGCTACAGCACATTGGCCTTTCTGTATTTGTGCCTGTTTTACCAATCTGAACATCTTATGCTACATGATACAAAAGTATAACATATGTCGGTTTCATTTCATCATTCTGTATTCCTGGCAGGATCCCAAGGGTCAACACAACAGCTCAGTCATAGATGAGGATGCTTCACCTCTCTGTGTGGAAGTAGAGCGATTCAGCACATTCATCTATAAAAATGACACAGAAGCATATAAATGTAACAGGTATGAAAATTTAACTGGATTCTGAAGGTTACTCAGGCAAACACAAAATGAATAATGCAATACAATGTGAATATAACATGAGACCTTCTCTGAGGTCAAAAATTATACTCTTTGCTGAAAAGCAATTTACCGACCTTGGCATAACCATATCTCAGCTGCCAGGTGATATTGCTCAGCTGCTAGAATGATAACTTTAAAGTTGCGTGGTTCTGGAATACAGTGCTGTCATTACACTATTGGAATGAAATCTTAGAATCTTTTGTCAGTGTTCGTCTCTCACATTGTCTTGGAACAGTAGATTGTTACATGATGATGGAATGAGTGTTTTGGTTGACAAAGAGAAAAAAATGTACAGAAAATAATTTACTCTGAAAAGACTGGTGATTTTCTTTTTTTAAATTTTTTTTTAGCAACTGAGTCAACCCCCAGCTTCACCTGGTAAGAGGTGTTTGCATTTTCAAAAGGGGTATTGTGAATCGTTGCGGTGTAAAACATTGGGGGAAAGTCTTATAACAAATGTAAGTCTAAACCTGAAGTCTGTTGCTGCTGTTTTATATGCTGTTGGGAAGGAGAAACATTAATACAGGTAAAAGATACTGACAGCACAGGGTCTGGATATGTGTGCATATTACTGACCGAAAATGTGTTTTCAATCACAGTAAGGAGCTGGCAAAGTCTGAAATAGACTGAGGTACTTTGGTGCCTATCACAGCTTGTGACCTGAGTCTGTGAACTGACGGAGCCTGTTTCTCTACCAGATAAATTAATTGTCAAATTTTCAGACTTCGTCACAGACTTTGTCGATGACAATTATTTTTATTGTCCTTGATCTGTTCCACCAAGGCATTATCATGCATCCAAAAGTGATATCTCTGTTTCAGATTTTATTTATTTATTGATTTATTGTGTTCATTCTGCCAGCAGTAATGTTTATGAGTGTATTAGGAAATGATGGTGTAATGTTCTTGTACATTTAGTGCTTATAAAAGACCACAAGTATCAGGAGATGAACATTATGACTTTGATTTTTTGGGAACTGAGCCCCAGGAATAATTTGGACTGATCAAAAATATGAAAAGACATATTGACAACAAACAGCATCAGTAATTGGATGTCAGCCCTGGCCTTGAGCAAATTAGGGGAAAGTCACAGGACTCGAAAGCTCCAACTCCCTCACCAACTGATTCTCAACCAACCATGAGCGTCTGTTTCCCTCCCATTCATCCCTATCCCACAATCCCCAGCTGTTTAGTTACTTTAAGCACTGTTGTTTGAATACATCGATTTAGAATCAGCACAAGGGAGGTCCTCTGCTTTGTTTTGGCCCTTGATGAAGTTAATTCAGTTGACTGGTTTTAACACATGTACATTATATGTAATTATGAGGTATAAATTATGCATTAAAAGATTAGCTAAGCATGGTGGGTGACCTCAAACGGGACCTCAAATGGAAGATAAAACATTTGATAATGCTTCCAAAGCTATATTTTGTTTTTTGATACTTAGTAGTTCAAGCAAGAACATTTCTTCATATTATCCCTTAAAGTTTAGGAACGAAACTCTGTATGTGTTCTTCATACAACTTTGTATGTGTTCTTGACTTCCATGGTAACGCGCCGTCAAGATGGCTGTTTTTCTCTGAGCTCTATCTTAAATACGAGAATACGACCACGAGTCTTCTATCTTAACAAAAAAACTTTTTTGTTAATTTATTCACACTATTTTATGCAAGAACACCATAATTTTGAACGTTATGATCACCTACGATAGGGAGACTTTGATCAACATCAGATCTACAATCGATACGCATTTTGTAACCAAAAATGGACCATCATTATGAGAAGACATTGGAAATGGATTGGACATGTCATCCAAAAAGAGCAGGATAGCATTACCCGAACTGCCCTTCACTGGACACCAGACAGAAGTGAAAAAGAGGCCGACCCAAGACTACCTGGTGTTGGACAGTGGAGAGAGAGATGAAGACCCTGCACTACACTTGGGGTACTATAAAGACACTGGCCCAAAACAAAAAGGAGTGGCAATCCTTTGTTGCCGCTCCACATGCCAAAGGCATAACGGGCAGGACCAGACCTGCACACAATGGACCCATAATGAGAAACCAGTGAATTTGACTTCGAAAGTTCTCTCAGTACTGCATATAAATATATTTAGGTAAAAAATTACAACAAATTAAATTAGATATTAGTAGACCATAATCATTATTATGCCATTTACTGCACTGTGTTGTTTATCATATTATTACAATAACTTGGAGGTAGTCTCAGTGGTGATATTAGATGTTTCTCATTCTTATAGTTTCCCATTATCTTAGGTGGGTTTTTTACTCTCAAACCTCATTTACATGGAATGGATTCTCCAAGGATAAACCACCCACTGAGAGATTTAATTGAAAAATAATTAAGTTACTTGGGGCACACTTTTGATTAACTTTCTCTACATCGCAAACAATCACTAGGTCTGTGCCAGAAAGAAAGATGAAGAAAAACGCTGTAAGGAGAGGAGAACTAATTCATTAATTGCTTTTTTTCAGGCATAAACTGGGCGTCACATTGAGGCTTTTTGTTGTGCCTGTGTTAACGTGGTAAAGTAGAGCATGAGGGGTCATTTGCAATGGTGATGCTGGATAATTGGTAAAAACTAAAAGAGCAATTTTATATTATGCTTATCTATCTATCTATCTATCTATATAATATAACATTTTGTGTATGTATATATATATATATATATATATATATATATATATATATATATATATATATATATATATAAAATGTTATATCATGCATATATATGGACTGGAGTAAAGTCACAGTCTCGACAACTTCACTGTTTCTTAAAACGATTCATTCCAGTTTTGCTTTCTGTTAATTATAGCCATTCACTAGCTTTGTAAATAAATAATGAGCCTCCACCCTTCCTCTGTCTGTTTGTTTGTGACTGTATGCATAGATGAATGTTGATGGAAAGATTAAGTTGCACTGGAGTCAAGCACATATCCTGAGCTCGCTTTCCTGAGGCTGCTGGTGCCACGTCTTGCCTTGAAGAAATGAGGCAATGACAAATGACCTCAAATCAAATATCAATTGGACTCTGACTGTTTGAAATTGGCCGCGGGAATGAAAAACACAGTTTCTGCAGATAACATGTTTCCCTTTCGTGGACACCGCGTACTCATGAAGGCCAGCGCCTGAAGCAAATCTACACCAGTTTGTTTCTCCACAAAAAAAAACCCCCAAAAAAACCCCAAATGAGCCATCTCCTGAGGTTTTCTGCTGACAGATTCAAGATCTGACTTCACATCTGAAAAGTAATGCCTTCACTGCTGAGGAAAAAAGCCTTGTTCCTTTGGCTATGGAAAGAAATGCATTCTGAAGATCAATGTGCAATCTGTGACCTTAATCCTTTGGCATTTAAACCTTTGACTAGTATGCAGGTCTCCTGTGCTGTGAGTGGAAAGGCATTACCTTCAGTCCCATGAGGAATGAGGCAACCCGTTTTGAAGAGAGTTGAAAGGGGTTTGATAATGAGGCCAGACATAGCCCTGTGGCTAGGCATGGATCTCCATTGCAGTTATCAGCTGACTTGTGGAATTGATAGCCCTGAAGTCCTTATCAGCCCGCGGACGAGTCTCACAGAATAATCATCACCCCACACAGGTGGCCAGATAAATCACCGTTGACTGAGGAGGAGGAGGAAGAGAACTCTCCCAATGCCTGTGCCTTCAATGAGAAGTCAAAAATATGACTGTTGGAAAGGCAGTGTTCTCCCTGCCTGTAGGAATTACTCCAGACTTAACCCTGGTTCTTGTAAATCTTTTGAATGAGCAGAAAGGATAAAATGAAAAACAGGAAAGAGAAAGGCAGAAAAAACAGAAATAGAGAGGTTGCTATTAAAGTGAATGACAAGAAGAAAGAGGCATTCAGCATTCTGGATACAGCGAAGCGATGTAAGCTGGCATGCTTACATGTTTGTGTATGAGGGTGGAACATCTGTAGCCTGGTATAACCTTTTTATAATGATGAGAAAGTTTGATAAAAATATTGAGGAAAATATTCAAACATCTCAAAATACAAGTGAAAAATCCAGCACCTTCTCTTAATGAATAAACATTTGCAGACAAAGCTTGACAAAGTCTTTTATTCGCTGGGTTACATTCAATTTCCATTTGAAAAATGACTGATTATCTGCTTGCATTTTATAACTCAGCTCTGACAAGAAGAAGACAGGGAGCAGAACTTTCTCGGTAGGCTGTAAATCAAATTCACTGTTTGCGACCACGAGTAAGAAAACATTTGAGCTGATCCGAGTTTGAAGAAAATGAATGAGCTTTTTTTTCCTGCTGAATCTCTGTGTTCTGTGCATCAACATTGCTCCCTCGAGTTTGTCATTCATTGCACCCCACTCATAATCTTGCAACTCACAATGTTCTCTGCTCTTATCAGCCCCATTGTTAGAAATGGAATCTTCTTCTGTTTTATTTTCAAAGTACCTGTGTACCTGTATCTTTCTGAAAGATTAAAGTTGAGGATTTCCAGAACAGACAGTTGTCAGACTCACACTTTCATTGCAAATGTATGATAAAATGATTAAAGTATTTTTAGTTTTCTTTGGAAATGGAGAGTTCTCTCGCAAATAAAAGGTGTACTTCCATCAAAGTTTTGGATGGTAAACAGCAAATAACAATTCTTATGTCATTGAACAGAAAAGGCCAGACTTATCTGCATCATACTGAATCAAAGCAATTACACCACACAGTCCCATCAACCGGTACCTTTCTGCTGCAGTGTTTTCTAACTCAGTGCCTCTCTGCCTTAGCAACACTGTTCTGACAGATTGTGAAATTTGGACATTATTAAGAAGTGAGAAAAAAATACAATTGTGTATTCCTTCTCCATTCATAATTAATTGTATCTGCAAAGATGGCCACCTGTTATAAATGAATAATACCAAATGAATGGCAGTATCGTGAAAGCCACTTGCTCCTGTTAGCCAAACCTGCCTACACAAGACACACTTCGTTAACACCAAGGGCACCTGCTAGGACTGATGGGACCATACCTTAACTGATATCCTGCAGTACAGCCCAAAACCCCTGTGGTGTAGGTGAAGGAGAGGGCAGAGAGAGGAGGTTGGGGGCACTTTGAGGGATGCAGAAACCTCTATGTCCTTGACCCACTTAAGCAATGGACCCCCCTCTTTAGTGTAGGAGGACACACCAAAGTTCCATAGATGGATGTGTGACTCAATATTCGCATCTACTGCTCTTTTAGGTTATTCTACAGAAATATCTGTGTTAATTTAACATAGAATCCAGAACCATAACAGTTCAGGACATGAGCCACATGGGAACTTTGTATGGAAAGACAGAATAAAAAGGAAGAAACAGAAGAAATCAATTAACCATTGTTTTAATATTGCTAACAGAAGCATTTTGGTTTTCACTGTGTATCTTATTGTGTATCATTGGGAACAGCTCTGCTAAACGTTTCAAATGTACTGTGTTTTTTTCATCTGATAGACTGCTTCTCTATACCACTGGGGTTTTTTTGTTTTTTGTTTTTTTTTTGTTGTTTTTTTTTTACCAGAACAGCCATCAAAATAGATGAATGACAAACCTGAATCAGGGGGATGCTTGGTAGTGCAGTGACAAAAATCCAACACCACCAACTCCTCCAAAATCCACTTTTGGCCCTGAAATGGAGACACTGTACCTCCAGTCAAAGAGAAAATATAATTCTCATTTACAATGTTTTTGGATTTTTACTACAGAAATAGCAACATGGTTCCCTAATTTCTTAAAGTAATTTAGTGCTTGAACTTTAAAAGCATGAATTAATTTAACAGCAGTGCTTAGCAAAATGACAGCGTTTAAGTCGGGTGTTCATTGGGCAGACGTATGTGGGTCACATCATTATGAGTGGCTCATTCAGCGGTCTGACACACTGCTCTTGTTGGTAATTTTTAGTGCATTGGCTTAGTCACCAAAGAATGTAGGTTCACAATGACCCCCATCTTAGGAGAAAAAGAAAAGAAAAACCCTCCTCCACATCAGAAAAAAAAAGACAGTCAATATTTCTAATCGATACCACCCTTAATTACTAGGTCAAATCACTTTGGATATGGAGCATCAGTGATTCACACTCATCAGTGGAAGAAATATCACATAGGGTATAAATCACCGTGGGGGTGTATTGACTGAGAATGGAATGAATGGTAGAGTATTCTGCTGGGGAGGGGGGGGGGGGATCCAGGAGCGAAATGATGGTCTCATTAACATCCACTGTTAGAGTCTCACCTTTCCCTTTCATCCCTGCACTGCTTCCCTTCATCCCGTTCATAGAGGGAACACAGAGAGCAGAGCCTTTGATGCAGAACACAGTGAATGTTTATGTGGGGGGGTAGTCAGGACTCATATGCCATTGAAAGTGTTTGAAAACGGTTTTTGCAGAGGTGTTGTTCTGATGATGAAGCCTCCACAAACATACACACACACACACACATATGCACAAACACAGACACACACAGACATACACACACGCACACACACAAATACAGAGAGAGGGAGAGAGAGAGAGAGAGAGAGAGAGAGAGAGAAAGTGCGAGGGTTTTCATGTAATGGTGAATGCAATAGGATTTGATGGGAGCATGACAGAAAAACAAAACAAAAACATCAGAGAACAATGAATAAGACGGCAAGTGGTGGAAGAGGAGGAGGAGGAGGAGGAGGAGGCTGAGAAGGGCAGGGGTCTAACAAAAAACATAAACAAAATAAGCTACAGCGTCGAATGAGTGAAAGAGAGGGCAATGAGAAAGGTAAATGAACAAACAAAAACAAAAGTAAGGGAAATAATATAGAGGAAGAATGGTGTCTGGAATAGTCAAATATATCTCAGAGATGGGTTGAGGTGTGTGTGTGTGTGTGTGTGTGTGTGTGTGTGTGTGTGTGTTAGAGAGAGAGAGAGAGAGAGAGAAGCATTAGACTTTACTAAAAAACAGATATTGTTGGAAATTTTTTTTCTCCCACCTGAGACACAGAGAGTGACATGGTTGAACCCATCCAACTACCTCCATCAAACTGAGCACGCTCCATTTGCTGCAAAAAAATAAAAATAAAAAATCTTTTCCTGACACTTGACAGCCTAAAAGCTATACCCCATTCATGTTAATACACTTTCAATGACTATTACCATTATTGCGTCTGTGTCTATACAGTTATGGTCTCTGTGTATTTATATTGCTCCTACACATTGTATTATTTCCAGTGCATTGAAACACAGTGATGTCCATTAATCACTTTTAGAATGAAGTGAAAAGAGAAAGAGGTAGAGGGAGAGAGAAGTCTAGAAAATGAAGAGGTGATGAGGGAGTGAGAGAGAAAATATACTTTCAGCCACATGGAAAGAGGAGATGAGGGCAGGCGGAGAGTGAGACAGAGACAGAATGATGGGGTCAACGGAGAGGTGGAGAGGTGAGGGGGAGAGATGGAGAGAGAGAGAATGATGCTGTACCTGAAGGCGGTGAGTGTGATTCATTACGGCATTAGCAAAAGAAGAGAAATGAAGGACATGCTTATTATGGAGTGGAGGGAAAAAGTGAGGAGAGGGGAGAGGAGACCACATTTAACACGAAGACTGGAGTGGGCATTTTACTGGGCTATTTTTATGATTTTATAAACTATCCAATACCAAGGTGCTACACACACACACACACACACACACAGTACTACCCAAAATGATATTTGTGTTATACTATGCTTTAGACTCATGTCTTAAAGCTTGTGATTTTCCTTTTGAAATATCTATCACAAGAAGCTAAAATGAAAACCCTAAGGCAGTTAACCTATTCACACATTCACACACTCTCCCAGCAGCTATGTTCACTAATTACAGGCACTGAAATCTCAGCAGGTTGTAGAAACAGAGATAGTGGAGGGCACTCAGGGACCTCTAGGTCTCTGGATTTAATCAAACTGCTTCAGCCTGCTAATCACGTGAGCAGCCTGGAAATAGGCCACAGCAAGACAGGAGCACCTCTGAGCTCAACGCAACACACGGACACACGCCGTCAAGAAACTGTGCATGTGTGTATCTGTGTGTGAGTAATGTGTGGTGTGGAGGTTCAACAGTGATGTGCCTTCACCCTCATACACAACCTGCCAGAAGGTTTTGAGAAATCGTATGTCTCTCTCTCTCTCTCTCACTCACTCCTCCTTGCTCCCCATTGGCTTTACCCACATCTCTCGGTTCACCCTAATGGATTGTCACTACAAGGACAACAGGAGCAAAATCTGGCTTTTCTGTTCTGTCAATATTAAGAAGCTGCCAGCTTTGGGATGATACGTTAAGCTTCCAGGCTGTTTGAGGATTTTGAGGGAGTGGGATAAACAAAGAGGTGCAGAGAGACCCTCAGAAGGAAAAACAAAGCAAACCATGAAAAAAAAAAAAAAAATAGAAAGGATGGAAAAACGAAGTGTCAGTCTGGACATATCCCTTGAGACGAGGCCTTGTTGTCAACCGTGAAATTTGCAAAATCACTTCAGAGAGCTTACAACCTGTTATTTCTCCTTAATGGGCCCATCTAAGTGATATGTTAGAAATCACAATGCCTCCACTTTTTGTTTGCAATCTGTTGTTGAGAATGCGAGGGATTGAGCCCATCCTATACAAACACTGCATTTATTTTTACGTTAATAATAAATGCCCTACAAATGCAAGAGCAATGGGAAAAGAAACCATTTTAATCATTCCAAGGTATGTGCCCCAACCTGATCTTAGCACCATTAACCAATATCAACTCCGCCTCCCAGGAATCAAGTATTATTGGAGTCGGTGAGGTAATCCATGTTTGCTTGTCATGGCACAGATACATAAGACTATGAAGAGGGTCAATTCCCAATCAGTCACATTTTGTTATAAGTTCTCATGTTCGGACAGACACAGATCCATGAAGGGAATACCAAGCGGTTGAATAAATTGCTCACTGGGGATCAATAGACTTCAGCTTTTGTCCAGTGACAAGCAGGGCAAAGAAAGACAGTAACACCACAGAATTAAATCAATACTTGACAGAGCCACCATCTTAAGCTGGGCTGTCAAATGTGACAAGGTTTTCGACCGCAGAGTTAAAACAGAGGACTATGTTTCAAACAAAAGCTTTTTTTATTTTCATTAGATTATCTCCTCTCCTTCAACAATAATTCAATGGGAAAAGTTCTCTGCAGTTGAAGATTCCTGCATTTATGATTGTACTTTCCTTTACCTGTACTCATCCTTCAATAAAAACACTGTAACAATGGGTGGAAGGGAAAAGAGAGAATACTTAAGTAACAGTCAAATGTGCTCAAGCAGTAAATATATTACAAACACATATTGTACCATGTGTCATTTAACTATGCATAATCCTCTACATGATAGTGTTTTAAATGAACAATTCTTCTTTCTGCAGCTTTGAGTCCTAAGCCACACCAGCACAAACCAATGAACCAAAGGTAAGTAAAAACATTTTTTTCATAGAAATGTACAAGGAAAATGTGTCAAGTGTATTTCTTTAGCAATTCTGTGCAAAGATAAAAGACCAATTTGAAATGAATGAATAAAATATTAAGGTGAAAGGGAAAGCCCCACAGTCAGTCCATTCCGTGACGCTCGAGTCCCTGTTCAGTCGTTGGTCCTTTCCGTCCAGTTCAGTCCAGTCTGGGATTCACTCCACTCCACTTGGAGCTCTGCAGTCACATCAGCTCTTCAGGTGTCCTGCTGACGTCAGTGTGGATATGACCCTGAACAACTGCAGGCAGGAGCGACACAAACAACAGTGAGAAACAAATGTTCAGAAAAACACAGAAAAACAATCTCCATGAAAACAAATTTTTTTTTAAAAAAAAGATGGATTCTTGCCTCTTCCCTTCCATGAACCTGAACAAGCACACCAAGTTAGTTGCCTGTCATTGGGTTCTGGTCAGCAGTACCTCTCAGTTTCTGTCCTGTCAGCTGGGAGGCACTTGGCACACAGTGATACAAAAGGACATCTGCCTGTATCAAAAGTAATCCTCCGTGTCCCAATCAATGTCCCAGTCAAAACATACACAGAGCAATTACAGTGTATGTCTATATACTTCATCTTTAGACCAAGCTAGGGCTGCTGAAGAGGTAACACAGGAAACAAACACATCACTCCACAGAAGAATGAAACTGTTTCTTTCCACAGAGACTGGGGGCCGAGACAAGTAAATGGTCTGTTAGATTGCCTTAGAGAAGCAAGAGTTTGTAGCAGGGTAAATGCAAATCCATGAATGTGAAACACATAGCACGAATACACTGTACACACCATGTAAATCAAATGAATCAATACATTGTATAAATATAGTGTGCACATACTATGAACTAACTGAATCAAGATATGCTGTACACACTATCCGCCACATGCATAGATAATCATGTGTCCTTTATTGTACTCAACTGGGGCAGAACACACAGGGGAGATGTAGTAAATTATTCTATTACAGAACAATCTAAATGCTAACATAATACATGCCTGCCTTTGGCTCTAGATATAAACCATTCTAAAATAAACTGTTCATGCAACATGCAACGAGATACTCTAAACGGATTTTACACGTTCACACTTTGAGTAAAAATGTTTCTTTTGTAAACTTGTAAGGAACGAGCCCAGAACTCAAAGAATCAGCCAAACTCTCCGATGGCGATAATAAGGCGATCAATCTGTACGGTGAGACGTCGCTCATCTCCCCCCGAAAACATCTGCTGGATACTAATTCAGTAGGCGTTCGCTTTCAGAGTATTCCCTTCTGCTTCGGCAACGCTAATGTGTTTTTCACTTGTATGAGAATTGCATCGTAATCGCACAGACCTGAAAATGATAGATGGACATTGTCTAGGTTTGATTACCAAACACAGTTCGATACCATGCCACGATCAAGACAGATTCAAATCAACAGACAATGGTTTCCTTCCGCCCGAGGGAGAAACCACTGAATGACCGAACTAATAACAGCTAAGAGCTAAAATGTGAGGAAGAGTTTGATGGCTGTGATCTTCACCGCTGAGCTGAAATATGAAGTTTATATATTATTCTCCAGTCATCCATTTATCTTGTCTTCAAAGGCAATTTGTCATTAGTAGAAAGAGGGTACAACCCAAAATAATCTGCCAGTCACGGCACCGGTCAGGGATCTGCAGGCAACAAGTAACTGTGTTTTACAGTCTAGGTTTCATTCTGTATTCATTAAAGGCTCTTTAACGTGTTAACCTTAGGATCCACAGACAGATACACCATACACTCAATACTGCTTGAATATTTATAAGAGGAAATTTCATTAAAAAAAAAAAGTGCAACAAATTTAGAAGATTATTCTGTGTGTGCAATTATTTCGGCTTTTGTTAGCAGTCTAGCTGTTGTCGGAAGAAATACAGAAGAGAATGAATAATTCAGAGGTGGATCTTCAAGTCAGAGAAGATGCAGGAGAGATTAAACAGACCGAAAATGAACCTGTCTGGGCCAGAATGAACTGGACTGCCCTAGACTGACCTGTGGTTTTGCAGACTTGATAATCAAGGACTATTGTGAAAGACTTTTCTGTAGTGACATATATTCCCCAGTGTGGACAAACCTGTGACAAACTTTATCTGACCAGGAGTGATAAATTACGTTATTTCCAAGACCTTGGTGAGACAGCAAAATTCCAAATGTTTGTGTGTGTGTGTGTGTGTGTGTGTGTGTGGAGATCTTGGCCACATGGCTGTTAATTTGTGTAAATGTGTTTGTATAAATGTGTTGCTATACAAGCTTAATAATCTTTGCACCAAAGTAATGGAAGACTAACTTATGCGTATGTCTTACTGTTTTCCCTCCATCTAACACTCTCTGTCTCTGTTTCTCTCCCTCATTCTCTTTCTCTTTCTATCTCTGTATATCTGTGTACGTGCGTGCGTGTGTGCGTGTGTGGAGGGGGTGCGGGGGGGGGGGGGGGGGGGGGGGGTCAAGGTTCATGTGCCACTAGGGGTATTTGAAAACAGTATTTGGCAGAGGTGGTGTTCTGGTGATTAAGTCTCCAGAAACCCACACATGCACACAAACACACACACACACACACACACACTCACACGCACGCGCGCGCACACACAATGTACATACATATGTTATGTTTTCACTAGCAGACTACTTTTACTTTTTCATCATCATATTAGAACCAAAGCCTCATAAAGATCAGAGTGTGCCAAAACATAAATATTAAAGACTGTTATCTTGCCCCAGGGGAATGTTAAGCTACTGTAAACTGTTCTGTCATGAATAGTAACTAAGAATGCCAGACACATATTATTGCTTTTTCTCACTCATTGGAAAAGAGACCTGAAAGATTTCCAGTTTTTTAGAACAATACAGCCGAGCCAACCACATAGAAAATCATTGATAGAGCAATAAAGTCAGTGAGCTGTTAATTCACATCGACCTCTGAAAATGACAAAAGAAACATGAGTAACACAGCCATCATGGAGGGGACCCTCCTTTTGGCTGTTACTATTCCATTATGAGAATGCAAGAGTTTAACAGAGATATACTCACACTGTGCCAAAAGATACACATTTCAGGCTTACGTGGAATCAATTTTATGTAATGTGATTCTTCTCTATTCTTTTCAGAATGTGAAATTATTTCTGGACCTAAAGCATTTGTAATGATCTGTTACATTAATCCAGCATTGTGGATAAAGCATTTGACTTTGGTCTGATGAAAGGAAGTCATGTTTAACCTTTATCAAGGTCATAGCTGCCTGTGACCCATTTTATTTTGAAGCACAATTATGCTGACAACAGACATAAAACAATAATGCGAACTACAGCACCATGTTGATAAAGCTTACATCAGTTTCAAATGAAAAAAAAAAAACCCAACAGAGGAACATAGTTTAGGAAAAAATGCTCTGGCTTTTGTCAGACATACTGCATTTTGCTGATAGAATTCCCAGTTCTGGGCCTTAGAGTTCAACAGAATTTATCAAAGCTCAACAGTGGACAAGTATAAATGGGCAGACCATTCTTCTATTGTTCTCTTCTCAGCAACACAGAATTTCTCATTCTGCCTGTAAAAAGACATGTTTGAGTGGATGTTTGATACGTGGCTCTCCTCTGAGATGCTCATGTACCTACTGCTGTGGAAGTCCTTTCACTGAAGGCGATATTCATTCTTGCAGACTGGACACTGATATAGTGTGACATCGATATCAGTTCACAAATCATCCTGTTGTGGAGACATGAACTGAAAGAACAAACTGAGCAGTAACATGTATTTAGCGATTCATTCCAGCTTTACATGGCTTTTTTGGATGTCTGTTTGCGAATTGTGATTATTTGGCTTCTCTGTGGCTAACAGACTGGATTAAAAGACAAGATCTTCCACTAAACTGAATTAACTATCCTCAGATGTCTTGGTCTTTGGGTGAAGAGGCTCTAAGTACTAAGCCTTAGAAATCCTCTGGTGTGAGTAGAATGACTGCAGTGAAGCTCTGTTGCTGGCTGAGTGACTCACTCACTAAGGTGCTGGTTGTGTGGGTGTGCACTGGAGTGATTCAGCATATGGAGTTATAATCACAGCCCCATCAGAGAGGCTATGTCTCTTCACTTCTGCCCTCTGTCCTCAAACTCACTGTATATGCTTCCCTCTCTCTCTCTCTCTCTCTCTCTCTCTCCTTCCCTTCATCCTCCCTTCAGTTCATCTTTCTTCTATTTGTACCCCTCTAAATCTCATCACTCAACCTTTTGCTCATCTCTCTCAGACTTTCTGGCTTTTCCTCTCCCTCTTAGCGTAACAGATTGGATGACTCAGTCTTACTTGATGAAAGCCTGGTTTAATTCACTGTTGCTTTAACTTGAATATCAATGGAACTTATTGGGTTTTTTTTCGTTTCTTTTCTTTTCTTTTCTTTTTTTAGAATGGACAGCAAGCTCACACACACATACCATGATGACCTTGATGTTGTACAGCCAATATAAACAGGAGCTCAAAGCAGCATCTGAGTCCTAATAGAAGAGGAAGATTAATGGTACATACTGGTGTGGACTGTGGTAGGGCTCCAGTCCAAACTGTACAGATGACACAAAAATGGGTCCATATGTTTCACTTGAATCTCAACTGTCCTCTGTGATGCCGCATTGGAACATTAAAATGTTACGTGCACCATAGAGAACAACCAAAAGTCTGAGGAAAACAAAGTAGGAAACATTACATTTATTTTTCTCCAGAACCATCTGGTAGGAGAATGTCTGTGAAATATGTAGAGAATTGTTCCATTTTTCACAGTTAAGTCAGATAACAGCATCCTCTGCTAAATACATTTAAAACTAAAACAGCTTATAAATGATTTGCTTTTTCTTTTCAAATCTGATTATGGTTGACACCATAATCGCTCTTTCCACAAACTGAATACATTCTCTGTTTTCATAGCACTGCAGGCAGTGTGTTCACTCACACAAAAAAAGATGTTGAATATTAAGCAATACTACTCCATATTCATCTCTGTACAAAACAAATACCTTAAATAATCCATGTCTTACAGTGGCCCAAAGAGGATGATCAGATATGAAACCATTAAAAAAGGTAGGACGACACATCAGTAACCTTCAATTTCCATGTCATTCATAATTTCACATATTATTTAGTAAAACTACTACTGAATGACGGTGCATTGACAATAACATATTGATGAGAGTGAAAACAATCACTTTACCAAAAAAAACCCCAAAAAACCCTTTTCAGTCTTCTTTGTGCCGCTGTGAGATGTGAGGCATTTGAAAGGTGTTTTTCTCCCATTTGGAGAGGAAGCTGTGACCTTTTCTGCCATACTCTGTCCCTACAGATTGACACAGTGAGTCCAGAACACAAGTCCAGACACACACCCTTCCTGTCCCATCGTCACATCAACCGTTAATCCATCCCTTGACACATTCATGAGTCAACCAGGAGGTGCCAGAGTTAATTCACACCCACAGAAAATAATATGAATCCAACAGCTGGTCTGCTACTTGAAACACTGGATGTATAAGTTACACTTTTCACCCGTGACACTGCAGTGAAGTCACTTATTAACCAAATGCTGCTGATTATTGAGTACAAGCAAACAAAAGCAAAAATATTTCTATAGCAAGACAAGCTTATTACTGCAATAATCTCAAGTAAAACGACACGGAGTTAAATTATATCAGCATTATTGCTTCACATTGGCAAACAAGAACACATAATGAATGATATTTTCTGACATTTTCTCTCAAAAGAAGGATTACCTATGGAGAAATAGAACCTACAGTAAGAGCCATTCTTCTTTTTCATTGTTTATTCAGGATGTACTTTCTTTGTTAATTATGGAAATATAACATTAGAATCATTGGAATACGAACAAGGATTATGGATTACTGTTGATAAGCTCTGAATTGCCCAAGCAGCTATGGATGTGTTTGCTCATCTGCGACTTGTTAGACACACAAAGCAAAGGAATTTGCTGTACTCTTCGCGTTACAGTATTCAGCAGTTTTTTTTACCACTGTCTGCTTTTCACTGCTTGCTATTTTCATGGCTTTCCATCATTTGCCTTGTACCCACCTATGCTACACAACAGCACTACAATAAAATGTCTTAATTCTTTGGAAAGAAGAGCAGTAGCTGTAGGTGTATTTTCACGCTGTAGAGTCTGTATAAAAATCATTAAGCATATCAAATATGTTACCAGAAGCTTGTACTCCGTTGGGTTTACTTGAACTAAGAATGGCCCCAAGAAATATATTTTTATTGTGGTATATACAGTTTGAACATGTTGGTGATATGTGTGGAACCAACAGGTCTGACGCCTCTCTGAATATAGAAGAGTTGACACTACTGAGACTTGCTGCTCAGAGCTACTCTCTCCAAACGCCATATTTCACAGCAGAGTTTTCCCCACGGAGAGAAAGAGAGAGAGAGAGAGAGAGAGGGAATGCTTTTCCCACCTCACTCATCTTGCCTGAGCAAGAGAAGTGATGAAAGAACATTTGACTGGAGGAAAAGGGGAAAGTGCTTTTTTTCTCTCTCTTTCTCTCTCTCTCTCTTTCCTCTGCCTGACTGCAAAGCTCCTGAGAACTGGGCCATGTTGGAACAGGACACTTATAGATGGATGAACACAACCTTAAAAATCATCCATCAGGTTATTTATGTGCATCAGAGAAAGTGTTCTTCTGTTAGGCTAGCTTTTCACACCTTTATCATGTGTGTAAAACACATGTTCGGGTGTGGGCCATAGAAACCATAGTTTCTTTTATCCTCACCCATAATGGTAATGGAAAGGTACAGTGTTGAAATGCTATGTTTTATTTTTGACACACAGCCTGTTCTATATTCATACCACAGAAACATAGTCTACGTATGGCCTTTACATGAAGCATTTGTTTCATGCCAATTTCACAGTGGTCTGAAGAGCAAACTGAAAAAGAGAGACAGCGTATTCCGGATGTTATCTATCTATACCTATCTTAGAAATGTGCGGCCTGTGGGACTTTCACCGTGCGAACGTGGCGAAAGATCCCAGACGCAGTGGGAGGGGAGAAAAAGGCCCGAATCAGCTGCTCGGATCTGAAGTCTCTTTCTCCCGGAGCACGGTTCTGCGGATAAACGGCACATCAAAAGGTGCAGAGCTCTTTCATGTCTCCAGATCGAGGGGGAGGAGGTACACGGCACTCCGGCTGTACGGAGTCTGGACTGCACGCCCACAGAGGGTTGATGAGGCTGCCCTGTCCTCTCGCCGAAAGATCCGATATTAAAATAATCCAGACTCATTCCCCCCAAATCGTTAAAGATTATATTAGAGAACTTTATTCATTAAAATATTCAGATCTGTCTGAAATCTTAAGCATTACTCAGAAAAAAACAGGTAGGTGCCAGATCTGTTCCCATCACGTCTGAAGACTGTAGGTGGCCATATCACCACCTAGGCAGTCATCATTTCTGTCCAGTTCATTCATTGCAAAAATGAGTGAGTTCAGTTATACAGCTGTAGTGTTCAGAGATAAGTTTATAAATAAGAAATGTTATTTTATAGGAAAGTGTATCGAAATGTATTCAGTTTCATCTTCGGTTTCAGTGAGAAAAAGGTGGAACAGAACTGGAGCATCAAAAAATGCTGCTATAATCAGAAAAAGTTTAACGAAGAAATCTGTTTTTACACCATGTACTCAGCACAGTCCTTCAAAGATTTGCAGCTCCATCTGTCAAGGCAGAAAGCAAGAGAAACCTTGACAGCCAATGACGGGACATTTAAACCAGTACCTTGAAACTCTGGATAAGGCAAAGTAACTCTGCCAGCTCTACAGATGGTAACGAACATGCCCCGGGACCGGTTTCATGGCAGTGTTAGGACCGGAGTGTGAGGTTCCACATATAAAATGATGAAAACAGGGGAGGAGTTAAGCAGTGATTATTTATGCAGATCTCAAATTCTAGTAGTATTTTCATTATGTCATACCATGTTTGAGCCACAACTTACCATGAAGCTAAGGAACTTTCATTGTGAGTTTTTATTTTAGTTAAGTCTATTAAGTGCTCTCAATATCAGTCTTAAAAAAAATCCCCCAGTTACAATATACACTTTGACCACAATTTGATTTCAGCTAATACGATTACATGAATGGCACATGAATAACAAATGTTCCCTGTGCTAGACCAGCTGCTTTCATTGGCTCATTGAACCAACACCATGGTGAGGCCAAACAGTAGACTTGATCAGACTACTGAGAAATACTTGATGAGACTGCCAAATAAGGAATGGATGCACAATGAACAAAGTTTTTTTTTGTTTTTTGTTTAATCTGATTGTGATCTTTGTTGAAAATGTGGTCATAAAGATCCCTGAGTCTTCTTATTTCTGCATGTCTGAAACATTCTGAAGTCCTAGGCATTCTGATTGGATTACGCACTGTAAATGTATTACCAGGGAAGCCAGCCAGTCACACTTCAGTCCAGGTGACTTACCAGTGTTATGGGTGTGGACAGGCAGCTTGTCATGTCATGTGAAAACCAACATCACCTTGGGGAAAAAGAAGCAGATAGTTCTGGGAAAAATACAAGGCATTCAAGGTGCCTACAATTTTTCTAATTCATAACTTTGCTTTCTGTTGCCAGCAAATAAACTAACATTGATACCTGAGTAATTCCCTTCATAACTGCCAAGTACAATTAAGCATGACAGCATTACACAGGGAGAGAAGTGGCCAACAGCCCTCAAGCAAAGATCAGATTTAATCTAAATCTGAAATTCTACAACTCTTGGTTAGTGACTGAATTATGTAATTTACTTTTGTTGAGCGTAATTGCAGTATTTAACAGTGTGTCAGTGTCATATTGTTAATTAAAACCTAATATTTAGGTTTTGCGGGTAAAGCCAAATTATTCATCTTACAAACTGTAGCCAATGTAAAAGCAGCTTTATCTGGAGGATCGAAAACAGTGTAGTGTAGATATAATGTTCTTTACTCTAAGTAACTAATTTTATAGGTACATGAACAAAATCATTAGGTGATGCATAGTGTTTAACAGGGAACAGAAAATCACGGTAAACAGGACTAGACTGGAGAAATGTGTATGTTGTGCCCTCTTTTGGCATAATGTGGTACATTCCCATAACCTCATCTATATGCTCACATTTCTGTACAAGCTGAACACTACAAAAGCAACATATTTCATTAACAGACAATATACACATAAAGGACATATATTAAAAGGCATCTTGCAGTATATTTACACTCTCTGCAGGGTAAATTCTATGAAGAGCCCACGGTTGTGAGGAGTCCAAAGAATGAACAGATCACAATACGGTTTGTTATTGATCTGTTTTTAATCCATTACAGTGAGTGGTTTTCACTGTCCTCTAACACTTAGTTTGTTTATGTTTGTTTGCAGGAATAAGCAGAGATCAGAGTTCCCATATCTTACAAAACTTAAGGCACATAGGCACAGAGAAAGCAAAAAAACAAAACAAAACAACAACAACAAAAACACTTTTGCTTACTCAAAGGACCTGTATGTTTCCCCCCACAACTCGATAAAATTGCATAATAGTGGTTAATGATGTTTAGTGTTAAATTTGTATAAAACGCTTTAAAACCCCCGCTAAGGCAATCCTCAGCAGACTACGTGTTTTACACTTGTACTGAAGGAGAGGGTGTTTCAGCACACGGTGTAGGATTATGACCGGAGCTTTGCAAGTGTCAGGAGGAATTCATTAAAACATGAACAGTTTCCCTCACCTGCATTAACTAAGCCTTTCTTAAACACATCTAACAGTTGTACACACATAATAATTATCAGGAATGCTTCTAAGGTAATGCTGAAGGGTAAGACAAGGTGATTAAGGTCAAGTGGCGTGGCTGTGAAATGGGTAACCAAACTTGTGAATATTCTTAAGCGTAATTTCTTTTCTTTACTCTGTTTATCCAACAGTTTATGGTTGAATATGCGTCAGTGACACTGGTGACTTAAAATGAGTACCAAACCACATGTGTCCAGGCTTCTTATAAAACCAAACAAAAAGACAAAACAGAAACAAACAAAAAAAAATTTCAAACATTTTTGTGAAATATTTTGATATTTGGCTGAGTCATCCCTTTGCAAAATGAAGGAAAAACAGGGAGTTAATATTTAACTCCCGTTTTAACAGCATACAAGTTAAATGAAATCCTTGAGAAATCATGCACTCCCTTTATGGACAGACAGAAGAGCATATGACCTAATTCGAATGCGTACATAGAAAAAGTACACTAACTAACACGTTATGTTCGAGGGGGGGAGAGGATCATTTAGTTTTTTTAAATAACAAAAAAACTGTGATACCTAAAAAACCTACCTTGCTGCACTGGTAATCTGACTCTAAAACGATGCAGAAGTTGCAAAGCTTTTTTTCTGATATAAGGCACCGCAACGCAAGCTTTTTTCTCATTCATTTGTTGAGAATATAACAAAGCCACTCTTGTACAGTAAAATACAGACTGTAGCACTCATGCTCTGTGCTCAGGCCGAGAGGACTGGTGCTGGCTGCATTTAAACTCTTAAGAAACAGATGTTGCAACAGGGTTAAAGAAAAAAATACCTGCTAACATCTGAGGAAACTGAAAGACAGCTCACTGGTCAGATGTGCCAGACTGCCTTCATTTATTATTTAATATCAGTCCTCTCTAACGAATCAGAAAAGACAAAAATGACACCTATTCCTTCTCTCAGCATAACCACAAGAAAAGCCAAAACTCTAACAATGTGTAACTGTCCCAGGAGTGTTTCTCATCCCTGCTACTAGGACCCAGGACTTCCCCATATTTCAGGTCTACCTGCTCTTAAATACTACAAAAACAGGCACTATACGAATGAACTGAAAGTGGCCTATGATGAGCTGTTCTGTTGGTGGTCAGGAGAATGGCTGAGAGATACTGGTCTAGGATATGTTAGGTCATGATTAATAAGCCACACATATCCTGAGTAAGTCACTGCTTTCAGGTGATGCTCTGGATATTAACATGGTGCTAAAGAGTGGTGTTACAGAGCGTCTCATGCATGATATAAAGAGATTCAGTATCATTTCCACTAGCGTAACCGCTATTTCTCTCCTTCTCTTTGTTCACTTCCCTGGATCACAACATTGTACTTCACCTTTTTTTTCTGCAGACTCATGTACTCTTTTCCTTTTGTTTCACATAACACGTGAGGTCCTATCCTAATTTGAAATAGGCTATATCCCTTTTGGCTAGCTTCTCTAACAAATCCATCTGCGCAGCGTAGCAGTGTTTTTGGTTTACAAATATAATGAACTGCCATGTACAACCATACAAGTATTCTGCACCCGATGGATATAGTCTCTTTTGTCTTATAGTGCGAAAAATATACATTTGACCTGTTAAATTTTTTTAGTGTGTGAATAAAAAAAGGCAAAAAAGAAAAGGAAAAAAAAAAAAAAAAAGCAAAACCTGATTTAATTTGTAAGCAGAGAACATATATGTCTCAGTGTGTTTGTTTTTGGGCTACATCCACTTCCAAGGTGTGTGTGTGTGTGTGTGTGGGTGGGTGAACACACACGTATGATCCATTTAGACTGTCTTGCTGTATAGATGTGTGCTCCTACTGTCACATCTCCCCAGTCATCCGCTCAGACTTCCTCAAAGAAGGCCATCTGAGTCATATATGCAGAGTTACGCTGGAAGACAAAAGAAAGAGACGTATCACTACAAGTCCAAGTCAGAACAAGTCTGACAACTGTTGCGTAATAGTTTCCGCTACCTTAACAGCAAAATCATCCAATCTGTTCTGATGAATAAGCATTACTAGATGTGAGAATTATGCTGACAAAAGAGAAGAGACAAGACTGACTGTAAAGCTTTGATGTATCTTAGTCTCTGAAAAGCAGCATGTCTCGTATGAGAGATGGAGAGGGCCAGAGATGGTGAGGGCCAGAGATGGAGAGGGCCAGAGATGGCTCCTTCTTACATTACTGTGTGAGACGTAGGGCGGTTCAGCGTAACCTCTTAGGCTGTACACTCCAGCCTGCTGCTGCTCCTCCAGCTTCAGTGACTCAATCTCAGATTTCAGCTCCTTCAGCTGGTCCTGCAGGTGCTTACTCTTCTCCATGTACTCCAGCCTGAAACAAACACAGCACAGTTAGACACACACACAGAGAAGTACAAAGAGGTAGGGGGAAAAACATCCAGACATGAAAATCATTGTATCATGACAAACATTTAAAAAAAAATTCAAAGTAATTAATTTCTGATGAAACAGAAACTATTACAAAATCAACACGAATATCGGTGCAGCAGCAACAGCCGAAGTCAGAAGAGGAATTTTAAACCTCCTCTCCTTGCAGTGAGTATGAGGTTGGCTAATTGGCTCATTAATGTTAGAGCAAATGAATCAATTCTGAGGGATCCACTGATATCACAGGCTGCTGTACAAGTCTTTGATACCTACAACAAACACAAACCACTGTTAATACGCACCGTTCTCTCTCGATCTCCATTGACAGTCTCTTCATGTCAGAGTCTTTGAAGTCCAGGCGGAAGGAGCCCCCAGTCTCCGGGGGCAACTCTCCACTGTCAGGTGGCAGAGGGGGACTGGAGTAAGCTGCAATGAGCTGGAAGCGCACACACACACACACACACACACACACACACACACACACAGACACACACACAGACCAACACACACGATTAATCCTCATTTATTTACTACGGAACAAATGCAAATTTTTGGAAGTATCTGAATTACAGTAATAAAAAAAATAAGAATTAGGATTAGAAAAGAAAAGGTAAGAAAAGAAGAATTTAGATTATGGCAGTGTTTTTTTTTTTTTTGTCATTACACTTTCACATTGCCAGGGTTTCCTGGCCAAAGACAGCTTTTTTTTTTTGGAGTTAGCCATACAGGGTATGTTGTTTTGGTGATCTCCAGCAGTTTCTGCTTGGCTCTTCTCTCTGCATCCTTAGCCTCATTCAGGTCCTGTTTCAGGTGATCTGCTTCCTTTGATCTGAAGTGCAAATCAATTGCGCATGTTCATCAGGAACAGCTTTGTGCGTTGCCCGACACTTTTGTGAAAGACAACACTTTATAGACTGCACATGATACCAAGTGACATGCAAAACCACAAGAGGTACAAAAGTCAGATAGGATATTAGGAGGGCATTTACTTTAGTTAGCTCATAACCAACAGGTGGTCATGAGGCTGACCTGAAAACCTAAAATGCAAACCCCCCACCCCAAAACCAGTCTTTTACTACATGCTGGGACAACTCCATATAGTGCTGTCTGTATGTGAGTGCTGTGAACTGTGGGACAAATAAGTGTCTATATTAGACCTTCTCTCTGACTGCTCAACCAATTTCACAGCCAGTTGCTCTGCCTCTCTCATCTTCTGCTCCATCAGTCTCTTCTCCTCTTTGGTCTTCATGGCCGTGGCCTCCAGGCGCTGCCTCTCCTGCTCCGCCTCGGCTGCTTTGTGAGCCAACAGCTTGGCCTCCTCCTCCGCGATCTGGGCCTTCTCCGCCAGCAAATCCGCAGTCTCCTCCGAACGCAGCTGGTGGATGGGTAAGAGCCAGAATGATACAAAGTAGGACAGGAACAACTTTGAAGATTATTAAGAACATCAAGACAGTTGATGTGTCTTTGTGACTGGGTAATTATCTACAGGTATATGATTGAAAAACTACTCATACCTTTTTGCCAGATGAGATAAATACATGTTGGATTACAAAATCGATTCAGGTTTTTCCACTAATACTGAAACTTATGAAGGGATTGCGCTCGTGTTGGTGGTGGTTACGTGAGATTTGACCGTGGCGCTCTCACCAGTGCTTCATTAGCCATGCGAGCTTCGTCCTGCAGTTGGAAAAGACGTCGCTCCATTTCCTCTTTAGCCCGCTCTGCATCTTCCCTCAACTGTTTCTCCCGTGCCAGAATCTGACGCTCCACCTGACAGACAGACAGACAGGCAAAGTAGCCAATCAGCTACTAGCATCAACCAGACAAACTAGAGAATAGAAGCAAGGATCCAAAAAGGTGTAAGTCAGTCAGCCAACAACGTGGAGTAAGCACAATATCCTGGAGCAGTTAGGAAAGAAAAATGTTACAGCAAAATAAACATAGATCTCGGTCATGTTTGCTTTTTACAGTCACTATGAGTTCAAATCAACATTTGTGCAGACTTTCAGAGAATGTTAAACATGATCATACCTTCTTTCTGGCTTTTTCCTCTTTGGCTTGAGCCTTCATCTGCTGTACCTCAATGGAGTCTACCTTCCTCCTCCTCATAAACAGATCATGGTTTCCAATGCACAGCTGGAGAATCTTAACACAGGCACAGAAAACTATACCTCAAAAAAAAAACAAATTAGAGATTTCTGTAATGTGATTTTTAACAAGATATGAAAACCACATACCAGTTTATTGACTCTGAGCTGTGAAGAGTAGAATTTGAAAACTTCCGTCTTCTTATCCAAAGGCTTAATTGTAAACTGAAATCAAAGAAAAGGAAAAGGAGCCCTCACTCAGAACAGACTGCAGCGTGATGACATAGATAAACTGTTTCTCTCCCATCCAACAGCAGTATGTTTGTCACAGGATTAGGATGATGGTATAGTATCAGTGCTCTCATGTTATATTACCCTTGAAACATACCAATTCATGTGATGGTGTTGAAAAAAAAAAAAGGAGCAAGAATACACTCGACTTATTAACTGTGAAGCGTTAGGAATTCCGGAACAGTTATAAAGCTAACCACGTGTCCTTGAATGGTCTCTGGTGATTTTTTTTTTTAACATTAACAGTTAGATTAAAAGTAAAACGAACAGTAACTTACGGTAAGTTTAATATTGACAAAGACCTCTGAACAGGTGTGGATTCCCGTACCTCTTTCTCGCTGTAGGAGATGTTGCGGATGCCACTCCAGGGAAAGGACTTGTTGGGGTTTAGTTTACTGTTGGGACTGTAGATGTGAAGGCCCTGTGCATCAACACCCAGCAGCAGCTCTGTGTCCCTCTTGTTTTGCTATCAAACATTCAACGAGTCATATATTTTTTTTTTTTTTCTATTTTACATGTGCCTCACGCACAAGAAGCACCGAGAACAGTGAGTGACGTCCGAGCCAGAAGGGGGCGGACTACTAAGCATATTCGTTATATTAATATGCATCACCTGTCAAATATCTGCATCTCCTCAGCTTGATCCTGCAAAGCTGCGCTCAATAATAATTAAGGTGGCAGGGAAATGGAAAGACTTTGACACAGTTAGCCTAGTCAGGCCTCAATCATAAGCCATATAGAGACTTAAGTGGGACGCTGAAAATGTAAATGAACGACATCAATTCAAGACATGGACGAGACTAATCGATGCAGACAAAATCCCAGCGAAAGCCCAGGAGGCACTTACTGTGATGGAAAAGTAGCTGACTCCATACATCTCAAGGTCCTGGGCTATTTTCAGATACTCCATCTCTGCTTCATCCCTATACACAAAAACATTAATGAAATTACACATAGATGGTAGTACCCATTATGTGAAAAAGTATACACTTAATGTGTCAGAGAATTAAAACACAAAGCTATTTATTTACATTCTGTCCCTTTAATAATTCATATAAAAGTGTGCATAATCCCATGTTTATATTCCATGAAGGTAAAAACAGACAGACAACCAAACTAAACATAAGTGTAGGTGCACTATAGAAATTGTTACATACGGTTGTAAACTGAAGCTGAGGGAGTCACAGGCAGATTAACGTACGACAGTTTAATCATTTATGCCGTCAGCAAGCACAAAAGACATATGCATCACTAACGTCTTCACTAGGCTCTTTGAGTTTGCTGGAAGTACCATGGGACAGATATGTTTGTTTTATGTAGAGACTTGGAGTCCGCGTGAACAGTTTACCTTGCGATGCCTCTGTGTTCAGCGTACCATGCCGTGATCTTTTCCTCCCACATGTCTGCTGTCATCTGGTACTGCATCAGGACCTGTGCATACCACACTCACATTTTAATCACACATCTTAATGTCAGATTGAATTAATACGGCAAAGTCCCTTTCAAAACTGCATACAGAGCAAAAGCTACAACGGTATAGTAATACGGACCTTGACGTCATTGTAAACCTGCATGCTTGGAGGACTGGTCAATGGAGATCACTTATCTACAGTATTCTGCATTAAACTTACTCTTTTGGGCAGAAGCTCATCTTGTGCTAAAAAGCCTGGTTTGTGAAAGTTTGGGTCATAGTCTCCATACTACAAGATAAAAAAAAGAAAGAAAACTTTGATAAGACATTGAACTATACACAAGATTATGGAGGTTTTCCAAAACACTCTCACGTCACAGACCACTTAAAGGAGAAATCTCTCTGAAGAACGATTTTTAATTTAATAACGAAAGGACTAACCTTGGCTTGTACTGCGTACGATGCCAAAAGCACAGAGGCTTCCGGAGAACAGAATATTTCCTCATCTAGAATCTGTTTCTTTACCTGAGTGAATGGAGAGCAATAAATTAGGGCATCATTCTGTTAGCTTGTATCTTACAGGGACAAATCACATGTGATAACAGATCAGCAGGACAGGTAAACTGTCTTGAACAAGTCATTTTTTTGTGTGTGATGCTGGTCACTTAACAAGTCACTCGATTCCCACTTACCTGTAAAAAGAAAAGGTGCTGTGTGATTTCCTGAACCAGCTCCTCCTCTACTTTCTCTGGGAAAAATTTGGCGAGGAAATGAAATGTTATTGGAGAGTCCTTTGGAACCTCCTGATCCAACACCTATGGGGAAGAGACAACAATTAACAACAATTGTCTTCTAACAGGAAAATTTAACATAAAGCACGTATCATTGATCAGCATGTGTTTTAAGACTGAAACTAAGTAGCGATAAGTTATTGGTTACTCACAGTTATATATCTGTGTTTAAAAGTACTGTTACATTGAGCAGACCATTGATATGGGACAACTGGCAAATCCAGTCCTCAAAGGCCTGCATTTTGACCTCACTACATAATCAGAGGCTGATTTTTACCTATGGAATGGGTATGCATAAACCTGCATCCATGCATGCACCTTAGTCAATAAGAGACAGGTAGCAGTTTGTACGAACAAAATAAAACAGGATTTATAGACTCCACAGCCTGAGGTGTGTCTCTGTCCCTCTGCTAGGAACCCACACTCACCCTTTTGTCTGGTTTAAGCCAAGCATACGTGTCCTTCACTGTGTATCGAAGACCAAAGAACCAGGTCTCCCTCAAACCGATTGTCCGACAGACTAGATCAAACAGGTCCTTGCCCTTCCATTTCACCTAGAAATGAAAAGGAGGTTTAACTGTTGGATCTGATCACACGGAACATTTTTAAATATCTTCACACTTAAACAATAAAACTTTAAATGCAGCTAGATGTAGCAGTAGTAGTAGTGATAGTAGTAGTGGTAGTAGTAGTAGTAGTAGCGATAGTAGTGATAGTAGTAGTAGTAGTAGTAGCAGCAGTAGTAGTGATAGCAGTAGTAGTAGCAGTAGTAGTAGTGATAGTAGTAGTGGTATTAGTAGTAGTAGTGGTAGTAGTAGTAGTAGTGATAGTAGTAGTGGTAGTAGTAGTAGTAGTAGCGATAGTAGTGATAGTAGTAGTAGTAGTAGTAGCAGCAGTAGTAGTGATAGTAGTAGTAGTGATAGTAGTAGTGGTATTAGTAGTAGTAGTAGTAGCAGCAGTAGTAGTGATAGTAGTAGTGGTAGCAGTAGTAGTAGTGATAGTAGTAGTGGTAGTAGTAGTAGTAGTAGTGATAGTAGTGATAGTAGTGGTAGTAGTAGTGGTAGTAGTAGTAGTAGTAGTGATAGTAGTGATAGTAGTGGTAGTAGTAGTGGTAGTAATAGTAGTAGTAGTAGTAGTAGTAGTGATAGTAGTGATAGTAGTAGTAGTAGTGGTACAGAACAGCACAAATGAGTGAAATCTGCTGTGATACTGTGTTGCTACACTGTGGCTACAAAAACACTCTTAAGCATAATCACATTCAAAACATAACACTATATTATTCCTGCATTGTACATTTGCAATTATTATCGCATGGGAAATTAATTTAAGCCTACCTCTATACAGCAAACCTTCACATGCAAATGAGCAAGAATAGTTTCCTTACCTCACAGCTAAATTCCATTTCGGCGTCCATGGTGATGACCTTGACTTTAAAAGTCTTAGGCTGTTTCTTCTTTAGTCCCAGGATCGACATGGTTTCAGCCTGTGATGGACTAAATATAAACAAAGAAAACAAGGATTTAGATTACATGAATTTGGCATTGAACCAGTCTACCACATGTCACAACACTCCTGTCCTTTACAATTCAGTCAGGGAGTGAAAAGAAAGCGAATGAAAAGCCAAACAACATGTGAAGGAGTCACCACATTTTGTCTTCAAAACACATCCAGTTCTTTCTGGTGTACTGGTATAATAGCTCTTTCTGGACCATTTTTAAGAAGGAGAACCTCCAGTTCTTTGAGGACTGGAAAGAATTCATTAACTCATTAAACAGCAACATGCAGTCTACTAAAAGGCAGCCCTACTACAAATAGCATCTTTGTGAACCCCATCGCATAAAGTTTTTGCTGAGCCACAAACTAATCTTAATTTTTGAGCCTGTTGCCTCTTCTATTTTCTTCTTCTGCTGTTTTTTTCTTTCTTTTTTTTTTTTTTTTAGTTTATCCTTGTTGGTGACCTTCAACTTGCTACAACGGTTCTTCTTCTCTGATGCAGTATTGCTTGTTTGGCATGTACTGCCACAATTAGTAACAAACCCTTTTGACAACTTAACCTGCAACAGTTAGCATCTGTGAAGGTACAGAGTTTATTTCCTTTTTTAAAGCTCAAATCTTTATTGTTTTTACTGACCTGCAGGTACATGTCAGCATATTGGATTTTTAAAATGAGCTTCTAATAGAAAATAGGTGTCAAAACATATTAAAACTGATTGGAACAGGATGAAATCTCGGTGAAAGTATGCATGCATGTTTTGCACAGCCTGACAAAACTAACGAGACTTAGGAGAGGTGAATACATCATCTCTGACACAGCTTTGTTAAGATAAAATAATCCTTTATTAGCCCCACTGACGGGGAAATCTGCAGTGTAACAGCAGCAAAGGGGGGGTAGCGCAAGTAAGCAGCATCAATAAGAAAGCAAGATATAATAAAAATAAATATCAAATAAAAATTAAAAAAATAATAAAAATGTTTCTGTAATGCTCTCCGATTCCTACAATAACCACAGAACAATGTCGTTACCTAATACGCACAGTTAATTGAATTTTGCCATTTCTGTGACTTACAGAGATTCGACTGTTTGACCTGATGTAAAATTTCTCACATCAAGTTTTACAGCAAAAACATTTTGACAAGAAGGCTAGCACTGACATTAATAATACGTGTGTAACACCTTATTTAGTTAGGTAATTTAGTCACTTCAACAGTTCTGATACATGCTACGTGTTTTACGTGTTCGAATTATCTCGACCTTCTGATCAGTAGAAATGCCATTCGTCCCTTACCACTGCTTTATGTTAATTTATAATATAGGCAATTATAATACCCCCATGCGTAAAATATCACTACTAAAGATACTGACTTAAAAGGGGATTGTAAAATAATCGAACAGATAACTATTCAACCGTGTAGGATTCTGCTGATGGAGAAAACATGCCTTAATTATGTTCGACACGTTGAATCACTAAGGCTTGTTCTTCACTGATCAACAAAATGAAACATTGAAAGGTCAACTGCCCTTTGCCAGTCTGTTGAATATTGGGGACTACTTTGATCACTCAACCATACAATTCAGATTAACTAACTTTTAACAAGGGAGCGACAAAACCAACTCGCTTAACCAAATTTCAGTCATGGTACCAACATTAAAACACAAAATAACATTGAAATGCACAACAAAATGTGTTGTAACCTGATTTTACACGTTTGTTAGTTAAACACTGTAAAGTAACTCAACAGCAATTGCTAGTTTAGCTATTTTGAAAACCAAAACAAATCCGAGTTAGCTCAAAAGATGAATTGTGTGTGTGTGCTAGTAGGCTAAACATAGCTAAATTGGCTAGGCGTCATACTAAGCTTGCTAGCGTAACGTTGAACTAACCCTCACAAACTTATTTGTAAAACCATGTCGCAACGAGGACTACAATATCTGTGCCCAAATGCATGAATTAACGTTTCAAAATGCGTCACATCACACAGAGCAATTCAGGTGGCTACCTCAGAAGAGTAAAGACTTGAAGGCCGAATCCACGAGGTAAACTTTGAAAGTTTTCTCCACTCCAAGAAAGCCAGAGGCGTCCCAAAGAGTGCTCGTCTGTTCCCAGATTTTAGGCTAACTTTTCAGCTAACCAGCCAGTTAAAGTGAACGTAACTTTGGGAAAAGAGAGAACTGTCTACTTTTACTCGGAATAAGCTGAATGAACGATATCGTCTAAAGCACGCATGGTTTTGATATGGTTTAACTAAAAATATGTGTAATTGTCGTGTGATTATGATGTTACATGCAGTGATGTAGGTCCAGCCATAGCTAGCGTGAATAAAACATCCTATTGGTGAATCTGTGAATTACAACCACAGAGGTCTAAAACATTCTGCGCTCCGGTGCCCTTATCTAATCAGTACAAAAATATACACAGTTACGAACGAATGTAACTGAAAACTGAAGTTCACATGTGTGCTGTACGGTTATGCGTAAATGTCCTATAATATCCAACGTCAGCACAACAAATTATTCAAACTTCCGTTCATCAGAGAAAAGTGACCGAACGTGATCTTTTTGATCAGACCTTTCAAGGTCTTTTCAGGTGAGCAACGTCATCCGCCTATCAACCCATTAATACAGGAGAGCAGTCGTTAAATTTTATTTCTGAGGCTCGGTAGTAATAAGATATGACTGAGTAATGGGCCCTGTTTCAATCAGCGAGATATTGTCTCTCTACAGTAATGAACACGGGGCCTCTGTCTGAAAATCATGTTGCACGTGCTGCCAGCTAGAAGTAGCAAGTACTTCTAGCTATTATCATTTGACCTGTTACACGGTCCAGGATCGACATGTCTTTTAAGGGCTCTTAGAATATCTTTTTACCGGACTACCCAAAACAGGGCACCACAGAAAGGTTATAGTAAATAAAGGGACATAGATTCACAGACTGTACACATACACACGCATGCACTCATTCATGTATGTGTATGCATATGTGTGTGCATAATACATATATGCAGTATCTGAGAAATATAGTGGTTGGTGTTGTTTGGAATTTTAAGGTGACTATAGGCAGAAATGCAATCTGACACAATACATACAAAGGAGTGAATGAGTCCTCTTTTCTCTTTACAGACTTCAGACTGGTGTTCTCTGTTTCTCTGCCTCAGGTGGAAAAACAGGGCGTTGCCCTCAGCGGCACTGTTTATTTCCCTTAGAACCTCTGATCTAGACGACGGATCCAGAGATTCACATCTAATCACTGAGAACAGGGCTGTGAAGGATATAACTGGTTGTTACTGACGTTCTTCAGAAAAATAGAACAGGGTAGATAACTTAAAGCTGCAGGACAAATTCTCACCACCAGAGGGGGTATTAGCATAACTTCACTAAATCGCCTCAGGGTGTCGGAGTTTTGTGAAGGGGGATTTTGACGTCCGGTTTTTGCTTATTGTTTTGTATCACTTCATAAATTATGCATTCTAAATTAAAATACATCAAAAATACACGCATTAACTTACATATACTGAATTCAGCTTTGTCATACAGTTAATTTCTTCAGCATTTTGTAATGTCTAAAGGTAAGAAAGCATGACCAGTTTTTATATTTGACATTAAATTTGTCCGAATACAACACTTTCTTCTATGTACACTAATGTAATGTCTTAATAAATGATTAAAGAAACAATGCTCATATATCCTGTCTCTCTTTTTTTTGTGATAAGGCTTATTTTAAAAGAAAGCGTTAAAGCAAGAGTATAACCTCTGACTTTGATTTGAATCTGCTCACACACACACGCACATACAGACATGCAGACACGCAAACAAACATAAACACACAGGTATGTGTGTGTGTGTGTTAGGGAGGGGGTGGGAGAGAGGCAAGTTTGGCTCTGATGACCTCCGACTTGTATGAGTTTGGAAGTTGCTCTGGATAAAAGTATCTGCTAAATGAATATAATGTAATGTGATGTAATGTGATGTAATGTGTAACATGACTTGAAACTCTATGAACATAAACACTGCCTCTGAGTCATCTTTTGAATACTTGTCATTGTTTTCCAAAAAAGAAACCAGTGACGTGTAGGGGCAGAAACAGACTACTTCTCAGGTAGACAAATTTGAAATGAGAGCATCCAAAGTTGAGTCCCAATTTCATTTTATTTGTTGTGTGTAAACATGTGACATACACATGATCTCTTTGTTCTATTTGTGTTGTAAGCGAACCATGAACACTCAGCTGAATGAAACCAGAGAGACACCTAAAAGCCCATGTCCAGAGGCCCCATTACACACTGAAACTCTATTTGAATCTTCAAACAAAAACATCCTCCCAGAATGCAAACCATCTTTATGAGATCATTTTCTGTCAAACCGGTTTGGTGTACAATTCTTTATCATTGTGAGGACCCAGGGCCTCATGAAAGGGTGAAACCAGTCAGAGGACAATGAAAGAAGTGTTTGTTTCACATGTCCATGCGATTTTGAGGCTTGGTCATTTTAACTTTGAAAAACAGCTTGTTTTGGCTTCTTATTTCATGAGAGAATATCCCTAATTTGGCTGATGAGCTACATTTTAGGTCAAAGGTTTAATGACTTGAGTGTTCATTTTAAATAATGAACATTTGTTTTTGAGTCAGTCAAACATAAAAACATTATGTATAACAACCTAATGTCTCAATGTTTGCATAACTGCTTTGTCCTAACATTTTTTTCATTCTTTTAGATAATTATCAAATACTAGAAGTGATAAAATGGTCAAATAAATAAATAAGCAAAAATTGGTTAGACTTTTAATTTTGATACTTTGCACATGTGAATGTTTTACATCTTTTTCAATTCCTGTGAAAAAAATAAATATTTAAGGTTGTAGATACATAGAGAAAAGACAGTTGCATACAATTCTACATATATACCATATATTGCTGGAAGAGTCAACAGTACTACCTACAAACTTAGCTGCTGTCTAGGTGTTAACTAAAATAGTTTTATCAATATGTCTTTATGCACATCTTTACACTTGACCTTCAAAAACAAAACAAAACAAAACAAAACTCTAAAACATAATTACACACAAAATGATTCGGTTTTACAGATGTAACAGAACTGAACACCTGTAAATGACAGTGCAAAGTAGGTAAGTGGATTTTTCAGAGTGTCTCAGTTGCTCAGCTGTAGGGAACACTAAGCAATGTTAGGCAACATTAACAATTTGTCCATTGCTTTCACTTCTAAAGTAAAAAAAACAACAACAAAACAAATACATTTCACAGTGCTCTATCAGAGGAATGAAGTTCAAGTGCAGATTTGCTCCACCATATATACAATCCCAAAAGATGTACATTTAAAAATAAACACATTCAAGTTCAGTATTTTTCTGTGGATTCCCTTCACGTCAAATGTAAGTCTTTGTAGCATTTGCTGAAGCTGTGTCACTGGCTTCAGAAGCATTCAAGCTCTTATTTGAGTCCATTCTCATCAGCTGGGACTTAGTGGACGCTCCCTCACTGTGCTCTGATTCTGTAACAGACTCTGTCTTGATGCTGAGCTGCGACTTTGTAGATGGTGCCTTGCTCTTTCTGGATCCTGCAGATGGGGGCCTGTCCTTCTTCAGATCCTCACTCTCCTGAGTCCTCACAGATGCAGGTCCATTTTGTGAGGGCCTGACTGAGCTCTCTCGGACCCTGTGGGAGCCTGCCATGCTGGACCCAGCTGCTGTGGAGCGTACGACATGGTACTTCACAGAGGGGCTCCCATCATCCTCATCCTTGGGGGGACAGGAAGAGCTGCAGAACATTCCACCGGCGAGGAAAAGAAGGAGGGAGGAACCCCAGCCAATGTAGATGGACGCTCCAATCTCCCGGCGTTGAGAGTCTACCATCTGCGGGTTGTAGAAATTCTTGACCACCATGTTGGCCGTCCAGCAAACGGGAATGATGCAAAAGAAGCCGGCAAGTATGATTACGGCTCCAGCCGCTATGGCAACCTTGGCTTTGGCTCTTTCTCCTCTGTCGTCAAGGAAACGAGTACACTTGCCCCCAACAAAGGCCAAGATGAGGCCTATGGCTCCTGTCAGGATGGCCAGCACCGAGAGGGCCCGGGCAGCCTTCAGGTCGGCGCTCAGTGCCAGCATAGAGTAGTAGGGTCTGCACTGAACCTGGCCTGTGCTCTGAGCCATGCATGTCATCCAGATGCCTTCCCAAGTAGTTTGTGACGTTACAATCGAGGTGCCCACGAATGCCGTCACACGCCACATGGGTAGGATGCAGGTTAGTATTGTGCCCACCCAGCCTAGCAATGCCAAGGCACTGGCCAGCATCTGTAAGTTCATGGAGGCCATGATCCAACAGAAGTCCCAGGCCGATTAACACAATGTATTTCTCTATCTCCCAGGCCTGTCCTCAGGTATTATCTTCTCTAACTTCGCTTTACCTTTGTCCCTCACTCAGTCTCTCTCTCCCGTCAGTTAAGGTGTCTCTTCTCAGAACTGCTGCTATATCACTTCCTGCTCTGCTGTCCTTTTGTATCTCTCTCTCTTTCTCTCTACTTTTGTCCCTATCAGTCTTTCCTCCTTCCTCTCGCCCTCTCTCTGACAAAGTATCCACCTGGCTGACAGCGGTGAACTGTTTACACTGAAAGAGGCGTGTGCTATAGCTAAGATTACACCCCATCAGCCACATTTTACACTCTACCAGACCAACCAGCTTCTCCCTCTGGCCAGGAGCAGTATGGGTGTGGTATGCAAACACGGGGAGATGGGCTCTATGAAAAAAAAAAAAAATTGGGGATGGCAGATCCGAGGTCAGATTTCAATTTCAGTTTGGACGTGCTAGATTATGTCTGAGGACCTAAACACTGATCTAGAAGCAGCATACAACATCTTCCATCTCCTGGGGGAATTTCATCTGCCTTCCTCATGGTAGATGAACCATGGTAACAGAGAGGTGTGACTTGGCTAAACCTGTTCCAGACAATAGCTGCCTCTCCTTTTTCCTCACACAAGAGGAAATATCCGTTTGATTCTTTAGTTTAATTTGCCAAAGCAAGCTGTAGTGAGGATACTTGTAGAAAATTCAAAGTGACACAGGATCCACACTGTAACCACATCAGAGCTGATAAACATCTGGCAACTGTTTGCTCAGCCCAGCTTTTGTTATTAGAGATTCACATGACTAACAGTGCCCTTCAAACAAACTTGCTGGTAGAAAAAACCTGTACACAATGGGCTATGAAAAAAAGATGGTTTAAAGTTTTCTCTTAGAATGGTTTTCACATCTGGAAGCTGGTGAATGTTAATACCACCTCAGTGACAGTTTCCATTTATATGTCTGGTAAATACCAAGTGGAAAATTTCCATCTTCTGTTTTAAAGAAAAAATAAATAGCTGCCACACAAGTTTGACTGGATATGCAAATATGCTCAGCACAGACCCTCCATCATACCAAGAGGTTTTCTAACATATCGTCACGATCGATACTTATTGCAGACACGGAAAATAGTGCTATGAATAGTATTGTTTGACAGTGTCTGACAAGAAATGACAGCTGGTGTTATTTAGCTGAATTTAGCTTTTCCTCAAAGCAAGGATTGGTAAGGATTCCATTCAATAGAGACAGCGTGAACATCTCTGTTTTTTTTTTTTTTAAATGGTACTTTCATGATTCTCCACCTGGAACATGGAAATTTACCATGTTAAGGTCACTCCTACAAAATTTCCACAAACCACAGAATTACTGAGAGCTGAAGTATAGGACTTAGGACTTTTGTATCTGTATATTATATCTTATGTATCTGCATGCGTTGATATAGATACTTTCATGACTGTAAAGTCTAAACATGCTTATCTGTCCTAAAATAAGGGAACATCCAGTCAACATATGTTTTCATCTCTGAGGTGTTGAAAGTTTGAGGCTTTTCTCCTGTAATGCTTATGTTCATGATTATTGTGGTGTATTAGTACTATACTTTTTCACAATAATGTACAGTACAGTACTTTTATTGGCAGTATGTGAGGTTCATTGTTATTTTTGAAACAAACAGAAAGTTAAAGCTGAAACAGAAGGTGGCCAACAAAAGACCATTAAAATACACAAAATGCTGCAACTAAAAACCAAACTATAATGGTTTTTAATTTATGAACAATCATGCTAATATTTCGGAGGGTGATTTGAAATATTTTCACAGTTCATAGGTTTTACTGTTCAGCAAAGACATAACAAATGAGCAGACAATAGCAATGGATGCAATTTTATAGTGTACTTTTATTTATAATATTCACTTTTGTTAAAAGGCGTAAAATGTTAGCGAGGGCATAAAAACCAAATCATATTGTTTTTTAATATAGTATAGACATCAAACAGAAAATACTAATTTACAGTGCTGTACCCCAGACATAAATAATGTCAAATAACTACTTTTTAAATCAGTTTAAAACAACACAAAAATTAAATCACTTACATTTAAACAGCAACATTCAAATATGACCATAATATTCTGAAAAATGCAAGATTGATTTATGAGCAAATATGACTTAATACACTGAGATAATCAAAACTCAGAACAAAAATTAGTGCAATAATGTAATGTTTTGATGACATTCACACAGTATTCAGATTTTTCCTTTAGGCATAAGATTAAGCAGTAGATGATATGATAAACAAGAGTTGCTCTGAAAAGGGCAACAAAAGAAGTACCATTAAACTATTTCTTTTCAGAGCAAAAGTTAAAACACATTTGAAGAATGTTACTCAAACAAATATTTTATTTGTTTGAGTAACTGCTTTTTGCTATCACTTCTATCTTTTACAGATCAGTTCAAATCTATTTACACAGTGAAGGACTTCTATATTCTGTAGCTAAGAGTTGGGTGAAACTTCACAATCTTTTGAGTAGTTTAAATAATATAAGTACCTTTTTAGAATAGTTCAGACTATTTAACACAGACATTTCACCCTCAGTCTGCACTCACAATCTCAGGATTGTCTTGGAAGTGTAGAGCATGGCTTTCCTACTCATAACAGATCCCTACAGATTCTTTTTTTCCAGTGCCTTTTTTTAAAACTTTCTTCTCATACATAAGCTTTGCTACCAGTCTCAGATCTGGGCTGGGAATACTTCACATTATACAGATCATCATCCTTTGGTGGACAGGAGCTGCAGAGAAGACCCCCACCCAGAAAGAGCAGGGCAGCTGTAGCCCAACCAATATAGAGAGCAGCACCCAGTTCCTTCTTCCTGCCATCGACCACCGCAGGGTTGTAGAAGTTCTGGATAACAGTATTCGCAGTCCAGCAGACAGGGATGAGAACAAGAACTCCTGCGATGATGAAGACAATCCCACCTGCGATAACCACCTTAGCCTTGGCAATCTCATTCTCCACAAAGTTGGTACATTTTCCACCGGCAACGCCAAGGATGATACCAAAGATCGAAACAATGATGGCGATGACCGTCAAGGCACGAGCTGCCTGCAGATCCTGAGAAAGAGCAAGGAGGGAATCATATACCTTACACTGCATCTGACCCGTACTTTGAGTCACACAGCTCATCCACAGACCCTCCCAGGTAATCTGGGCTGTTATAATCGTGGCACCAACAAAGGCTGTCACTCTCCACATGGGCAAGGCACAGGTAATGATGGCTCCAAGGAAGCCGATGATACCAAGGGCCATGCCCAGCAACTCTCGTCCCTTTGATACCATTTCCAAGTTCGCTCGCTTTGGATGGACGGACAGAAACAGTAATGTCCAGTTGCCTGGAGATTCTTGCTTATAAGCGTGTATAAACAAGGAGGAGTTTTTGTTTTAAACCCTCTGCATCACTGGGTGGAACCAGTTTTATGACATTTCCTGTCAGACTTGATTCCCATTCAGGTGACTGCAAAAGGCAGGTATTTTGGTTTCAACAGGACACGAGGAATAGGGTAAATATTATGTGTCTCCTTCAAAATTCTGATTGTATGTGTCATATGGGTTGAAAGCTTCTGTAAATCTGCATGATTCTTATATGGCAGATGTACAGTAAATACAAACAGACATTATTCCCTTCCAAAACGTTTTGTCAGTTGAACCACTTGTCCCAAACCCCATTGTTGTTTTTACAGCAATGAATTTTGTGTATCTGAAGTGATTAAGCAGGGACAGTGTTTGACATTTCATTAAGTAAACACTACTTCCCCTGTAACACCTGGAATTTAAATTAAGATGCCTTGTCATTGTTTGACAATTTCCATGTGACTGTTGCACCATAAATGAAAACTTCGGTATGTTATGTTAATCTGTTCAGTAGTGAATGTGCCATTCAGATTAAGGCAATGTGAATTTTTCTTACTAAAATTTTGACCTGCCAGCTTAGCATTGCTTTTTTAACAGGATTTTTCTATCTGGCATTACATATGGATCCCTCCCAATTTATGGTACATTATTCTCTCACACATTTTATAGAATGTTACAGTGAGAGAGATACCCTTGGAGACAAGATCTTGAACGTAGTCCTTTAGTGTTGAGCATAGTCCTTGGACCAGCCCCTTGAACCTTAAAACAAGCAAGTCCACAAAACCTCAGGCTTTCATATGTATAATTTTTCACTGAAAAAGAATAATTATATCCCACAGTTACCATATTGCTTTGAATGTCCAGTTGGAAATAATGTTGATGCTTGTGTGCAGAGCTTGAATTGAATACTACATTTCTCTCCATACTAAGCTTGTGTGGTAGCAAATTCATGTGCTGGACTTTCATGAGCTTTCATGAGTTATAGCCTTACCACATTTTTGCCCCATGACCAGGCTCCATCATAGCTGAAGCTGAAGCTCCCCTGGCCTCAGAACTGCCTACAACTAAATAAAAAAAAAGACAGATGTTCTTGTTACTGGAAATGAAGCAGGTATGTTGAAGGTATATTGGTATCCTGACTCTTTGTCGTTAAAAGCCAAAAACCACATCATGCACCTCAGAGTTATTTTTGACAGCAATCTTAGCTTGAAAACCCACACGAACAACATCTGCAAAACAGCATACTATCACCTCTGTAATATCTAAAAATCTGTGACAGGCTCACTAATGCCGAAGTGGAAAAACTCAAACATACATTTGTGACAATTAGATTGGATTAATATAATGCTCTTTCATCTCTTTATCCAAGACCATTGTTACAAATTTACAGCAAATTTAAAATGCTGCTCACTCCCCAAACCTGACTGAGAAGTGAAGAGTTGGCTTTTCATTATTATGGCCCAAAATTGTCAAATTCACTCTCAGAAAGCCCCAGAATTTAAAATTCACCTTCTGCTTTTAAAAATAACCTTAAAACACATTTATTTAACATTGCTTTTAACTCAGCACTCTTAAGCTATTTTATTTATTTATACTTATATGTTATTTTGCCTTGTCACGTCTAAAAAAGTGCTATACAAATAAAGTTTAATAAAGCATAAAGCTTACATGATGATGATGATGATGATAATGATGATGATTATTACTATTATTATTAAGCCACAGTTCTTTGTAAGGTAACCCCTGTACATGACAAGCCAGGCCTCTGTGTTCTCTTCATGTCAATGCACTGTTCTCCAGACCATGCAGTCATCTCCACAGGCATGTTTACCATTCACCAGCTGTGCACACTGAAGGACGGACATACTGCCCTGCCCATACCAGACTTTGTGCATGAGGACCCCGCAGAGTGTGTGTAATTAAGCATATTCCGGAGAACCTCCCACTTGCAGATGCAACAGAGAAGAGGTTCAGATACCAGATCCTTGTGGACTATCTGAAACTGTATGTATTATAAACTGATACAGCTACAGTAGGCTAACATTTGCTCACGCAGTGTTCACCCTAATACAGCAATGTGGGCAACTACAATGGCTGGCACTTCAGTTACGACAACAAGGCTGGGATGGACCCTCACAAAAGCAGCGGCACAACCTGGCCCTCTAGTATTACCTCTCCATGCCCCCCCCCTTGCAAATCCCTTTAAATAGAAAAAACAGATAGGTAGAGAAGCTGTCCAGGATGAATGTGCTCCTATATCATAAAGAAAAGCTATTCGTTCAGTCTCAACAGGACAAAGAAGCCGATTGGTGGAGAGAAGTGTTGGGGTTGTTGTAGTATGCATCCAAAACTATGTTACTCCACCACTTTGTAAGAACAACATGATCTATGAAAAGCAATTGCAATCTGTAAAAGGACACAGCCCTTAAAAAAGATGCAAATATGTCAAGAAAAAGGAAAGCAAAACCAAAGTGTGGCACACATTTAAAAGTGTTGTTTAACTTCAGTTTGATTAATTAAAACTGTCATAATTTCAAGTTTGTTTCTCATTTATTTATTTATTATCAGTTTTCATATTAAGACATTTCAAAATTCATTTCTTGTTTATTTTATTATTTAATTGTTTTTTTTTAATAATTAGTTTCTGTGCTTTTACACTGGTTAATCATTTACTGATTATTAATTTTTTATGTATCATTCCTCATGTTTCATATTTAGGCACTAAATGGTCAGTGTTGCTAACACTAACTGATACATTCAGCTAGCTAAATATCTAGCTAAATGCTAATCCACAAAGGCATTCCAACTGAATCATAGCATACTCCTTGCATTCTACTCAGATATGTTCCTTCACTAGGTTCAAGGAAGAGTTAATGTTCTTGCAGAGGAATAGATTGGACGTAAATCTGTGTGGGCAAGTAGTTGTCAGAAATGAGCTATGGTACAGCATGCACCTATGGCTTTGGTCGTTTGAAGCGGAGTGACTGAAATTTTCAACAGGAAAGAAAGACGCAAAAACTAGAAAGCTAAAAATAACATGCTCTTACCCTTACCCTTAACTGATTTCACATAGTAAAGACCATCTTTGCCCAATTTTGTCATGTGCAACATCACAGATCTGTTGCAAACATGGTTATGAAGCTCACGCTGTTTTGCTGAAACATAAAAGGTACCGTTTTATTTGCAATAAGCAAGAAGCAGGCGGGAAGAGCAATTAAGACTATTTTTAAGACCTAACCAAAATCAAGAGAAGAAACAAATGAATGTTAAAAAAGAGAAGTCTTTCAATGTACACTTTAAGCTTCTGATCTAATAGATTTCTTAACACTCTCATTTAAAATCTGCTGAAGACCTCAGAATCTTGTGTTCGATCGCCTGTTGGCACTGGAAGAGGTTGTTTTCATCCTACACTGTTTATGAAATATTATTTGCGTAGATTATTGTATACACCAAAGGTATGTTTCTGTTCCTGCTGTAGTTGATGTGTTCTTCGTCCCCTTAGTGTGTCCATGTCCAAAATCACTTGAGATATCCTGATGGTGTGTCCTGGTCACTCTGGATCTCTGACTTTGTCTACTCTGCCGTCTCTGGACTCAAGTGAGCCCCTAGAAGGTTTGTGTGTACAAGCTTCAAGAAGCTGATGAGTTTTCTTTATTACCAGTGATTCCATGTCTTCTTCACCTTATAATTATTAAGGGTAAGATTTTAAAAAGACTTTGAAAAATAATACTAGTGAAGAGTATGAGAACACCTAAGAAAGACATGAAGCAGCTCACAGAACGCAATGTTTTAGAATACAGCTGTATTCATTAAATTAACTATTCAAGACAATACAAGATTACATAATAATATGTATTTTGTAATATGTGCTGAACTGACTTAATATTTGTCGCTGTAAATACTTATAAGGAAGTATTACTAATGACAAAATGCCTGTCATGTTGTCATGTGTTGTCATGTCCTGAGTAACACATACACACATTCTCTGTAATTACAGTAAAGTGTAATTATTTTCACGTCATAATTACCAAAATTGTGCTACTAAGGCTGATTAATAGGAAGATATCAAACAGTGAGGGTTTTTGTAATCTCGTGCCTTTTAGCCAAACGTCCTCTCTGGCTTAAAATAAGACACTATAGAAGCTATAACCTGAGTCTGCATGAGGACACTGACCTTACACTACTTCATTTCAAAGCTCTGACCACCATGTCTCCCACATGACTGTCATCACAGATTGTCTGAACCTCTGAAATGCAGAGGTTGTGCTGTTTTACAGCACAACTGCTCCCTACTCTGCCACCTGGAGTCTGGAAACTCCCTCTCCAATCTGGAGTGTCTGGCTATGTCAAACTGGCAAAGCTAAGAGTAATACTCCTCAACAAGAGGAGTTGGGCCATCTAAACCCAATGTTCCATTCACTGTCTTTCTTGTGAATGTCATTCAGTCTTCATCAGCAGCATCTATAGGAATAGGTGCCACACAGCATCCCGCCGCCCAGAACTAGCAGGAAGCCAGCCACCCAGCCAACGTAGATGGAGGCTCCCAGCTCACCCCTTCGCTCTTCTGTCGGTAGAGGATTATAGAAGCCCACAATGATGACATACGCTGACCAACTAACAGCGATGAGACACAGCAGACCAGAAATGATGAAGACCACTCCTGCAGATATTCCAATATTTGACTTTGTGTAATCGTCCTCTCTGTAGAAATTGGTACACCTGGCCCCAACCACTGTTAGGCCAATGGCAACAACACTGACCGCTAAAGAGACGCAGATCAGGGCTCGAGCAGCCTGGAGGTCTTGCGGTAGTGCCAAAACGGAGTCATACGCTTTGCACTGCATATGCCCTGTGCTCTGAAGTACACAGTTCATCCAGAGGCCCTCCCAGAATACCTGCGATGTCACAATGTTGGCTCCTACAAAGGCTGTCACCTTCCACATTGGCAGAGCGCAGATCAGAATAGTGCCCATGAAACCAATGATAGCCAAAAAGACCGATAAGAGTTGTCTGCCCATTTCTGTCACAAATATCAGTAACAATGAGGAGAAAAAATGTGCAACTGCAGCAGGTGAAAGTAAACAACTCTTAGAGCTGAGAGTTTTTCACAGAGTAAATATACTTCCTTGTTTTTGTCATTTAGGTGCAAGATTTTTTTCCCCAAAGAGAGAGGAGAGGGAGGAGTTTGTCCAGGCTTAAGTTTGCCCAGGCTCAAGTTTCTTGTCTGACTTGATTCTCTTGTCCTTGCTCAGAGTGAAGAGAGAGAGAGAGAGTGAGAGAACACACAGGGAGAGGAGAGCAAAGAAGATAAAAGGATGAAAAGCTTTCATTGTTTACATCTGAATGCTCTGGACACAGAGCAGCCCTAAAAACATGTGCTTTCTGGATGATTTAAAGGAACGGCTTTGTCCTAAATTCTTTGCCATCAAGACCCTGGAATCACTCTGCCTGAGACAGAGGCACTCTGATAGTGCAGCGTTACATTTAACCAAGGAAACTGAATTTGCCCCTTTAAAAGTACCTACTCTGATGAGTGGAGAGGGAGCAAACAGACCAAAGACTTAGCTGAGTTTTTATGAACACAAGTAAGCTGACTGCTTCCCTTTTAAATGAATTTGGTCCATTAACGATTTCCAACAATGTCGCCTATCAGCAGCATGGAGACAAGAATCAAAAAGAGACAGAAGTTGAAGTGCATGTTGACCCCTTTTGAGATTTAGGCTTATAACTCTTGCTTTGGCCTTCGTCTTCTACTTAAGGGTCAATCTGTGGCATCATTCATCAATGGAGCTGCAAAGCCAGGGGCAAAAAAAGCCTTGCAGCACTTTTTTTACTCCCTCCTGTGTCGCAGCCAAGCAAGTGAAGGACTGTGATAACTCACATCAAGCACTACTTGTTGGCCTTAGTTCATTATATCCATGCTTGAACCAGTAATATCAGCTCTGTATTGAATCAGTGCCTCACGCATTTAACTGTTCTTGCATGACCTGCTCTGCTACAGCACTGTAGCCTGAGGGATTTCCTCTCTGATTATGTTGTCTACAATATTAACAGCTACATGTGTCACCAGGCAAGGAACCAGGGTTAACTTTTGTATTGTGTAAACTGTGACAGTCTAATTAAGAGCCCTACAGTTAAGTTCTCTGGGTAACTAAATAATGCAAGTTTCCTCTAGTATGAGCATCTACCCTTAGATGTTCAATTACTGTTAACACACAAAAAAGGCACAACAGTTGTGACAGTAACCCCCCCCCAAACAGTCGCTTTCTACTGAAAACGCTCGTCAAAAACTACATGCATTTGCCATTTCAGTAATAATGGCTAGAGTTCCCGGGCATTCCTAGGAGCGCCGGTTTAGCGAACATTACATATTCGTTGCCTTTGTTAAACGAGTAGCTTGAAAGAGAGAACAGACACCCTTAAGAGTTGCATAATTTATTAAAACAAGGTAAACACTAAAACCATTCGTTAAACAAATGTAGTGGTTCTCTTCCCAAACCAGTCCCAGGAGAGCGGGCACATTCAATTCAGTTCTTTGCGCAGTCCGAGCCCATCACACATAAGCACCGCCACTTGCAGTAGACCTGGGTGCGGAATACTTGGCAGAATAGCCACGGTCCTCGCCCTTTGGACATTGGCAGCAAAGCAGTGCTCCTCCAATTAGCAACAGGCCAGCAGATCCCCAGCCGATGAAAAGGGATGCACCAAGCTCCCGTCGCTGCGCGTCAGTGAGAACAGGGTTGTAGAAATCACGAATGACAGAGTGAGCCGACCAGCATACAGGGATCAAGCAGAGGACACCTCCGACGAGAAAAAATATACCAGCGACCACAGCAACTTTAGCTTTCGCTGCCCCATCCTCAATGCAGTTGGTACACTTGCCACCTGCAATGGACAGTAGAATGCCGAACAGAGCCACAAGAATGGAGATGACGACCAAAGCGCGGGCGGCCTGCAGATCCCGAGGAAGTGCCAACATGGAGTCGTACACCTTGCACTGCATCTGGCCAGTGCTTTGCTTCACACAGTTCATCCACAGACCTTCCCAAAAAATTTGAGCCGTTACTATATTGTTGCCGATGAAAGCAGTCACTTTCCACATGGGTAACGCGCAAATGATAATGTCGCCAAGCCAGCCAACAACACCCAGAGTGACGCCCAACATTTGAAGACCTGCGGATGGCATGATTTGAGCTCAGTGTTGTTTACAAAGATAGAACGAAAACTCTATAAAGCTACAAATGTTTCATTACTTATACTTTTCTCACCAGGGGTGGGGTCGGTAATTAGCGGGCAAGCACCCCCAGGTGTTTGTTGTTTGTTGATTGCCTTGGCTGCAGTTCCCTAGAAAGTATCAAACCTTTAGTTTCGGCAGACTTTCGCCGGCAACTGAAACCAGGCAGTTTAATTCGAGCATTTGTTCCACAGTCATCAATCACCATAAAGCTGCGGTTCACTCTCATCTCCGATTTACATTTATCTCTCAGATCTCACCCAATAGCCTACAATTCCCTACTAGTCACTGTTTCGAAAATTTCACACGTGAGGTGATTTTATACTATTTGTATGACCATCTATCAACGGTTATTCAGTACTTCTGTATCTCCAGGCTGAGGAGCCTCTGGGATGGCTGCCAAGAACGTCTCTTTTAAATACACCTGCTTTCTAAAGCGGAGAATAGCATACTCAGCGGTCTTAGCTTTTCATGATATCAGTAGGGCCTACTTACGACTAAAATACTAATTTGAATTACATTCTTCCAAATGTGATGTTAATTCTTGTTAAGAAGTTACTTTATTAGCGAAGCAGCAATACTAAATATTAAAACCATAACCTGAATTGGTGTTGATATTCCTATTATCTCGTTTAATCTAAGTTTGGTATAATTGTAAGTTTCCAGAAAAACGTGGAAATGTTGCGATAAATACACTTGTTGCACTGGATAACCAGAAAAAATCCCAAAACCCAAATACATCTGTAGGGGTCGTTCATTCCCTCGATATGCCCCAGTCTGAAACGAACAAAGCCAAATCCCACCCTTCGCAGGACAGTGGGGTTCTGCACATAAAATTATCTTGGGAAAGCACTTTCAAACACTGGCTTCGGGGAAGGCAACCAAGTGATAAAAGAAAGACGCGCGGTAATGTAATGGCATCTTTGGGGCTTCAAATTTTGGGCATCTCGCTTGCATTGATCGGATGGTTGGGGGATATAATTACGTGCATCCTTCCTATGTGGAGAGTGACAGCTTTTATTGGCAATAACATTGTAACAGCTCAAATCATATGGGAGGGTCTGTGGATGGCTTGTGTGGTACAGAGCACAGGACAGATGCAGTGTAAAACATACGACTCCATGCTGGCTTTGCCCCAGGACCTGCAGGCTGCACGCGCTTTAGTGGTCATCTCAATCTTGGTGTCTCTATTTGGCATCATCTTGGCGGTTGTTGGAGGAAAATGTACCACTTGTATTGAGAACGAGAGCGCAAAAGCCAAAGTGGCTATATCTGCAGGAGTTTTCTTTATTCTAGGTGGACTGCTCTGTCTCACTACCGTTTGCTGGTCCGCGCATACAGTTATCAGAGACTTTTACAATCCTCTGTTGTCCGACGCCCAGCGAAGAGAGCTCGGTGCGTCTTTGTACATTGGCTGGGGTGCAGCGGGTCTGATTCTCATCGGGGGAATAATTCTCTGCTGCCAGTGCCCACCGAAAGAAGACCGCCCGTATGTCGCCAACTATCCAGCTCCAAAGTCGACTGCCTCAGCAAAAGAATTTGTCTGAGCTGGACCTTTTTCGTCTCATGCTCTTAACATAAAGTTTTCTAAGCCCAAATTGTTTATGATACGGTGAATATTTTCACTGCCATGTAATCGTAGCCTATCTGCCTCGTATTACAAGTATTCCAGAAAACAGCTGTAGTATTGTTAAAACTGATGGAAATCCTGATCAGTATATTTGTATCAAAAATTCTGTGTGGAAAAATATAGTAAACTGGAATAATGTTCCAAGAACGATTTACTCACTTATTTTATCTTTTAACAGTTCCCTTGTCCTTTATTAGTGTTGTTTAAACGTCTTTATGTATTGCTAATCTGTTCAAATGCTAAACTATACTAATGGTATTTATAGTTCTTTGTGAATGGGAATAATGTATTTTTATTGACAAAATAAAACTTTCAGTTGAAGTTCAGTGGCTGACCTCCTTTATAGTCCAAGTCGCATTTTCTGTTGCAAGGATCGTTCCATAAAACTTTGAGCGCAGTGGAGAACACTCAGAAATTCTGTTGGTTCGTATAACAAGTTATCTAATGGCAGAACTGACAAACCCATAAGGAACTTTATGATTCAGGGACAGTTTCTCTGGAATATACATACACACGATAATCAAGAGAGTGCTCGAAAACTAATTGAAAATGGACGTGTGACTGTTCAAATATTTTTCAAAAAAACAGTCACACATTGTTTAACTGGTTGCTTATTTCATGCATCAAAACAAAAGAGAGTTAAATGTTCATGTTAATATAATTTCTCTCATGACTGCCAAAAACATTCATTTTCCAGATAGATTTTATTGTACATGGTGAGTTCAAACAAGGATAGATATTATAACAGGCCATCACATTTCAAAGTGTTTGCAAGTCTATGAGATAGTAGATAAAAGCTCATTTTAAAAATGACAGTTATAGGTACTTTAATGGCTCTAATATATACTGTAAATGGGTCCATTTATAAAGTCTTCAGTACTGGCCAAATCTTCACAAGAACATTCCTGAACTTCTTAGTGCCTCACACATAATCCATTGCTTGTGACACTGATCTGGCTGGGACGAATTTGGCTGCCGAATAAGGACGTTGCTCTTTGGGTGGACAGTTCCAGCACAGCAGCCCTCCTCCCAACAGCAAGAGTCCTGCAGATCCCCAGCCAATGTAGAGGGAGGCTCCCAGCTCCCGGCGTTGAGCCGCCGTCACCATGGGGTTGTAGAAATCACGGATGAGGGTATGAGCAGACCAGGAGACGGGGACAAGGATAAGGACTGCGGCAATGATGAAAATGACTCCAGAAATGATGCAGGCTTTGGCTTTGGCTCCTCCATCCTCCATGCAATTGGTACACTTCCCTCCAGCTACAGCCATTAATACACCAAAAATGCCTACGATGACGGAGATGATGACCATCGCTCGAGCAGCCTGGAGATCCTGGGGAAGAGCCAACATGGAATCATAGACCTTACATTGCATCTGCCCTGTGCTCTGAACCACACAGTTCATCCATAGACCCTCCCAGATAACCTGAGCTGTAACAATGTTTGCCCCCACAAAGGCTGTCACCCTCCACATAGGCAGGGCGCAGGTGATAATTGTTCCCAGCCAGCCGATCATTGCCAGCAGGATTCCCAGCATCTGGAGCCCTTGGGAGGCCATGTTTGGAGGGCAGTCCTGTGAAAGCTGATGCCTGAGTTTCACAGAGCTACTCCTGAGAAGTGTTGAAGTATTCATTGAGTTTGGTTTTATATTCTGTGCTGGGTGGGAGGGGTACTTTCATACCTCCAGACAAAGGGGTAAGCTGCTATTAGATATTGGAACACTCAAGCCTATCCATTGTTTGAGCTGTATGCAGGTGTACAACCCTAATGACACCCGGTGCTTCCCAGAAACTAAATGCAACCGTATACTACCAAGTTAAATGAAGAAACCCCAGTTGGTCAAATGCAGCTGTTAATCACAAAGTCTCTGTGCATGGAACGTTGTTATATTGTGTTATTTCCCATTTTAGGTGTACAATAAAATTTCCACAAACATCAGAGAATTAATCCTCTTTTTTAAATTTACAAACAGTTTTAATATACCAAGGAATATACATTTACACATTCAGTTTCCACAACATAATAAATGTCTCTTCAGTGATAGAGAAGGAAGACAAATTGTAAAGTTTCAGGTGATAGACCTAAAGATGGTTTAACTAATAATAGGAATTCAAAGTTTTGTTCTCTTAGGCCCTTACAAATAACAGTGAAAAGCAATAGAAAAAAAAATAGCATTGCAGTTTTGGATCTGTTTTAGGTGCACCAATCCATGATGTCAAATGACAGTTACTGCCAATGGAGAAGCTGACAACAGTGTAACCCTAGCATAACTATACAAGGTGTTGGTAAATCATAAAAATGGAGACATGGATAAAATCAGGAAAGAGAATGAAAAATTTGTACTGATTCAAACGAGTAAGAAGACTGTCTGCTCTGAATTAAAAGATATATAACAGCTGTGAGAGTGAAAGTAATGTAATCTGTAGGACTGAATAGGACATGACATTCATATATTTAACTGTTTTCAAGAGTTTCTGTCAATTATTTTCATAAGTTATCCTTTGTTACATCCACTGAGAATCCATTGATTCCCAGTTCATTGTTACTTGACTCCTGTGAGATGACATACTCTATACTAATACAGACAGGATTATGAATAAAATGACTGCATATATTAAAAAGCTTGCCTTGGGTCTTAATAACTACTGCTGGGCCTTGCCATAAACCTACCTCCCAGCTGGGTCAGAGGTGCCAGTACAATATCTCAACACATGGGATACTCAAACTTCAGTGCCGTGAAGCTGCCACATTGTAGCATGTTAATGACAGTCTCCTGTTAAAATCCATCACAGGAACAGAACAATTTGGAACATCCCCATTTGGTATCTTACTTTGACTTATAAATGGATAAAGTGTGGCAACCAAACACATGGGACACCCAGTCGAAGTGCTTTCTTACTATATGTGACATAATAATGTAGCTTTAGAAAAGATATTTTTGGGCAGAGTCTAGACACGTTTGCCCGATATGTAACAGTCATGTTTAGTAAGTGCTAAATTCTCTGGTCAAAGTAGAGGTGGCTGTCTAAAATGTTTCCTCCACGATTAAATCAACTGGAATCATTATGTCTCCGAAATAAATTTCCTTCTATTTGTTCAATTTGTACGATGTCTATCTAGGCAGTGAATTACATTATTATTATTATTATTATTATTATTATTATTATTTAATTGTGCGCAAGATTTCTTAGTTCGTGTTCACGGTTTAACAAAGAACAACAAAAAAAGAAGGAAAAAAAGAAAAAAAGGGCAAGGTAGACTTTCTTAAAAGCAGTGGCTAACGTGAGAGAAAGAGAGAAGACGAACAATTTGCAAGTAATATTTGCAGAAACATTTTATTTCCAAACTGATATGAAACATAAAGAAACCTTCGAGCTGCTTGTCTTTGAGGCATAGTAAAACACTATGGCACCCGGAAGATGACAACCGTTTTTACTGACTTTATTAAAAGATACAAATTTAATTGAATTAAACTTTTTAAACTTTAAACTTTTTTGAAACTTTTTTTTAATCAGTTAAAATAAGAACGATTCAGTAAAGCATGAGCACCATTTTGCAAACGCACGATTGAAAAAAAGAATGTCACCACCCGATCGCCGTTAAGCGTGGGCCAATTTGTGCAACCAAGTGTATATCGACATAGGACAGATTACTGTTAACGATAAAACGTACTAATAAGGCCAGGAAAATATATTTAAAAATATATCAAAACCTGACATACAGAACTGTTTTGTCAGTTATAGAGAACAATTTTAAATGGTCCTCTGTCCAGTTATGTTTACTTCCTAACGGCAATTTGCGTTTTGTCCTGAGAAAGGATAATCTTCTCACTGAGCCACACCTGGACCAGATTTGCAAGAAATTACAGTTACCTCTGAAAGCTTCCATGTAATTGGGTAAGGATTAGGAAACATGAAACCTGATCTCTTTTCTGACTAGTATCACTGAACGTTGAATCTTTAACCGTGGAAAATTTTTCCTGTATAGTCTTGAACCAGGTGTTGTTAAAACACTCTGATTTATGCATTTGAAATCATTCCAAGTAAATGCAGACAATGAGAAAAATAAAGAGGGTGTGCTGTACAAAAATATTTATTTACAGAATTATTACCACTGCAACTCTTAAAATGAACAGAACGTGTAATACCATATTGAAAATACATATGAGACGCTCAACAAGAACATAACAAAAAGATTATACTTAAAGGACACTTTAAAAAGCGTTTAATCTTTGAGTGTGGTTCTCTACTGATACCTCACTTCTACTCTTTTTCAGAAATCCCAAAACCTTAGTGCTTTGTCCATTCTCAAAGTCTTTGGAAGCTGATTGAGACTGAACAGCACCATAATCATTCAGATGATTCTTCTGTGATATGACTGTACACCTGAATCCATCCTAAATTCTTACATTTTCAGGCCCTTTACACATAGTCCTTGTTAGATGGTGGTGCAGAGGCCTCTGATCGAGGGGTGGTTGTGTACTTGGCTGTATACGATGATTCCTCTTTGGGTGGACAGGAGCTGCAGAGCAAACCTCCTCCGATGATCATCAAGGCAGAAGCTCCCCAACCAATATAGAGTGCAGCCCCCAGTTCCTTCTTCTGCCCCTGGGGCACCAGGGGGTTGTAGAAATCACGGATGATGGTGTGAGCTGTCCAGCACACAGGGATTAGGCACAGGACCCCAGCCACAATGAAGATCACACCTGCTGTTATGCCCACTTTGGCCTTTGTTGTCTCATCCTCCACGCAATTGGTGCACTTCCCGCCAGCCACAGATAGCAAGATGGCCACGATTCCCACCACAATAGAGACAACAGTGAGGGCTCGTGCCGCCTGGAGATCTGAACTCAGAGCCAACATGGACTCATAGACCTTGCATTGCATTTGTCCTGTACTCTGAATCACACAGCTCATCCAGATCCCCTCCCAGGTGGTCTGTGCCGTCACAATGGTGCTCCCAATGAAGGCAGTGACCCTCCACATGGGAAGGGCGCACACTACAATGGCTCCAATCCATCCAAGGATACCCAGAGCTATGCCTAGCATCTGTAATCCACCAGCGGCCATATTCTTTTTTTCTTTCTTGGTTTACTTCTGTGCTGTTGAAAATGTACTCTGTGAACGAAGTCTTCTCACTAAACATTGTCACTCTGTTACACACTTTTAATGGTATCTCAGTTGAGGGAGGGGCTTGTGACTCAGAAACTACCTCACAACCTGCTCGTCTGGTTTTGGTTTTTTTTCCCCAGATTACTTTGGCGAGGTGAGACATTCTCACAGAAAATGAAGTAAATGGGCGCGTCGCTTTTTTTTTTGTTGTTTGTGTACTTTTCCAACTGTGAACCATGGAAATGTGAAGGAAATGCCCTTCAGATCCAAAGTTGGTTATTTCTGTCTAAGACAGATTAGGTAAAGATGGTCAATACAGCCTATCTCAGTTCTTTCTCGGTATCTTCAAGCATTTCTTTGGTTCACCTAGAGCATTTCTTTGGTTCACCTAGAGTGTGTTGCAATCAAGTGATTTTCCGTTTTGAAAAGCAAACAATGCCCACAAAATGCAGAAAAGATTTAACAAACCAGATATGTAAAAGGACGGCTGAAGCACGTTGTTTGGTTAAATGTGTCAGCTACAGAATACTGTAATACTGTGATTTTTACACATCTGTTCATCTGTTTACTAACAACTGTGTCTGTGTTAGTGTGTGTGTGTGTGTGTGTGTGTGTGTGTGTGATATTATTTTATTCTCTGGCTGATACAAGTGACCTCAACATTTAATCCGGCAGAGAGATTATTTTTCTGCCTTGTAGGTAAAGATACCATGCCTTGATCTTTAAAAGAATGACTCTACAGATACCAATGGATATAAGACTAAATATTCTAACATTCATCTGTTCGTTACTTTATTGATTCATTCAGATAACTCTTAAGTTATTGATTTAAAAAGATACATTTAGATAAATAACCAAACATAACATATCCAAACAATCACCACCACAGTTATCTATGTATTACTGCATTTTTTTTTTCATCTTAACATATAGCATTTTAAAGAGTACAAGAATCAATGAATGAATGAATGTGAAATAATCTAGACTGTCAGACTGTATTCAGTCTTCACTGGTCATTAGTACCTGTACAGTACCAATTGTAAATGTTCACTATGGGATTGCACAAGGGTTGTAAAATCCTTGTACACTGGTTTACATCAATAGGGCAAATAGCTGAGGTGAGGGCCAAAATATTTAAGGCCTAACTTAAGGCTCATAAGTAAATGTTGCAGCAAATGTGATTATATGAATGATAACATGAACAGTTAAATGCATCACTGAATGATTTAAATGTTAAGGTGCATGACTGCATGTGTCACATTTAGCTGGTTATTTAGTTTTGGCACAGTTAGTCCTTCATGCAGATGGGTCAAATGAAAATTTCTCTGTTTTAAACTGTAATTACAGTACAGCATATTAAAAATGAATGAAGGTAAAGTGACCATAATAAGGACAGCTCTTTCCAGGGGATTTTTGTGATCACATATTATATTGAAAAAACTGGTTGGTTACAGTTTAAAAACATACCATCAACATGTTCAACACACTAAGTAGTACATCTGTGTTTGAAAATAAAGATTTCTGTGACCGCTGTTCTCAGAGTGCTGATAATAGGCCCTTGTTACTCTTTTGCCTGGTGAAATACAAGAGAAATAACCTGGGAATACTCTCAGGGGACACCCTAGTTTCCATAGAAACAGTTTCCCTAGCATGAGCACAGGGATGTTTGATTGGCTTAGTCATTACAGTCAGGGGGAGGTGCAGTAAGGTGCACCTATACCTACCTGGACCTGCTCTACCAGTTACTGCCCCTGAAACAGGTAAAAGTTAGCACCAGTGTTTGTTGAAACATGTTAAAGAGAACAAATAGAGAATTCAAGACAATGAATTATACCAACGAACGTATGATACATAGACAGACCTGATTAAGTCCATGTGCTGTGAGCCTTATTGTTACAGGAATCTATAGAAAGAAGAGGCATAAAAGTAAATATTTACATAGAAGTGACTACAAAGTAACATTTCAGTATTGAGAAGGACACCACGCATTCACTAAAACAACTTGGCAGCCAGGGGCCTGTACTTTCCTGGCTTCTTTTCAAGAGCCAATCCTTAGTCCTGTTGATATTTGAATAGACTTTTGGTGGCAGTGTTTAGCTGGCTGAGTACATACAGTACGTAATCTGAAGTGTTAAAGATATGCCAAAACTAATCTTGGTAGACTTTTCTTTAAATTCCGTCTGTGGTTCCTCACTGGTTCCAAGTATTATTTCTACTGTCTACATGATGAAACACTAGTCTATCTAGTAATCAATCTTTTTAACCCACTAGCCAATTGAGAGCCTTTTGTTAACTGGGAGGTGTTACAGAACAAAAGGCTAATATCATGTTTTTCTGTTGTAGGCAATTTTACAAAATGGCTCGACACTCAAAACATTATAGTTCTAGTCTACATGATCCTTTTTAGTTATAATTCAGTATACTTTAAGTGACTAAATAAACATAATTAGTTTGTAGAATTTATATAATAACTAATAACTATAAATAACTATAACAACGAATTTATAGAACTAATCCCTTCATAGCACACAACACAATACGCCCCTGAATATGATGTCATGGGCAAAATAGTTTTGTAAGGAATCACAATGTCATAATCAGGTACTTTTTCCTAAGAATCACCACACAGGAAGTCATGACAATAGCTATAGAATTTTCACAAGTACATCAGTTTTCACTTTACATATCAGATCATTTAATGTAATTCAAAGCCAGACTGAATACACCCTTCCCTCATCCCTGTGGTAAGATGTTATCATGTGGTGTTAACTGAGGACACACCTGTAGTTGTACCTGTTGCCATGTCTTTTTTTTTTTTTTGCTGCTAATGAATTAATAAATTGTTTCAGAGCAGATGACCAACCTCATGCTCTTGTAAAGATCAGCTTGCACATCCCTGATGAATCACCATTTTCTAGTTCCAGAATTTGGCAGTGTCCAGGGAGTTGCCACGTAGTGACAAACTAAAGGCCACAGAAAAAAATAGATTCAAATGCAATAACAGAAGACTGAAGTTTCTGAAAACATAACCAAGTAATATATAATCATTAAATATAGGTTGAACAACCAAACTGAACTCTTACAAACTGAGAGAGAAAAAAAACAACGCAACAGACAACAATGAAAGTCCTCCCACGGGCTGTTGAACATACACTAACACACATTGACTTCAAAAGCAGCAAACAATTAAGCCCTATCTTGTGTTCACACAGTCATCAAAATTGGTGTGAAACAAAAAACAGAAGTACCTCAAAAGAATGAGAGCAAAACAAAGTAGCCACACACATGAACACTGAATCTTCTTGGCTGTTCTCCAAACTCCACACCCACACATTCAGAGTATGCAGTTGGAGTGTTGCGGTCAATGAGTGTGGCTCTAAAGAAACTGGAGAGTGAAAAACTGACCAGAGTCCCCAGATTCCTGTCAAGCATGCATGGATGCATGAGAGGTATTATGCCATCATGTAATTTGATCTGAAATCTTGCCAAAAACACTTTGCAAAGGTGGTGCTAACAACATTTATAACTAGTGGTATCGTGGATACTGTGAAAAGTGAGTGTTAAATTTAGTTTGCCATAATATCACAATAGCTGTCATAATAGCATATGGTAACATTAATTTCTACATAAACAGACTGGGTAAATCAATAAATAAAAATAAATAGATTTAACACTAAATGGTTTCACAAATGAGTTCATGACAAAAAAAAATCTGATTTGAAAGCCTTTGTACACATACTGAGTGGATGTTTCTCCCTGAAAGTTACAGTTGTCTTCATGTTATGTAAAAATGAGCAAGTTTCATGTCCCATCTCCTGAGCTCCTACAATTTGCCAGAGATGGATACTGAAATTCCACTTCTGGGAATGTGATTATTCTTTTATATTTCTTGTCATTATTCTTCCTTATTTTTAGTTACCATACACAAATAACCATTATACATCTATGAAGGAGCTTTTCTGTAAATCCTTGTGTAACATTTTCAACACATTCTAAAGAGTTCTGTGTTGCGTTTGTTCCTTTCTTTCCTTTACAGGAAATCGGGCGTGTGTGTGCCATATAGGGTCACAACTGTGAAGCGAGATAAATAATGACAGACTAGATCAAGAGAGAACATGGCATGAGAAGCCTGAGTATCACAAAGAGTTCTTTGAGAATACCATCTCTCAGCTGACAACATACTTTTTACAAGCTTGTGCGCCCTCTCTTCATTCTCCAAAGAACTAAAATTCTCCAAAAAAAAGTTTCTAAAAACATAACCAAGTAATATATAATCATTAAATATAGGTTGAACAACCAAACTGAACTCTTACAAACTGAGAGAGAAAAAAAACAACGCAACAGACGACAATGAAACTCCCACGGACGACAATGAAAATACCATCTCTCAGCTGACAACATACTTTTTACAAGCTTGTGCGCCCTCTCTTCATTCTCCAAAGAACTAAAATTCTCCAAAAAAAAGTTTCTAAAAACATAACCAAGTAATATATAATCATTAAATATAGGTTGAACAACCAGAGAAGCCTGAGTATCACAAAGAGTTCTTTGAGAATACCATCTCTCAGCTGACAACATACTTTTTACAAGCTTGTGCGCCCTCTCTTCATTCTCCAAAGAACTAAAATTCTCCAAAAAAAAGTCACAAAATACAACACACTGGTGACATTATCTATGCATAGAAATCTAGGGTTGTCTACAGAAGCTTGGGCATCACTGATTTTCTATTTTGCCAAAGAGGCCAAAAAGATCCAAAAACTCATAGTCATTTGTGCTACTAAGAGAACTAAGAACAGAATCAAAACAAAACCAATTTTTAAAAATTCTTCAATGACTTTTCCCTCACTTTTTTCCTTTTTTTTTGTATGATATACAGATGTAACAACTTCAACTCCTCCCCCTTCAGGCTCCGCCACTCAGCATTCAGCGTCACTGGTCTACTAATCGGCAACTTAATTATCCTGCACCTATTTTCTGTTTATTTAGCCTTAGTTTGATTGTACATAAAAGTCCCTGCTTCTCCGGTTTTTATTTGCAAAGTCTTGTCATGCGTATATTTGAGCTAACTACCTGTTTAAGACCAAGTCTGTTCCACATTTGGTAAAAACCCTGCTCATGAGTCTGTGAAAAACTCGTCTTGTTCCTCTGTTCCTGTTCCTGTTTGTTGCCAATTTGTTGCACTCAGCCCTGTCTACCTGATGTTGTGTTCACCCTAATCCACCTTGAAAGCTTTTAGCTTAAAGCAGTATTACAAATTGCTCTAGATTTCTCTTTTTCATATTCACTGAAGATATTATAACTGATTGCCTTTTTTTGTGTGCATGGAGGTGTGCACATTTCCCTGTCGAGTTCATTTGCTATACAGGTTCTATGGGTTCTATGTAGAAACTTATCAGTTTATAAAACTACTTTTCAAATGTTTCAATTCTCGTTAAACCACTGGCTCTCAGAAGGTATTGGGCTTCACTTTGCCCATGTGTCAAGTCAACATTTTGACCTGTGTTGGAACTATGTGAAAGGCATGTCAAATTTAAATTTGCACTGCTCACCACAACTGATACTCACTCTCACACACACTCTCAGTCCTCCCCCCTCTCCCCCTCTCTCTCTTTCTCTTTCTCTCTCTCTCTCTCACGTATACACAAGCAGACAGATACACAAACATCTAGAACAGCCATGTTTAAAACATTCCACTTAGCCTTGAGTTGGTTCCGTGTAACCTCACTATGTATTTGCATGTGGCTTAAACGAGGACAAAGCAGCGCTCACGTGAAAGGAGGAAAACCAGGCTTAAATGCAGTGATGAGGAACATTCAACTCTGTGCTCTCTGCTGACCGAAACTTATTTATTGAAGCCATTATGCCACACAATCACATACCATAAAACTGAATCCTGACACTTGTAGAGGGAAGTATTATTTTATTTTTACAGATCTACTGTAAAAATCTTATATTACTATGAACACAGATGGGTTTTATATGCTAAAAGAATGTTTTTTCACATCTCAGTTAATAGATGATCATACCACATGCCTCCCAAAAAACAAACAAACAAACAAACAAACAAACAAAAGCCTTCAAAGATATGTAAAACCATTTATTCCTTAAAATTCCAGCTTTAATACATCTAATGAGGGTTTTCTGTCCTTGTTTATTCAAAAGTAGCTTTAGCATCATTACCTAATGCCTTTGAGCACCGTAAGGCCACTTTCTGTTGTTTTTGTTGTTGTTGTAAACGTCAATGATAAACTTCCACGTCTGAAATATTTGCACTGCACATGTTTTATATGCCATTGTTCATTCTCCATATTAAAAGTTAAATTTTGCAATTCAGCATTTGGATTTTTCAAACTTTTGAAATCAGTGTTTGAATATCAGTGTTCAAATGTAAACTAGAAACCATCCTATCTTTCTGCTGTACTATAGATTAGATGTTTCTTATATGCTTGTTTTGGGAGGAGCTGAATGTCTAAGATATATATAAGTTTACATTAGTGTATGCACAGTGCTGATAACAGTTTTAAGTTTTCTTAAATTGGCAGTGCAACAATAATTAATTTGATAACTACAGCAATGAAATGAGCAGACACAGTTATATTATCTACAAATTCAAAACAAATCCTTGTTCATATGAATGTTATCTTATCCCCTGTACATGATTAGTGCACATGAGTTGATTATGGTGATAATGTTAAAAGATTAAGAGGGCAAAAGCTGATCATTCTAGCAAAAGTCAGCATGACTGTCACAGTTATTCGGAGAAGTTGGATACATGCGCTGGGCTAAATTTATTTCAAACCGTAATCCAAATACAAAGTCAAAATAGCAGAGTTCAATACACACATAGCAGGCTGTTGTACGTTCAACACTAAATCAAAGAAAGGCAGAAAACAGGCTAAGGTTGAAAACACTAGACATGCTTGGCTAGGTAGGAGCAGCAAAGTTGATAAGGCAAACAAGGAATAGCATGGCTATATATTCCAAGTTTTCCCTCAGACAAATGAGAGACCTCACAAAGGACACAGGGAAAACTTGGAATATATCTATATATATATATATATATATATATATATGTAGATGAAAAAAGACAGTAAATAATGATGTGCTTGACTGATAATGAGATAAACCAGGCTCTGTTTAGCCAAACAAGAGGGAGGTAGAAACAGATGCATGACAAAGACACTGGTAAATGTAGCAAACTGGTTTTCACCCACCATTACAATGTGGGGGGTGACCTCTGATGTAAACGCATCCAGGTTTATTCTGATTCAGGTACAGACATGTATCTCTGATGTGTCAAAGCTAAGTTTGCGCCAGTCACTGTTACAGCATTAGATTCAAATTTAAAGAATGAGGACAATACACAACCAATGACTAATCCATACTACATAGCAGTTCAACCAGAGTTGGATGTTTTGATCCAAAGGTCCCTTAAATGCTTTAAAAAATAAAGAAGAACATAGCATAGAAGAATAGGATAAAGGAAACTTTACAACTTTTGTTGACAGTCCAGGGTAAACTTGTGCTGGGCCAATCTGTGATGTGATACAATGCACAAAAGGTAAGCAGGCTATTGCTAATGCATAGCCATAGGTCTTAAACTCTTGAGCCCTCTGTCTCAAGGGCTCAGTCTACTTCAATGTGAACTACAGGCAGGTTGCATTACACTCTTCTTTATCATAAATGTTCTGTAAAACTCTGTCAGCGAGAGAAAACTAAAAGAAAGATAAAAGCTGCATGTTCATAAATGTAAAGTTCATTTTCTGGAATACTGACTACTTAAACCATAAGGCATTAAATCAGTAAAAAAAAAAAAATAGTATGAAATCCTTCAGTCAAACAGAGATGGTTTATTTGTCAGTACTGCAGATTTTGTATAGCTTGTTCAGTTCTTAGCATCATAAGCACTGTTATCCTTGCCACATATCACACTGGATTATAGCCTTTGCTTGGTCTGGATCTGGTTTGATCTGGTGGCAAGACAAGAGCATGATATAGGCTTTAACAAAGCCACATTTCAGCCAATTTTCAGCCACAGTTTATCAGGAACCTGATACTCGCCAACTTCTCATTAAAGACAGCTTTCAACTAGCAATTTCCCAAATGTTGGCCAAAATTTGCCCAAATACTTGTGCCAGCAAAAAACAAACAGACAGACAGACCAACAAACAAACAAACAAAAAACTAATGTACCTAAAACTGGCTAGAATCACACTGACAGAAGACAGAATCAACAGAAGTGACCCACATCCATATTCTCTTTGGATTGTGATGCTGAAGTATTTTGTTTATGGTGTGGCTCTGTGGGTTTGCAGTATCTGTCAGGTTCACAGTTGCTTTGGTATTTTCATATTGTGCTATTATCGAGATGAAACTGACTGACGCTACTCTCTTGCTGATTTTGTGCTGGACATCACAGGACAGTTTCGATGGAACAAACGGATGAATAGCTTCTCCACCCACCAGAGGAAGTGACCTGTTCAAGTGAATGACAATGCCATCTCTCATGCAGTATCATTTCCTCAACTTTCCAAGGTTACAATAACTTACCTCTACAGATGACAATCTCTAAAGCCACATAAGGGTGTATGTGGTGCTAGTTATTTATTTCTCCAAACTGCACTATTCTCCTTTTTTTTTTTTTATCTTTGTCCCACACACTGTTTGCTATTTGCAAGTGCATACAAGATATGAGCAACGGGGTCAATAATACAGTACATATTAAATCTCACGTTTCATCGAGTCTGCTATGACAACTATGTGATGTCTGACCACTTGTTCATTTGAACCCATTTGAGTTCGTTTTAACTTGTCTATCAGAGTTTCCCATATCCTTACACACAGTATGTATTTTAAAAGGCAAACAACAGGAACTGCTAGACGAACACCCTTTCAGTCACCCACACATGAAAGACAAATACTGATATCATCTAACTGTCTTTGGTGTGTAGTTGTGGTGCTTTCTACATTACTACATTAACTTCTACATAAAATATTTTGCAGTCTATAATATAAAAACGCTTCTGTTCAGAACTTACAATCACAAGATGAAATATATAGCTTTTATGGGCATGCAGTATTTAAAGTATGTAAGTTATTAGAAAATATTTAACGATTATAAAGTGTTGATTTTTTTAAAATTGGTTTTCCATGTAATCTAAAATTATTTTTGTATACTTTTAACTTTAGAACCCACAACTGGGCAAGCTTTAAAATTACTGACTGTATATACAGAGTGGGAGAGATTGTCACTCTGTGAGTCTACTGTATCAAAGACAATAATAGGACCACTGTGTGTTAATTAATGATGGGGCTAATGTGTCTTTATGAGTGAGCAGATCGATAAATATAGTGTGGATTAGGTCACCTTTTGATCCTCAACGGTTTCATTCTTGTTGGTATCATCTTGTTGGCTCCATCTTGTTAGCTCATGTCAACTGATCATCACACAATGTCATATTGGTGGAATTTACAGTTGTGATTACATTGTGATACTTTTAATGTGCTTGGAATTCGGTCGACGTGTTTCTGGGAATCACAACTCTTTAAAACATTGACAAATTTAATCTAAGTAAATGTTCTCTTTCATTTACTTAGATTACATTAACTCATTAAAGGTAACAGAAACAAAAGTACCTTTAAAATATAACAGGGTGTGTGGATGTTACTCTAAATGGTGCAGCCAAGGCGGGTATTGGACTGTTTAGTGAATGTTTAACAGAACAGGAGCATTTTGAATTTGTTCAGCTCCACTCCTTGAGGAAAAAAGGAGTGCGGAGGAGGGAACCATTCCTATTATGAGAGATCAGTGAACTACCATAGGGCGTGGAAAGGCATCAGTCTGCTTCTGTCAGTTTTAGAAAGCTACCTCCTTTTTTTATTCTGCAGCTAAGCATTAACTAACACTTAAACACACACTCCTTCTCACATTCATTACACATCAGTCTTAACAAACAGAACACAACCTCATCCAGCTGGGGCTAAAGGGCAAAAGCAGTACCTTTTTTATGAGGATGCATAGCCTATGCCAGCTATAGACCTTATCACCTGACGTAAAAACTCAACTGCTGGTCAGTCCTCCTTTTCTTTCTTGCCATTAAGAAGAAATTTCTGGATAGCTCCACAGAAGTGTAACCGTTTCTCTTGCTATTGGCACACACACGCAGAGACACACAAACACTCCCCGTCATCCACATGAAAACTGCTTAAGTGATTTAGAGAGAGCTGACGTGAGTGGGTGAATTGCTGCTTAAGGACCAAAAAAAGTAAAAAAAAAAAAAAAAAGGAGAGAGGAGGGAAAACAGAGAGACAGACTGAGAGGAAGAGCGAAAGAAAAAAAAAGAAAGACTGAAAAGGAGGTCATGGCTGCATTTGGGTTGGAAATCCTTGGAGTGACTCTCTCGGTTCTTGGTTGGGCTCTAAGCATTGTGAGCTGTGCTCTACCCATGTGGAGGGTGACGGCGTTTATCGGGGCCAACATCGTCACGGCACAGGTCTACTGGGAGGGTCTGTGGATGAGTTGTGTGTTTCAGAGCACTGGTCAGATGCAATGTAAGGTCTACGACTCCATGTTGGCTCTGCCCCAGGACTTGCAGGTTGCTCGAGCCCTTACTGTTGTCTCCATCATCATGGGGTTGCTGGCGCTTCTGGTGTCTGTTGTCGGAGCCAAATGCACGAACTGCATTGAGGATGAGGCAACGAAGGCTCGCGTGATGATTGGTTCCGGCGCTGCTTTCATTGCAGCAGCCATCATGATGCTCATTCCTGTGTCCTGGTCAGCTCACACCATCGTCTTGGAATTTTTCAACCCCTTGGTGGTCGAATCACAGAAGATGGAGATCGGGGCTGCGCTGTACATTGGATGGGCTGCCTCTGCACTTTTGATGTTTGGAGGCTCCATTTTGTGCTGCAGCTGCCCACCGAAGGAAAAACACATGAGGTATGCACCCGCCAGTCGTATGGCTTACTCTGGCCCTCACTCAACAGCAACCACCACTTACCACAAGAGAGACTATGTGTAAGAGAAATAAATGTCTGAGAGGAACGCAGCAAACATCAGTGATTCCTCTCCTCTCTGTGACATCATGTCATAACAGAGAGCAGCAGGATGGTTAGATGTACGTGGAGTGAATGAGGCTTAGAACTGGTTTTACCTCTCCCCCATTTTATTAATGTTTTCTTTTTGTGTGTGTGTGTGTGTGTGTGTGTGTATGTGTGCATGTGTGAGGCTTTGCTCATCTGTACAGTAACGTGATGGTACGCACCAACTACATTAACACTGTCAGTTCGGGAGGTTTCTTTTCTACATTCAGACAAGTCTTTTTGTCAGTTCTGCTCTTTTGGTAACCATGATTAATCAGTTTGTGCAATATTTAAATTGCTTCTTCAGAACACACTGTGCCAATGACAGGTTTAGGTTGTGTAAATATACCAGAGTAAGTAGACAGTGCAAGCTCAGTTTTTCTGAACATTACCATTTATCCAAAGATGCGCTGAAATGAGCAAAACTACTGCAGTGTGAAAAATTTGTTGAGCTCATCTGTACATTCTCACAACAGTTGTTGCTTCAGACAGCCAATGACTTCTTGATGGACTTATCAGAAAATACTCAACAGATGGCCATATAATCAACAGAAAATTACTGTTTATAGCTTAATAACATTGAATTACTGCATATGATCATACTGCTTAATGTTTATGTGTATTGAGGTTTAAAGTGTGTAATACTGCTGAATCCCCAGAATGTTCTGATGAATTTTTATTATGATGTACAATTTTTGCTTTTTTGTTAGTTGTTTTTTATTGATATATGTGTAAAAGTATCATCTGGAAAAATAAAGACACCTGATTTAAGAGGAAGAGACATGTGACTGTGTTGTAAATTAAATTCGGCCTCAATTCTGTCTACACGTCTTTTGAACTTGTCACAAGTCACCCTTGCACCTTTGACTTCACACACTGATGACTGAAACAGGAACAGACCTTAGTTTGAACCTTGTTTTTCATATTTCTGTAATCCGAAACACAATCTCAGACAGAAATACATATGACCTTTTGAGATGTTTTCCCTGGGCGTATTCACGCAGAGGAGGAAGTGCATTATTGGATATGAATTGTATGGTTCAAGGCAATGCTAAACATACATGTCTCATATTTACCTCTGCATTAAATCACGTACTGAAGAAAACAGGATATTTGTGACTACAGGGGCTCCTTCACTTCTGGCTATTTAAGATTATTTACACTGCCTGAGCTACACTGTTTGGTTTCAATGCATATTATCAAATATATTTTTATTTTTCAAAATGCTGGGGCATGATACATTATGATTTGAAATATAGACATAGAGAAAAGTTACTAAAAAAGTGAACAAATTCATTGTCATTTCATTGGTTTAGAATTCTGGTGTTCAGTTGATTGCAAACTTTGGAAAATGTCAGTTAATAATGGAGGCTTTGCTTTATATTTTAGACATTTTTGTTCTGTGAAAGGCCTTCCATGCCACTGCATGACAACCAAATCAGTTTTACAGTTCAGACTGTCCTGTGTTTATATAACACATCACATCTCAAAAACAAGCAAGTCCACAACAACACTGGGTTTGTCGGTCTGATTAAAGACAACAGTGAGCACCTATAAAATCAAATACGCACATAGTTTCATATAAAAGTTATCTGTTGTCTTAGTAACATCAAAATTTGCTTTTTCAAAACCTTTGCTGATTCACAAGGTCTAGCATATATTATGAGACTTTCAAAGGGCTAAAGCTATTTATTGCCTCACATTTAAACACACAATCACTTATCCTGTCAGTAGCAGAAGTTTGTATATTCAGTGAATAGGGAAAGGAGGTTACCTTGCTTTGTCAGCCATCAGAGGATTTTGAGAAAATTCCTACAGACACTATTTATTGTTATTGCTATATTAAGCTAGAATGAAGAAGACTAAGCGTTAAGATCTGATTTTGAAGACTTTTGAAAACCTGTGACAGTAAAACTACAGCAAAAATCCATTAGCATACACTTGGCTTTACTCAGATTTGCAAATTAATTTGTTTTCTTTTGTTTTGTTTTTTTTCTATTATTTTTAAGGGTGAGTGGATGGCGGAACAAACAATTGTTATTTGCTGTCTGTCAATGTTCCAAAATAGTCATGACTACATAGAAGAACTGATAACTGTGTCCTATATTTAGTTGTGTTTGAACACAAACATCACATTTTCAGCCATGCTATTGGTGTGGTTGCACTGTTTTGTTTACCGCTATTAACTAACTTTTAACATTGTTTAACAGCAAACAATAACTTTTAACTTCTGCCTAGCTACTTCTATTTACCATTGTCTACTGAAACTCTTCAACACTTCGAAAGCTAAACAACTACTGACAAAATGTTTTAAATGTTTATGTGAAAACTCTAAGCCAGTACCTCAAGTCCACTATTAGTACTGTCCTTTTTTTTTCAGACAACTTAGCTTTAGCAGTTTTGATCAAACCTGAGTCAAAGGTCATCCTGAAAGTGAGTAGCAATAATGATCACACTAAAAAAGAAGGAACAGTCTTCGACAGACCATGTCTAAGGTTAACTGTGAACTTCCCTAATATTAAATGCCTTTCATCCTAGGCTATTTTGCAACATAATCGACACCTGTGTCACAAAACAAGTTAGTGACGTCCCTACAGCACCTACTACACATACAAACCTTCATTTATTTCCGAAATGATCAGATTTAAATAAAGAGATGATTGAGCTAAAGTGTGATGAAAACTGTGACTGTAACTCAATCACTTGTAATGAATAATCATTCCTTCGACCTTTTTTATGTTCAATAAAATTGTTTCCATGTTGTTATCTTTAGTATGTGGCACTCTTAAGTAAAACCAACTTTTGTTTTTGCTGTTTATCTGTTCATCAGTCAAAGCAAGATACAGGCTGGTGCTGGACAGACATCACTGCATATAGAGCATTTTTTGATGACAAATGTGCACATAAGGAGAGGGATTACAACGCCAAGAATGATTTAAATGAATAATTATTTAGTAGTTTTTGCTATTTTCATGGAAACGACCAAAAGTTATTACAATACACAATTAGCAGACACATATTATATGAGATATCTGCGTGTTATAAATAAAAATATGTGTATGTGTATGTGTATGTGTATATGTGTGTGGCTGGGAGGGGGTGGGGGGATTATATGTGTGAATATGAGTCTCATGAGTTTTCATGTTATGTCAGTTTAAGATGTCAGTAAAGTAGATAAACCAGAAAAGGATTAATCCATATGTGCTCCTGGCTCTGTGTTTGGTTAAGCACCTGTTTTTCTGCTGTTGGTTGGAGCAGCCCTGGAGTAGGTTTACAGGTGAAACCCAACACACTTCCTTTGTCCTGTTTCCCTGGTGTCCATCCCTGACAGGTGTCGTTTTTGTGAGGGTAACATGGAGCCTCTACGCCTCCTTCCTCATGATGTCACTGTGCAGAGAGCCTCCTCCTTCAGCTAGCTCCCCTGGGGATATAAATAGGGTGCTTGGTTGAAAAGCAGCAGCATCACCACACCACAAAGCCATACAGAGACAAAGAGATTTGAGTTGGTTCCTCTGCCTAGAACAGAGTTTAGATCTTTCAGACTTTCTCTGACGGAGAGCCTAATTTTCCTAACAAAAAGCGTGGCTTACTTTCGGCAGACTGTGCCACTGGACTGATATTGCATTTACTTTTGCTGTAGCATTTGCCTTGGCTTTTTTTGTTTCAGAAGGAACTGCACACTTAGAGAGAAGCTATGTCTATGGGGCTGGAGATTGGGGGCATTGCCCTGGGCATACTTGGCTGGATCCTTGCCATCGTCAGCTGTGCCTTGCCCATGTGGCGTGTCAGCGCCTTCGTTGGGGCCAACATCGTCACAGCCCAGACCATATGGGAGGGTTTGTGGATGAACTGTGTGGTCCAGAGCACTGGGCAGATGCAATGTAAAATCTATGACTCTATGTTAGCTCTGAGCTCTGACCTCCAGGCAGCTCGAGCCATGACCATCATCTCCATCATACTGGCCGTCCTGGGTGTGATGATATCCATCATGGGAGCCAAGTGTACCAACTGCATAGAGGAAGAGGGGCCCAAAGCCAAAGTGATGATTATATCCGGCATCATGTTCATCATTGCTGGTATCCTCCAACTAATCCCTGCATCTTGGTCAGCTAACCAGACCATTCGAAATTTCTACAACCCTCTCACTCCAACCGGACAGCGCCGTGAGATGGGGGTAGCACTCTATATTGGCTTTGCAGCAGCAGGTCTTCTCATTATTGGGGGTGCCCTGCTTTGTTGCAACTGTCCCCCTAAAGAGCAGAGGTACAAACCCCCCAAGATGGGGTATTCTGCCCCACGGTCCACCAGCGGAGGATACGACAAGAAGGATTACGTTTGAAAACGTTCCTCCACTTTTCAGGGAAGAGAGAGGAATTACATGATCTCATACAGAGTAGAAATGCTTCTGGTAAGACTCCGAGATGAAGGGCTAAGTTTCATTGTTTGCTTTTCCTTTAGAGCTGTGTGTTTAGTTGGCTTGGTGTTGTGGACTTCCCCGTCAAAAGGAGGATGTCGCACAGTCACCTTTCAAGTCGATAATAGGGAGTGGTGTTTCATTTGTATATTTTTTTGCTACACTTATGTTACATTACATTCACTTGAGTTTTTTTTTTATATAACACTTTAACTTCATCACAGTCTATTCTTTGGCTGCTTCTAGCTGACTGTGTCACTGTTTGCTTCTATGGCACCTTTGGCTTCATTCAAACATGAAATTCTGATGCGTAAGAGAAACATTTATAAGTCATATCCGACGCAAAAGACATGTAAATGTCTGATATTAACATCTAAACACAACTCTGTGTGAAGAAAGTAATGCTATCTAGTAGGTTAAAACTTCTTTGTTTCAGTTTAAGGGCTTTGCTGTGTGACTCAAGTGTATTAACATATATTTGCCATATATTTGCTTAGGAAAATTAGAGCTGAAACAGAAACTCACAATGAGACTGAGATATAACATGCATTAGGTTACTTCCTTCCTTATCTGTATTTTTCCATAGTCATCTTTCAATTTGTGCATTTCAGGGTATGACCACATTGTGTATTAATGCACATAAGTTTTTGCTGTTTGTAAATTTTGTTTTTATATATTTGTATAAACATTCCTGGTATTGTTTTCTTTGATTTTTTTTTTTTGTGATATTTCTGCATGTTTTGTGAGCTTGTAGATATTTGGGCATGTAATGGCACTAACTTTTTTTTTTTTTTTTAAGTTTTTAAATCAAATCATTCATTTGTTTATTTGCTTCAAAACAGTGAATTCACATTTACAATTCTGATCGTCATAGGTCAGAAAGTCTGTCAGTACTATATCATGACACAACTGATTCAAATGGTCATTTTACGATAGCCTATATTACAACCTGGAGCCTGATAGTCTGCTCTTGTAGCTCCTGTACATATGGTTCATATTACCTTTTAAGTAAAGCCTTGAGACAATAGGAATTGTTGTGTTTGGGATTCACTCTCTGACCTCCTCTGTTTGGCACACATACAGAGCTGAGATGTTTGCTTTAGGTGGTGCCAATAAGGAGAGTCCCAGACCTCTCCATTTGAATGGCCCAATGTGTGTTGTGGGAGACGGAAAGATCTGACTAACAATAACAAAGATGTTTAGTCATGTGCACCGAGGCTCAGTACCTTCAGGCAATGTCCCGCTGGAAATCTAACTGGCCACACTTTTTACAATCGTATGAAAACAGTGTGAGACAAGTCAGGGAGATCTGTTTCAGTTTGACCCAAATACCCTTCAATATCTAAGTTACTCAACTTCAAACTTCATTAGGGTAGATATCACTGTGTAATAACAATTCATCGGTCTACTATAAACATGAAATAAATGCTACATGCTGGACTGACGAATGTATGATTTTTGTACTGTTCAATAACAGTGTATATTGCTATATTTTTTGCTTCAATAAACTTGTTTATCCTGTTACAATCTGTTCTCATCAGCTCAAGTCTCTACAATATAGTTTTACAAGAACTGCAGCTGCAAGAATTTTAGAAATACAAAGAGCTATTTTTGGATGTGTAATATTGGTCTAAACAGTGACATCTTTCTTACAGACTGTAAATGTAGGTGAACATCTTATTTATGTCCTTTGGTTTGGCAAGATGGATATGTAGGTCTTTCTGTATAGAGTACTAAGGTCTGGATTTTATTAGATTTTTGAGACTGATAAAAGCAAATCAATGAAGGAAAACAAGCAGTAAGTCACCAAAGTCAACACACAGTATCCTATAATAGTTAACTGACAGCTAAATGTGGAATTGGAATTGATCATAAAGATAGCATCTCACAGCATTTGAGAGGGTCTAAATGAGTCAGAAGCCATGGGGGTGGCAGAAACTCTTGATTGTCCCATTTGAAACTCACTAAAGCTTGAACTTACCAAAGCTTCAAAGGCAAATACAGCTTGGGCAAATGGCATATTGAGATCTTTCATACAGCCCTTTTAGGGAAAAAAAAACAGTGTTCAAATGTGTTTAGAAATTAAATTAGGAACTTAACCTGTAGGAATATGTTATGCAACCTCTTGAGTCTCTATAAATTCTTCATAGGGTCTTTTTGTCAGAGACAGATTTAACAAGATTATATATATGCCTCCCTATATCCTTGTTTGTCACAAAGGTTTATGATTTTGGTTAGCACTACCTTTATCACTTTATACCTTTTTTTTTTTTGTACTTTTTAACTTATGGTGTTTGTTAGCATTTTGCCAAAAAGACATTAGCATGTCTCTTGCAACCTTTTCTACAACCCTATATGTTTAAAATTGAAAACAAACAAACAAACACACAACAACAACAACAACAACAAAGTGGGACTATAATGTGATTTTGGAAACTTAATCACTAATCTCAGTCTGCTTTGTTAACGGCTGACAGTGTTTAGCCTTCAAACGAAACACAGCTATCAACTATAGACAAACCCTAATCCCTAGTCCTCAAGGGAAACCAAACAGGCAGCAATCTAATTTCATCGCCACTGGAGATAAGATAGAAGAGCTGCTCTCAAGCACTCTCACCATAGCAACAGTGCCTCTGGGGGCAACGCCCTGTTTTTCCACCTGAGGCAGAGAAACAGAGAACACCAGTCTGAAGTCTGTAAAGAGAAAAGAGGACTCATTCACTCCTTTGTATGTATTGTGTCAGATTGCATTTCTGCCTAGAGTCACATTAAAATCCCAAACAACACCAACCACTGTATTTCTCAAATACTGCATATATGTATTATGCACCCACATATTCATACACATACACGCGTGTGTGTCTGCGTGCATGTGTGTGTGTGTGTGTGTGTGTGTGTGCGTGTGTGTGTGTGTGTGTGTGTCTGATCAGGTGTGAGAAGGGCTATGGTGCAGACAGAAAATTGATTGGAGACATAGGTAATTGTAGTATGACAGTGAAACACCTAAACACCAGAATGATTAGATATAGGCTGCTTTGATATAGAAGCTCAATATACATTCATAGGAAAATCCAGAAAAGAAAGTTTTCTGAATTTATACTGTACAGAGAAAAAAGTGACAAAGGATTGATGGAACCAATGAAATAAGAGAAGTACGGGTGAGGAATAGTATTAAATTCTCTGTAAATCAAAGAAACCAAAATGCCCAGAGAAAAGAATCTACAGTGAATCCACTAATTGACAGCATTATTGGACGACTGGTTTTTAAGCTTTGAGCCTGGTGTTTGCTAATAAAACAGCCATTGCTAGTTTGCAACTATAAAATAATATAAAATGGCTGGTGCCTTCTTACTAAGAGAAAAAAAATTCAAGATACTGATTCAATGAATCAGTCACTTAACAGTCACTCAACAGACTTTTGCAACACTGCTCCTGCTAAGGTCACTGCTGAGATCATGCAACATTTCATCCCAAACAAGTTAGTGCACAAAAATACAAAGTCCACAGTACAACTGATAGAGACCCTCTCCAATAATCTTAAGAGTGTAACACCCACAAGAGGTTATCTGAAGTGTTTTCCAGTGGTTGATTTTTGTGATGGAAGATATCAATAAATGCCTCACACAATGGCAGAGCTTCCAGGTCACTGGATGGAATGCAGGAGCACATCAGTAGCCCCATTTAAGACACATTAAAACATTAGACTAACTTCCATGAACGGTTAGACTGAACTGCTTGTTGGTCTTTTAAACACTTAGAACATGACATGGGTCAACATTCTTATCCAAAAAAAAAAAAAATCCATCGGCAACATGTTAGAGGTGTGTGTATTGTGTTTATAGGTTTTAACCTCTGAAAATGACCTGATACAGACCAGTGAGTCATATCTAGCAAAGACAGAGTTCAGTCCAATATGCAAGTCAGTAAATGCATGTACATATCAAGGGCATGTGAAAACCAGCAGTAGATAGAATAAACATCCCCAAGCACATTTGTCATTTCACAATGCCCTGTCAGCCAAGCTGTCTTGGTTTACACTAAAATAAAAAGATATTGTAACCACTTTGGTCTGATACTGGTAATCAAATGGAATAAAATAAATATTACCTTCTCTATAATTATTAAAACAAAAAGGCAATGATGATAATTTGTTAAAAACAGGTCACATCCTCTGTTAATGTTTAGAGGTTTTTATCAAGTAATAGGTAGTCAGTTTTGCTCATTTTCAGCACAACTCATTTTGTTGATGGCAAAGAATATTCTTCTCTCATCTTTATGAACCCTAAGAAATACATGACTTCTGTCTACTCACCTTATTATCAGGATTTCCTAAGACCTCTGGGAAATGTTTATGGCTTAATGACCTCAAAGGATTTTTTCCCCATATGTGTACACAAAGATTCTGTCCATTCTGCACTTGACTATCCATACATATAGCAAAAGTGTAGGTTAAAGTTAGTTACAATTTATTCTCTTTCAACCTTTTACATTGTGACAATGTATGGAACTGAGTGACTCACGTTTTGCACTCTTTACACTCTCGTTCTTTGACTTATATCTGTAAATCAGAAGTTGCCAAAATGTTTTAATTTATTTCATTTTTATGAGACAGCTGGGGTGAGATGCAAAGATTATGAATAAAGTCAGCAGATGAAGTAAAAATCATCAAGTTCTTTTAGCTCCTTCTGAGGACAAGACCAAATTTCAGAGAATCTGAGAGAACTGGATGGGTGCAGCATCAACAGGGACTGTGCATAAATAAAAACAATCTATTTATAGTCCGCTTCCAAAAAAAATAAAATAAAATAAAAAAAGACTCTCGGCACTGGACAGTGATTCAAACACCCAAATACTTCGAGCTACTTAGTTGTTTTCTTTGACTGTATGGATGGATAGGTTACACTAACCCATTCATGGTAAAAAAGTAATTTTGACAAGTAAATATGGAACGTTTGATTCAGAAAAGAGAGGGAGCGATGAAAGCCTTAGAGGCAAAGACGAACCTGTAAACCTAGTGCTAACTACCATCACACTTCTGTGTGCACTCTTGGGTGTCTTTCGCTTGAGGCAATGGCGTCAGAGGTCGAGGATTCCTCTTTCCAGTGGAAGGTTTAAAGCTGGACGTTATGAATAAGATCAACAGTACAAAGCATTTTTTCTTAAATATCGCAGAACTGATTAATTACTTAGCCTATTATTTGCCGCTAATTTGCGCTGCCGAATACTGCCCGTGTTTCATGGTGCATTCCAGAGGGGAAAAATTTACAATGATACACAACGGGGAGACACAGCCCATTTTGATATTTTTCACCATCAGATAGTCTAAGAGTTAAATGCACTTTGCTTCACTTGAAATACTACGCATAATTCATTTCACACCCTAGCAAGTAAACACAACTCGGAAATGGATGAGTCGCGCGGTTACATGTCTAGAGAGAAGAGTGAAACCTGAACTGTCATGTGACCGATACCGTGTGCATTATGTGTAATGTTAGCTGAAGCGCCGATTTCCCCATCTCCCGTCTGACGAAAAACCTCTGTAAACAAAAACTAGACCCCCGCGTAAGCAGCTGCCTAGGCTACTGGGCTGAATAAAAATGATTTCATGGATATCTTAATAAATTTAATTTCGACAAAGATTAGGAATCATTGTTTATACGTGATATAACCAGTTTCAGAGTATACACTGAAGTAGCCTATATTAAGTTTAAGTTTAAGTTTCAGTGATTGCACACACACACACTGTGCACGGTGAGCAGTGAATTTGTCCTCTGCATTTAACCCATCCGTTATTGTGAACTTCTAATCTTTGTCAAACTTAAAGTAAGAGAGCCATGAAATTATTTTTATTAAACGCAGGGGCCTTATTAATCATCACTTCAGTAAGTGTCACAGAACTAAACAGCACGAAGACTGGATATATGCATCATATGTTAAGGTGAAACTCTCTCATCTCCTCAGTGTTCGTCCGGAATTTGCATTAGATTGTTAGTGCGAAGTTCTACTCTTGACACATATTGCTGCTTTTAAGTAGCCTACCACGCGTAAAGCATTATGACCATGTGAAGCTAATTAAAACTTTTGGTTGTGATTGTTTAACAGTTATATAAAAACGACAATACCGTTAAAGAATACTGTTAAATTAATAGTAATAGGACTACGTTCAGTGTAGCTTACCATGGAGGCTATATTTTAAATAGGTATGGGCTATTTAAGGTTAAAGTATTTTATATTGTTTACGGCAAGGATATATTGTTAGTTACAGATGAAGTATAAAAACTTTGCACCAGCAAAATTCTTGTAATTTAAAACATAACCCTAAGTAATTCCGTTGTTTGCGTTAATGTAGGCTAGAGGATATAACCTATGTCAAGGACTGGTCCAAAGTGGTCTTATTATTTATTTATTTATAGCAGGTTTTACAGTCTAGCGAATGCAGGAAGGAATTGAGATTATTGCAAAATGCTTACGATATTACACTGCGAAACGTTAACTATGCATGTTTGATATTTGAGAAATAAAAGATTTACTGGTGTGTTTCAGCAAGGCTCCTGGGTGTTTGAGGAAAATGGACTTGTTTCTTCAAACCTCTACCAGAAAAGAATTGTCCGAAAGAGCAAGGTATATTAATGTTTAAAATGAAGCAAAATGTTGGCAATGTAACCTCGGGGATACAGGCTAGTGTAGGTTAACCCACAAACAAGCTTCAAAGATGAAGCTTGTACGGGTTCATCTTTGACCATGCTATACAGCCTGTTGTACTTACAATGACGTGAGCGGTGGAAATCAGGTGCGGTTAGCACTATGTGAAGTAGGCTACTTTGTAAAGAAGGATAGGCTAACAGTTCGTTACGAATATGAATGTGTTATAATTTTGTGCGCAATCGACTGATTTTCTTATTATCGCAGTCCTTTGAGGCCATATCAAACTTCCAGCAAAGTTATTGCCTTGCTGTTACTCTAGGCGCTGTCCGTTGCCATAGTTATTTCGTGCGGCGGCTGCTCCATCTCCACTGGGTTGTAGCCCATGGCAGCAAACTTGGAGAAGGAAAGGGCCTCTTGTTAAGTCATTGGTCTGCTGTTCTTTTCTCCCGACATGCATCAACGAATGGCAGTTGGGCTGACATAGCACACAAAAACTCAAGCATTAAATCAACTGTAACGGCTGCACTTTGCCAAGGGGCAGGGGAGAGCCGTTTACTCCAAAAGGCATTCTGTGAGAGCGCACAGACCATGACAGCCTCAGACCGTAGAGCACAGGAGACGTGATGTCGCCCTCTTCATGATTGCCCTCTTTTGGAGGACTTTTGCAGTGCAGAACAGATCAGCGGGTTGACCACTGCTATCTATTTTTACCTTAAAAAAACATACAAAAAAACTAAACGTAAAGTTTGAAAAACAACTAAATGAACTGAACCAAAGGTGAAAGCGCAGTCGGGCAGTCAAATACCCCATTGTGCTCAGCTACAAATTAATCTGCAGTAGCTTGCTGTTTCTAAAAAGTGGGGTATCCCGTTCAGTCGTAATTATTAAGACAACAACGTAGACGTAGACGTACAACGTAGTGTTTCTCAAAAGAAAAAATAGCGAAGTACTTAAATGTGACAAAAATCGAATGAAATTTAATTTTGTCCACCAAGAAATTCAAACATTTACTGAAAGAATCTGCGGTAAAAGTATGCTTCAAAAGTTGGTCAAGATGCAGTCCTTATAGTGATCAATTACATGAACGCTGTAAAGACAATGTTTTAAGAGCTCTATTGCCATCGTCTGGTGCATATGGGGAATGAATATAAAAGGCCTTCTCCCGATTTCACAATGCGCATTCTCTGGAAATCTTAAATCGCGCACGAGTCATTTACTGTGCACGAGAGCAGTTCCTTTCCTTGATGATACTGAACCTCCCCGGATGCATGCTCCAAAATGATTTTTCGAGCTTGTGTGAATGCATGATTCAGTATTGTTATTCCTTCATGTGCTTGAATCTGAAGATTTCAAAGGGGGAAATACTTGCAAGAGGTGAAGACAAAGACATTCACAACATCGGCTACAATTGATCTTGTGTGGTTACAAAAAATATTTGTTTGTTTGTTGCAGTGTTTGTTTCTTTAAGTGAATACATAAACAAAACAAAGCCCCACTGTTTAAACGTTCGCTTTGAGCACAGCAGTAAAGTGAAGTCACCAAATTCGTCAATGAAAAAAGAAGAAGCCAGTCTAACAAACACTGCATGATACCATACTTGACTTGTGCCTTCATAGTTTGTGTTTAACTGCAGATCATATTTGCTCAGACTTGCTCGGGATTTGTCTCGGAACTGTGGCACTCAGACCTCGAGAAGGGCAGGGTTTGCATCCAGTTTGAAGAAACCTAATGAATACAGCAGTTTTGGAGATTCTATAGGGCGCCGTTTGCAAAAAGTTGCATCCTCTGTTTTCCTGCTCAGATTTTGCACATTTGCACATGTAAAATATTGCAATACCTTTTCAAAGAGTAATGATCTGCATTAAAGCAAAATTATAAAATAATATAGGCTATTATATAAATATAAATGTTAATGTAAATTTAAATGTTAAATATAAATATAAATGTTAAAATATAAATGTAAACGTTAAATGTAAATGTTAAATCTAATCCGTTATAGCCTAACAGTATAAATTCTTTTGTTAAACCGTGAAAAGCATTTTTGTTATCACAACAAACTTTTCATGTTATAATGTGCTTCTGATTCGTTTTTCTTTTTCTGGCGTGGCAGCTGCTGTACCATTTTGAGACTTTCTGGTGTTCACAGCTTTGGCCGATGTGGCTGAGACCGCCCTTTTCCATGCAAAAAACTGAGGGGGCGTGACCAATTAGCATATTTGCTATATATTTAGTTTTCAAATCCTATATTTAGATTTAACATTTAACAACATATACATTTAACATTTTCATTTATATGTAACATTTAACATTTAGTTACATTTAACATTTAGGCTACATTTATATTTATATGATATATTATTTTATAATTTTGTTTTACTGCAGATCATTACTCTTTGAAAAGGTATTACAATATTTTACATGAAATTCTCTCTAAATGTTCAAAAAAGTGACAGTTGAAAGTTTTAGTGCTTTTTTTTTTATTTATTTTTTTTTTTACATTTAGCAGTGCTAAATGTGCAAAAACTGAGCAGGAAAACAGAAGATGCAACATTTTACTAACGGCGCCCCATAAGATTTATGGGGTTGCACTTACTCTATTGAACGTTTTTTTCTCGCAAGAGTTTCGGTCCGAAATGCACAATAGTTTTACACGTTTTTTCCGGGTGGAATTATGGACACAGAGAGTACTTTTGATCATAGATATTTTTGTATGTTTGTAGTTTCGAATTAAATTATTTGTTTCCGCTTTCAGTGACAATATCTACAAACATAGCAACATGGAAAGGTTGGTGGACAAAAGCGTCCGTTTACCTTTTGTTTGGCAATGCTTTTAGAATCCTGTTACAAACAATAATTCAGCAGTTATAAACAGTAGGCTACATCTGTGATGCATGATCACATTTTTCCCAAGTTTTATAATGTTCTTAAAAAGTCTTAGTAATAAGATGACTTGACATAATAAATGTATGATTATGAGCACTACTGAGTAGTGATTGTATGATAATGCCAAATAATATGCACATGAATATCACATAAATGTTATTACATTATTATTATTATTATTATTATTATTATTATCGTTATCATCATCATTATTATTGTTGCTGCTGTTGTTGTTGTAGTACTACTAGGCCTATGATTACCGTTGCTACTACCATAACTAGTACTACTACAAACAGCAGTCGCATAAAAACAGTTTTAAAATCAAAATGTAAAAAAACTTCGTAGACATTAAACAGTCTGCTCATATTCAATCCAAAGCCCTGGGTATTGGCCTAGTATGCTCAGCGAAGAAACGCCTGTCTTGGAATTGTCTGTCTGTCCAATCAGACAAAACAACACTGCTGAGCTTCATCGCGGCAGGTGACTGTTCCATGTTTATTCCTGGGCAGCGGAGAGCGCTCTAATGGCGAGCGTTTTTCACTGTTCGTAGGTCGTCTCAGGTCAGTAAGAGCAGCTGTGCTACATATTTATAGTTACGGGCTACGCTTATGACCACTTCTGTAGCTACACGTTCCGCAGCGACAAAGCGTCCTTAGTCTGGCTATGAGAAATCACAGTCATACAAATAGTTTAACAAGTGTAGTTGCAATCCTCTGCCTGTCTCCATCTGCAAACTTAGGGATAGTGTCTACTGTTAATTGCTTGACAAAGATAGGTGCTGTAACTTTCAAATAACTAGCTGACACAATTCACTGTAAATCTTCGACAACAACAACAATAATATAAACAATCTGATAAATTACCGTATTTTTGGACATTAATCAGGATGTGTTATCTTTTATGTCTTTTGTGAGGACAACCTTTCTAGAAATGTTTTCACTATTTTAACTAGACAAACACAGAGACTGTTCCAGACATGGTAAAGAGGGAGAAAGGGTAAACTATGGTGCTCTAGTGCTCCAGTATACTCTCTACATGCCTGTGAAGTATCTCTGCTTTAAGCCACCAGCTGCCTGTCAGATAAAATATAACTTTTTTGTATTGTGGTAGCGGGCTCTGACCGGAATACTGTTCTCACTGCTTGAATACATATATATGCAAACAAAATATATATTTATATGTATATATACGTTTGAGGTAATGACCCAGTGGGTTTTGTCATTGGCAGAACTGAATTTAGATTGCGCGCCAGTTTGGGCGGGGAATGAAATTTGTGCACAGACGTATTTGTGAGTTTCACAGCTGCGCAAAGTCGGAAGTTTGTTTGCCAGCATGTTAGTGCGCAGACGCAGATTTAATGAAAATACATGGCGGCCATTTTGGACGCTGTGTCTACAAGTCCATGCTCAAACCACCCACCACCTTAGACATCGCGACCCTTGAGATCTGGGACAATTCAGATGTGAGGTGTCCTATGCTGCTATGGGTGTACTGTGGCGAACCATTCACAGGGGATTTTATAACAGACAAACAACATGTTTGTCTATTATTGGATCACGGAATTTTTGTAGTGGAATGGGTCGTTCGGACCGTATACGCCGTGATAATGCTGCTGTCTCAACCAGGTGCTGATTGTTACGGACGCTATTTAAAAAGGGCTATTCTTTAATCGCAAAAGAAGTTAGAAAGCACAGTTTGTACTCAGGTTTTTCAGCTGGAATCTGTGTTCTATTCGAATGTTCGACTTATTTACAACGAAAACGCGAGTAACGGGCAAGGATAGGCAAATGAATGGATGAAATAAGAGAAAAAAATTCAATCAAAAATGAATTTATACTGGTAACGTCGCCTGTAGTGACAATTGTCTTAAGTAACCGACATAAGTCGTGGTAATTGATGTGTTGAAGGTTAAATACATCGCGATGTTGGTAGAGTGGTTTTCATTGCAGTAAAAATCAAGTCGTGTAAAGGCTTGTTTTGTAACCGAGGTTAAGGAGAGCAGGCCATGTCTGACAGATCCTAACCAGGAGATGCAACGTTAAGTTACAGCCTCACATTTTCACAGCTTAAGTGCTGCACATGGTGTTATCTTTTTGCGATTTAGTTGATTTCAGTCCATTTACTTCTCTTCTAGTCCCGTAAACCTGACGTACGATGTGTTTGACGGCAAACTGGAGAAGACCCCATTAGTCTTCCTTCACGGTTTATTCGGAAGCAAGTCAAACTTTCACTCTATTGCAAAATCTTTAGTACAACGGACTGGTCGAAAGGTGAGTCCTGCCAAACTATTTTGCAATTTTTTGAATGTTATAGATAATTCAGTTGGGCTTACATTGCTGAAGATTGACAATGACAAATAGAACATTTTATCCTGATAAACATTAGCTGGAATTATTGGCCCAGATACTGTTATATATGTTGAATAATGATATTTGTTAACTCTAGGAGCATAGAGATGTAAAGACACTGAGTGAATGTCAATATGAAGAGGAGCCTGTGTAATTTAGTTTACTTGTAGTAGTGGCTTTAAATTGGACAGTACTTTTATTCACTTTTGATTTACAAAGACACGTGCACACGTTGCCTCTGCAAGTGTCCTCACTGTTCTTTTTCTAGTCAGGTGCTGACCATAGATGCCCGTAACCATGGTAACAGTCCGCACAGCCCAGTTTTGAACTATGAGGCTATGACTAATGATCTGAAACATCTGCTCAGCCAGCTGCATATTGCAAAGTGCGTTCTGATCGGCCACAGCATGGGCGGCAAAGTCGCCATGACGACAGCTTTAACACAGGTATTGTAGCCGTAGAGTATCGGTCCTTACTGAATTCTGCTATTCAGCAGTCCTGCTGTAAATCCACAGCATGTTTTAGCCAAAGTGGTCACACAGAAGAGTACTTCTAGGATATTTGCAAAGATGAATGTGATTGGAAGATTGCATGTGTTTTTATACATCTTACTCCTTCAAAGATCCTGATAAGGTATTTTGGATGTGTTCCTCATACACTGTATTGATGCTTCGTCTATAATACCTACATATGTTCTGATTTCTGTTCTTCTCTCTGCTGTAGCCTAGTTTGGTGGAGCGTTTGGTGGTTGTGGACATCAGTCCGGCTCAAACGTCAGTGCGTACCAACTTCAGAGCCTATATCCAAGCTATGAAGGAGGTAAAAATAGCCAGCGACATCCCTCGCTCTACAGCTCGCAGAATGGCTGAGGACCAGCTGAGGAATTTGGTTAAAGTAGGTGCATTTCATATGTATGAAGGGAAAAACACGGTATCCATGAAATGATGAAAACATGAGAAAACTGAATTTGAATTACAGGAATTCAAGCTGAATCCCTTGATCCCCCTCCATAAGCAAGGGCCTCTTGTTAATATTTGTCCCATTTTTTGGTTGCTTCATTAAAAAAACAAAACAAAACAGAGGTGACGAGGACCAGTAATGCTTCCCCTGTAGAATGATGTTTCTATCACCCTAAGATAAAATAATCACCTCAAAGCTGAAACTTTAACAGTTACGATATTTTGTCCAGCATTCGTATTGCGATGTTCGAGTGTCTTGTCTGTGTCTTTTTCTAATATGAGTTGGATGTGTGACAGTTTTGCTTTATAGTTATGTTTCTTAGTATCTGTATTGGCTTGACACACAGGAACGCTCTGTTAGACAGTTCCTCCTAACTAACCTCGTTGAGCAGAATGGTCACTATGCCTGGAGAGTCAACTTGGAGGCCATCGCAAACCACTTGGAAGATGTCATGAGTTTCCCAGAATTCAACACCACTTATGAGGGCCCCACCCTTTTCCTCGGTGGCAGTAATTCAGCCTATATCAGGTAAAGCTCTGAACAACTGAAAAAGAAATTTGATCCCGGCAACTGGGCAAGGGTTGGCATAAGACGTGCAGATTTTTGCTCCGACCTATAACGAGTACTAATTAGCTAATCAAGGTGACGAATAGCTTCTACATATTAGATTTGGGTGTTTTTGTGATTCTGAATCTCGCCGGATCCTAGAAGTGGCTCTGCATGGAGTGGGCAGCTCAGTCTTGTACTAGAATTTCATAGAATTAATAAAAAAGACTGTTTAGGCCTAAGTAACGTGGAAGGAGCTCAGAGGAGATGGTTTGTGTTACCTTTGACATTGGTCTGTGGCCCAATCCAAAGTCTCTAATGACGCCTGAAGGAAGTGGGCGGAAAGTAGCTCAGCAGAACAAAAATAAGCACTCAAATTGCATGCTCATGTTATGCTCTTGTGTGTCAGTACCTCTTTACAGTTGTTGACCTCATCTCCTAAACTTTGTTCTAGTAAAAAACCATACTATTTTCGTATTAACTTTCTAAAAATAAGTCTGTACATGTAAATTGTAGATCAACTGTAGACAAACTTAGAAAGACTGGGGAAAAAAAAAGTTACATTTTTTTTAAATAGGATGGGATGACTGTCAGTACGCCTCCAGCTTTTTTTTGACTCACTGTTCGCTGTGTTTGGTTCCAGCTCTGAGGATTACCCAGAGATCCAGAGGCTCTTTCCCTGTGCTGATATCCAGTACATCCCAGATGCTAGTCACTGGATTCACGCTGACAAGCCTCTGGATTTCATCAGCTGCATCATCAGCTTCCTGCAGTCTTAATCCTGCTCTAAACACAGCACATAACCAAGTGGACCCGTAATCTCACGAGCTGTGTGTAAAGATATAGAGCAACCCAGGGAGGTAACCTAAGAAACGTAATCTTTAAATGTTTTAACGCACAAAAATGACTTTGCTGATATAAACAGTACTGTATGTGATAGAGGTGATAGAGTAATCGATAACTGGATTCTACGTTCTGGAGAGTCTTAGTCTTTCTTGAATGGTCACTTCACAATTTTAATATTAAAGTACACATGCAAAAACACATAAAACAGAGCAAAACCAATTGGCTTTCGGCCTGTTAGTTCAGTAAGGACAGTGTAAACGAAGGACTGATGTCATCTATGAGTTGAGGCACTCTTTCTTGTGTGACAATCACAAGGATTGATACTTTAATAAATGTAAGTTTGCACTGATGAAAGCACTGATTTATAGTGTGATTAAAAAAAAAAAACATCCACATGGTTTCCAGTATTCCTTAATAAACGACCAAACCAAAGTCACTGATAAAAAGTCAAAGCAACATGTTAAGCGGGTAGGTGTATGACAGTTCCTGTTGTTGCTCTTACAATACATATACAAACACTCATTAGAATATTTAGTGGTCATAAAAATGATTTGTATGCCGCTATTTGTCAAGGTCGCAAAAATGGACACAGTGAGAGATTTTATGAAAAAAAAAAAGCAATGTTCCAGAGACCAGTCATTCTGAGGTGAGACTAATTTTAAAGGAACATATCATTATGTTGGGTCCATTAGATGTTAAGTTATTTTCAGCACACTATATTGAATATTTTCAACATTTAATTATTTGTTAGACTTGGGAACATCCCAAACATGCTACTGTTTATAGCATTTTGTGTGTTGACCACATAAACATACTAATTCAACTATTCAGAATTAGCACTTTATCTCAAAACTGAAGTATCTAAACCGGTCATACTGAAAAATGCAGGAATCTTTACATAGATATAACAAGTATAAACTTAGTTATGCTGTATAAAAAAGTTTTTTTGAGAGGCTAATAACTAAGGAACCATGTTGATATTGTTATTATATATTTTAAACAGTTTCCCTCGTTCAGATGTTTAACTGTTAGTGGTCATGTAGTCACTTTACATGGAGCTGTTGCTTTGTCTTTCATTCTACTACTGGAAGCTGTTATGTTTTAATAATTATAATATGCACTGCCTCAAACAGCAGTTACGCTTTTAGACTCAACCTCATTTACGAAAATCTCTGTTCACACAGTAGAGACACAAAAAGTTATGTTTGCCGCTATATATAAAACATGTTAGTTCAGCACCGTTTCAGTATGTTGTGTGTCATGTCTGATAGTTCTGTCATTATTGTGATCGTTTATGTTTGCTCGTGTGTTTCTGTGGTATTTTGTTTGAATTTTTGTGACGATTATACACATGTATACTCTTAAGAGAACATTGATTATTATATTTCACAACATACAGTATAAAGCACTTGTCTGGTTATGCTATATAAACTATATATGTTAATTTCCTGATTATATTACAAATTACCTTATAATATTTTATATATATATATATATGTACATGAATATGCTGCATAAGAATATACAGGTAAATGTATCATCGTAATTATCTTATTCTATCAGGTGTATCCACAAGATATTTATGAGATATTTATGAGAAAAGTCTGTGGTGGAACAGTAATACAATATCTATGATGTTTGTAATTGTGATTTTGAGTGTGGAAAGTGGTGTGTGTGTGTGTGTGTGTGTGTGTGTGTGTGTGTGTGTTTGAGTGTGAGTGTGTGTGTGTCTCTGTGTATGTAACACTCTGTCGGTTAACAAGACTGAAGTTTACTACGATTCATCATCAGTAACGCTGAGACATTATGTACTGCCAGCAACTTTTGTCCTGTCATTGTGACTGAATGTCCTAGTTATCTCAAACCTATCAACATAAGGGCCATGTTAAGTTAAGATGGTGTAAGAGGGGAGATGAGGGTGAGAGTGCTTTGCCTTGTGGTATCTGCAGTGCAGATCTGTGAACTTTGCCTTGTTGGACAAGAATCTGTGGATGATGGGAACCCGCTTTGGATTTATGTTTTGTGAATTGTCAACCCAGAATGTGACTACAGTGAGCATGCCTTTTAACGCTGTGTAAACGTATAACTTTGGGTCTGTATAACTTATAACCGTGTTTAAAGAGTAAGACAAGTGATGAATGAATATAGTATGTTCAAAAAGGGTTGGACGTGTGAGTATTTTGCACTGATAGGTGCTTTATTTGTAGTAAACTGACAGAAATGCTTTATTTGTACAAGATGTATTGCTTATATCTAGTATAAAATACAGAAAAATATACACTCATAACACTACATTGTTTCCTTTTGTGTGTAATTTGTTTATGTTGTAGATAAAATGGTAAAACCTACCTTATGTCTTGTAGGCAGATCTCACATTTCTCTCTGACTTAACCAGGGCTCATTTAATGTTTTTGGTATATCTGTAAAACACTGCACTACACTGTCTTTGCAGAAGCCAACAGAACCACAGAATATGCATGTATTTTGACTTAGGTTGTCGAGCTGTTGCTTCATATAAAAATTCTGAGCAGTGAGTGAACAACCAGAGTTGACTGTCAAGACAGTGAGTTTTCAAAATACCTGAAAATACTCCTCCTCACCTATTTCAGCCCGAAGGCACTCTAATAAAAGTTATAATGACATATTACTGAGAGTATGCCATATAAATTCCCTCAGGGAATGCTGCTACACAGTATTTAACAAATCAGAGCACATGCATCCCACTGACTGGTGTGAGCCCATGATGGGCGTGTTTTGAGTACGCTTGGGGGGGGGGGGGGGGGGTGGAGACGGTATTTTGTAGAACCTTGTGTTGGTTGGTCTCATGTTCATTGGTTTCAATGTGGAGAGAGGGTATGATAATTACAGCTGTAGGTATAAATGCCATTTCCCTATTCATCTACCCTGAATGATACTACAGGTGTGTAGTGCAAGAGATCTTTCTGAAGAAAATGTGATTTTTTAGCAATACAGTCCAGTGGCTGAACACTCTGACATTTTTTATTGTACATACATTAAAATATCATTTACATAATGATCTCATTTACATATCAATTACGTAACATGATAATATCAAAACAGTACAAAAAAAACGATTGTGAGGTTATTGTTCGTACAGAAAAAAACCCCACTTCAGCACAGAATTCATAACAATAAGTAAAACACTGCATAGTGTTAAGGTCATTACTAGCTTTCAAGAGTCGCAGAAAAATCCCACAGAAGAAGAACATACTGAAGCATGGGGATGTGCATTAGATGTATGGAGGCTATAGTACTCTATGTAACCCAGATCAATTTAACTAACAGCTTGCTGCACAGCAACAACATTCACGTCCATATAAGTTCTTTATTGTATGGAAAAGTATTGGAAGCGTAATCTAGTGCCTTCAACGTGTTTGCCCAAAATTTTGCGAGACTTAGCATTGATGTATCCTTTATGGAGGTATCACCTTGGTATAAGAGGCTTGTGGGTGTAGATTTTCCACAGATGGGTGTTTCTTGCCCCCTAATCTTTTCATAAAGGTGATGGAAAGTAAGGACTCGTGAGTAAGGGCTATATATAGACTCCAGCATCAGTCTAGAGAAATTGTGTGAAAAGTGTCTTCAATGCCACCGGTTGGGGCTTGGGATTCTCGGCTGGGGAACTGGTCAGAGCTGTCACTTTGGCGAGCGGTCCTCCCTCGTCGCAGTCTCTCTTTCCATCGCTGTGCAATTGGTGTGTTGGGGGTGGAGGGGGGACCTGAGGAAACTGAAGGAGTGGCAGGGGAGGCATTCTTGGAGCCGACTTTGTTTCCCCGTCGCAAGACACCCATCCGGCTGGGTTTTCTTTGGCTCTGCTCGGCTTGCTGCTGACTTTGCAGCTGATGGTTGAGTATGTACTGAACGTCATCCTGGGAGGAAGACACATACGCCATTGAGAAAGGGGAATGTGCCCCAAACAGCTCATATGATTTACAGGGTTGGACAAATTGTGACTTATCTGATGTGTGAATCAGCTGGTTAAAAAGGAAATTCTTTGTAACATATGCTACAATGTTTTAAAATATTTTTCACATCAAACCATTCTGAAAAGCTGGATGCTAGGCGTTCGTTCTAAATCATCAGTTGGATGGTTGCATAAATGTTCAGGACGACTTCATGGCAGATGCTAGAAAAGTGAACTATTTGTTTTAGATTTTGTTGTGAATTAGCATTGAAGCTTCAATAGTTTTCCATTATATATCTATATGGGGATTTCATCAGGACAATGAGGACCTTGGCTCTGGACTTGCTAGCACCACCAAAGCTGTTAAGAAACAGTTACAGACCAGATGGTCACAGTGTCAGAGCCCTGGATTCCCATAGAGGCACAGCTAGTCCTACCAGATGTCCTCTCTCACCCACAGCACTGCAGTGTACAGCAGAGCCATCCGGTCCTGCCTTTCTCTGTTATCCACACATACACATCTATTCACTATCGTATTTCTGCCTCTTCTCAGTGCTGGACCCCTAGGTCACAGTGTGTTAACCTCATTTTCATACATCACTACTCAGACATCTTTCGTTACTTTCGTAAAGAAAGTTTCCTCAATTCTTTTAACTGGTAATTTACACTTATCACCCATATTATTAGTTACTCCAGTACAACAATAAGTTTGCGATGCAAAGACCTTTTTGCTTTTAGAGGCTTCATTTGCAGATGGGTCAGTGGAATGACTAATGGAGAAGCTGTCAGTTCAGATGAATATGGCAGGTGTTTAAAACATCGCTCATGTAAGACGTTGTTATGGAGCATGTACATAATGCAACCAAATTAGAAAGCTTAAGTCCCAAAACATGCTAAAATTCTGGAATAAATTATAACATTCTTTTATGTAATTTAAGAGCACAAAGTATCTACTATGTATGAAAGCTATTTACTGTAATTATTTGCATGATAAATTAGATACCCCAATATGAAATTTGAAGATTGAAGTTTTCCTCAGTGATATAGAGCATACTAACCAGGCTATATATGTCTATGTCTATATATATATATATATGTGTGTGTGTGTGTGTCTATTGATATGCGATGAATATGCAATGAATTAGGGAAACAGCCAGAAGACAAAAAAGTCTCATATTTATCAGTGTGTATATAGTTAAGTAGGTGAACTTCTATTTCTTATCTTATCTTCTGTTCATGTACTCTCTATACAAGATGTTTATCTTGATATGGTCTTCTCACTGTATCATTCAGTTCCAGTAAGGAACGAGTAGTATGTTAAGACCAAGAGCAGGGCAGGATCTGAAAGCACCTCACATTTCAATGTGGTGACATAAGCTAATTCAAAATGAACTGTCTAACTGCTAAGAACAATTGCTCGAAATTTTTATTGGTAGTTAATCTAACAATACTTAACCATGATCAGCCTTAGTTCAGGCAGACTTGCAGTTCCTCTTATCAAATATTGGAGTGACCGACATACTTGTAACAGTGACGTTTGCTTCTAAGGCCTGGATAATAGCCTGCACTCCATCTACCACTTAGGCCTAGATTATAATGTGCTTTCCATCAACCCATTCTCTGCCAGAAATCTAAGGATATGTATACTTTGTGAAAGCTGGCTGCAGTCTGATCAGGAACAAGCAGCTACTCTCTATGTGCTGGGGAAGACTCCACATTAAGCTTCTGCCAGATTTAAACAATAGTGTGGGACACTGAGGGTAGAAAGAGTCTCTAGAGAGGAAATTCTCAGCCTCAGAGTCTTTGTTGGAATCCTATGCTCATACTGGCAGGGACAGAGTGAACCAAAGCTTCCAAAGTCTTCAGTGAAAGCTTCAGAAACTATAGAAACCAAGACGTGAGATACAATGATTCCGATCTTAAGTGTTCCTACTTTTACATAGATTTGGAGAGTCTTGGCATTTAGTGAAATCTCATTAACTTGTCAATAAGCATGTTGGTGCTGGCTAAATCTGTTGTTTTACATTCAGTTATGTAGTTATCATTCATCTGAAGCCAGAAAGAAGGAAGGAAGGTCTCTAAAGACTGTTTAAGGTTTAGATACTTGGACTTAATGGACAAGGATAAAAGTTTCTGTTTTAAGTAACACTAATTTCATATTTACTTTTTCCTCTATCCATATATATGTAGGTGTTCAGCATTCTACCATTCTGTCTTCTCACTGGTTATTTCAGACCCACCTTCCAGGCCTCCAGCTCCAATGATATCTCCAGCCTGCGCTGCACAGCCTCCAGAAGTTGGTTGTTGAGTAACATCAGCTCTGTCTTACTCTGCAGAAGCTCTGCCTCCATAGCTTTTTTCCTACGAATTAGTGGAACATAAGCAACATTAGCCGAAAAATGTCCTTATCCTAAAAGGGAATTTCCTGATTTGACATACAGGTTCATTATAACGCCTGCCTCAGAATTTGGCATTACGTCAGAGGTTTTTCAATCAAACATGCTCATTTTCAGCAACTGCATAAAATGCAATATAAACTGCACTTTAAAACTTTTAGCTATGAAACATTTAGAGAATGGGAGAGAGAGAGAGAGCGAGACAGACAGACGGAGACAGAGAGAGAGAGAGAAAACAGAGGGAGTGAGAGAGAGACTTATTATTCCAGCATAGGGCCTTCTGAGTGGTGTGTTCTAATTCAGTCATACAGCAGGAGAGACAAAACAAAATCTTTTACGATTAGATGGAATGTAAAGTTATTTTGGCTCAGTCAGCTGCACCTGCCCAACGACTATCTAAATGTAAACAGCAGCAAACTTTGATAAATATTGGTTTATAAAGATATAGAGATAACATATCAGAAAAAGGACCCATGTTCCTGATTGGACAACAAGGAGGTAATTATCAAAATGGACCTATATGTTAAGAAACGTGACCTTCTCCTCTAACAGGAAAAATATCTCACAATCCAATATCCACAGTATCTGATATTGTAATCTAATCAATCCTATCAATATCTTAGATACTGACAATCCAAAATGAATCAGACACATTTCATTTTAAAATACAACAAAGACTGATTCCAGCTGTCATAAATAAACTTACCTTTCTATAGCATCATCTCTGTCACGTAGTGCTTGTTGTAAAACAGCTGCATCATGACCTGAATCTCCATCTTTATTCTTTTTCTGTGAAAAATTAGACAAACAGACATAAATGTCACGTTCCAGAGGCAAAACGCGTACTCATGTCACAGATCTCACACTATTTCAGCCTCTTAGTTTCAAACCATGTGGATGCAAACATAAATAGACTGACCTAAATCCAGATCAGTTATTAACGGCATGTTTTCCCTTTGAGCAAAGAAGTAAATATTTTGAATACTTTAATACGGGGTGGAAACGTGCTCACCCCATGGGCGTGGTAAAAGCTCACCTGAGAGGTGTGGTCGAGTGCTAGTTTCCGTGCCACATGCTGTAGCTGGAGCAGAATGGAGTCTAGCTGGTGCTCTGGAGAGGAGGACTCAACAGGGTTCAGGTTGAGGTCTGTGAGTGGAAGCAGCAGCCTCAGAATGGACTGAACCTCCTCTGTTACCTTGACGACACATTGCGCAAATGTCAAAACACATCAATCAAAATACTGAATATATGGACAAGTTTGTTTTGCCTTATTTCGGTTTTAAATTGCAAAACAGTAGTCCACAAAACACTAGTTGGTGAATGATTTGCATTGTTGACTCTTAAAAAAACGAAAGTGTTTTTCCCATTTGTGGCAAAGTTTACAGAACTCCTGTACTCCGGCTGCACAGACACCGCTTTGGATTTTACGCTCTTAAATGACAGAAATACCACCCCTGCAGTTTTCCTGCTCAATGCTCCTCTCTGTCTGAAGCATTTACAAAAGACCTAATGCATTTCTGTATCAGAGCTTGAAATATTTGAGACATCTATTTAAAAAAAAGTGGTTTCTTTTACATGGGTTTGGTATCTGTTGACCTTCAAGTTTTCTCCAACAGCCACTGATAAGTAAACATTACATGTGAATTGGCTGAATGAAGGTGGTCCAGAGTACTGGACTCTCACCCGCTCTCTGTGTTGACTCCAGCCTGGGCCATCGTGGTTCTTCTCCTGCAGCTTCTCCACCTGAGCCTTCAGCCTCAGGCTACGGCGGCGTGACAGCTCCACCTCCCTGCGCACTTGCTTCAACTGCAAGGACAGTAAAAGATTTGAGTGGTTAAATCAAAAACAATACCTGCTGACACTCAGATAATACTGCTGATAATATGACAAAATAATAAACATGTCTAACGTCTATGTACACCTAAACAGCACGAATTAAAATTACGAAATCATATATAGTTACCGCTTCATATATAGTTACATAGCTATTATGTACAGTTATATACATTCTCACTCACTCACTCATTATCTAAGCCGTTTATCCCAATCAGGGTCATGGGGGGGTGCTGGAGCCCATCCCAGCGCTCATAGGGCGAAAGGCAGGGAAACACCCTGGACAGGTCACCAGTCCATTGCAGGGCACACACAGACAAATGCACTGACATGTTGGGGCAATTTAGCATCTCCAATTCACCTAACCTTCATGTCTTTGGACTGTGGGAGGAAACCGGAGCTCCCGGAGGAAACCCACGCAGACACAGGGAGAACATGCAAACTCCACACAGAAAGGACCCCGGCCGCTCGGCCAGGAATCAAACCAGAAACCTTCTTGCTGTGAGGTGACAGTGCTACCAACTGCACCACTGTGTAGACATTCTTATTTTACAAAACATTAACTTGCTGAAATAGTTCACTTGAAGTAGGTGTACTAAAACACAGTACACAGAACACACCCACACTCATACAGTTCACATTTAATAACAAGAGTGTAACTGGGTGTAACATAAATACACACGTCATCCGAAACCCTGTGATACCAGATTCCAGTAAGAATCAGTAGATGCAGAATCTTGCCTTTCAAGCTGAAGTAAGAGAACCTCAGTACAAAAAAACACATCAAATGGAGCGAGTTTCTTTACAAGACCACATGCTCCTTTGATTCAACCTGCAGTTCACATGATTGTGATAAATCAGTACATCTGAAGGTTTTTTTGACACCCCAACAATCGAAACCATTCTACTTTTTTGTTCATTCCTACATGGTGGTCACACCTGCTGAGACTGCTATTGCCATAAAATAACAGAGAAAGGCATACTGTGGTTCTCTGAGATTTTAAGTTTTGTCATGTATTGAGATAGCTAATTGTTTGACATTTGAGCCTTCAGCATGGAATTATATAGACTTATTTCCATGACAGAAGAATAAACACAAGGACAGACTGAGCTGCATGACCTTAAATGAGTATACACTTAAAAGAGACTCTTTTGGCCAAGTTCTCTCTGTATTTTCTTGCCTGACCTTCTCTGCCTCTGTCTCTCTCTTTTGCTCAGCCACTCTCTGAGTCACCCATTAACAACCTTTCATTGTCAGTTTAGGCGTTTTTCACTGGCATTTGCTCCCATTCTCTGTGATACTAAAGGTAAACATTAAATCACACATAGCTCACCGTGTCAGATACAGGGCTCGATACCCGTCTGCGAAGAGGGCTTCCGCTTCTCAACAGATCTGGTAAGGTCCCATCCACATAAGACTGGAGAGGTTTCCTCAGAGAAGAGTCTGGTCTTTCCTCCGACAACTGCTCCGGTTCACCAACCTCACCCGTCACTTCACGGACATCAGTATAACTGATCAAAGTCTCCTGCTCCTGTCCCTCGTCGGAGGTGGTCAGAGAGCAGCCCAGCGGTTCTCTGTCCAAAGTTGCCCGAGTTACTGATTCCTCCTCGTTAGCAGTTGAGTGTGACCGTGACTCGTCTGTATCCATAGTTAACTGTTCAGATTCGTCTTCTATCGTTAGCGATGTTTGTAAGTGTTCCCTAATAGTATCCAAAGGGTTTGCAACATCTGACTTAAAATAAGGCACTGTAGAGTCCTCCATGAGTCTCCAAAGAAACCGCTGAGCGGGACAGTTGAGTACCTAGTGATGTGAGACCGAAGCTAAACAAACGAGAAAGAATGTTTTCAGACTCGTTTTTCCTGCCTCTCAGCCAACAGAGATAGCGCGTACGTTTGTCCTCGGTGATTCACAGGTGTGACGTTTGTGGTCGGCAACACCTGCGACACTGTGATATGGGACCTTTTTTTTTTTTTTTTACTTAAAACATCATCCCTGTAATAACGTCACATGGACTGACACATTTATTGGCGGGACGTGTATGGCGTGAAGAAAAGCCCCTTGACTTCAGCCAAAAGATATTACCAGTGTTGCCTCGTGACGTATACAGCTGTAAAACTGCTATTTCATCTTAAGCAGAGTGCGCGACAGACGTGATGCAGACAGTGACGGTATTATTCATGCCCTACATTTGTTGCCCCACTTCTGTGATAATGATCTCTCTATTAATAGAGACAAAGTGTAGGATTGTTGTTACGGTTTCGGATTGATGTAGTGATCCTTTCTGATTGTTTGTTTTAGTTCAGAGCCAATCATTATCTTAGTGTCCTCTTATGATCGTATCATTTGGTGCAAACTTTGGTTACATTCACTTGAACATTTAGCGGACCGACATTTTCCATGTGCGGAGTGCTCATAATTCCTCTTCCACTCCATTGAGGAACTTGTTAAATTTGAGTCTTTAACTGCATAAGTAAATTATTCTTGTTTAGTGCAAAGTTATATTCACACATCGTGTTGTCAACAAGGCAGTGAAAGCAGATGCCAGTACACCCCCCCCCCCCCCCACACACACACCCCCACACCCGGAGTTGTTAGACGTGCACATGTGTCAGACGAAGAACTTATTTAGATGTCACATCATAACGCACAATGGACACTTTGTCCATAATCTTAAATCTGTGTTGTGTAAGAAAAGGTACGTCACTATCTGAATGTCATACCCTAATTGGAATTTCTCTGAGCCCATCAGATCGGTGCACCTCCTAACATTCCTGAGACTGGAAAAGAATATTAAGTTTAGTGAAAGAAGGCTTTGTCTTTTCTTCTTTAAGCTATTCTTAGTCCTGGTGTAAAATACCAAATTCAAGTTTCAGGTGACTGAGGCACCTACAAAAAAGGCACTAATCGCTTCAAAGGAAGGAACAGATCAGGAGTTCTATGACAAATGCCAATCCAAAGAGGGTTTTGGAAAGTATGCATCAGGCATACACTCATATGTACACGCATATGTAGCACACATGCATACCGCAGCTTAGTCACTTGTGGTAATATGTGGCATGGCGGCAGTGTTTCCTCACAGCCTTTCAGTCAGATTCTCTTTCCTCCCACCACTTACTGACTTACACCAGTATGACACAATGAGCTGATGGCATCTGCAAACTCGCTGCACCTTCAGGGAAAAGCCTGCTTGTGATACTACGTTTCTCCTGATCCAGAAGAGTGAGGAGTGAGGGGTAAATGCCCCTGTACAATGTGGAAAAACAGACCAGGCAAGTATATATGGTTAACATCATAGACATCATGTCGTCTGACAAGACGAACCCTTAAGAAGCAGAAGAACTTCAGGAAAGCTACAATGAAAAAGACTGCCACTCTTTGGAAAGTTCTCTTTGGCAAGAGAATATAATCAAGCCATGCTCATAACCATACCAGCATCAAACTTATGAGACAACAAAGTATTCTGTGATATGTGACTCACATGTACATAATTTACCAAGAAATACACACACACTTTTGCACTGTTGTCATTGTTACACCGTTGTCCTTACTCCTCTGTCTCACTGAATTTAACTGACTGAATTAATGAATATAACAGTGTCTGAAGGTCAGCTTTGCCAACTGATGGGTTTATGTGTTTAGTCTCCTTGCGTCCAGTGACTGAGACTGTCATGCTTGCATGGGAATGAGGAAATTAGCTCTCTCTATTGACTATAATACATGACTACTTCCTTCTGCCTTGGCTGATTAATTGTGTTGGCTGTCAGATTCAGTGATAACACATCAACACCTAGATGGATAGCTCTGTAGGAGCAATAGTAACATGAAGTTACATGGTGTTCACCTCTAAACCTCAGACGATTGCTGATTATAAAGAGGTAACTGAACCTTGTATAGCTTGAGCATATTTACTGTATTGAGATCCTTTCCCTCTTATTCTCACAATCCAAATGAAGGATCGCTTTATGTCAGAAGTATGTCTTTTATTCTCTTCATGCCTTTGCAAACTATTTCCCTTGCTGTCTTCTAATGGTCCTTAGAGTCTCATCTACTCTCTGAAATCCTAACTTGATGAAGAGATCATGACAGAATAATGTGCCTTCCACATCTTTTCACACTGTATTTAAGGGGGACATTGGAGCACAATGCTTGTTAGGGAGAGCAAATGTATGATTCCTGCAGACATAAACACACATATTCAGTCATTTACTGCCTTCGGCCTCTCTCTCTCTCTCTCTCTCTCTCTCTCTCTCTCTTTATGCCTTACACACCCACACATTCCTTCATTCACACTACTTCTCTGACACAAATAGCAAAAACAGATCTCTTTTCAGTTCCCAAGAAAAAAACATCTCTCTGTCTGTTTGGGTAACACATTCAGAGAGTACCTTTACATGGTTTCCTTTTGTTTGTTTAAAAACCTGATTTCTTTTCACGTTCCAAGTGTGATAAGCACTGCTTTTTCATGGCCATTGTATTCAAATGTCTTATCAGAACTGTGATTGTCAAAATTATTTATCGCTCTGCCACCACTATTGTCTGTATGTAGGTCAGTGTTGGTCAGGGTGCACTGTGGCTTTGTGTTTGTCATCACAATGACTTTTTCATGACCACAACTACTGTCGAATTTTGTGTAGTCACCATAAATCGCTTTCACTGAAGTTGTTATTCGTCAGTGGGGATGAAAAAGGAGAAGTGTGTGACTACATCACAGTAACCCACCTTAACAAGACTTAAACATACAGCACATTAAAAAAATAAACCATGTAACTCAAGGATTTATTATTTATCTACATACTTATTTGCATCTGTAGAACTTGAGGTGGCCTTGCAGTTCTATAGGACCTATGTTTATTAAATATTTTCTTGTTACTGTTTGCCTGAAGCACTGGTATTTAATTAAACAAAAACTGGAATTAAAATAAGCATTTAAATTCAAAGTAATATTATTTAAATTAAACATGATTAAAATGAATTAAAAATAATGAACATATTTACACATTCCGTGTAAAAGTCTTTTTAATTTGTAATTTCACAGTTTTGGATTTTGTGAAAAAAACAAAGAGACACTGAAAGGAAGACACGGTTGGTCCTTTGGTGCAAATCTCCACAGGAGAAAGATGCTGTGGTCCAAACAATTCACCTTGAAAGCTGATTCAGGAACAAAGGCACTAAATTATGTATTGCTATTAGTACTAAAGTAACATGAATAAATAAAACTCTTTTAAAACTGTTTATGATCCTGAAGTGGTAGAATTCTGTCTCCAGACTGTGGGTGCACTCTGTTTCATGGAACACTGTTACCATAGAAATGAGGGTGTGGTTATTATACAGTAGAAAGCTGTCATTGGAGTAGGCATGTTCTGATAGCTCAGAGGTGGACTGGCTTATTGTTGTCATTGTAATCATTAAAATGAAAACAAATGGACAACTTCTCCTAGATCTGCCCTTGGAATTAATGTCCTGGACCAGTATCCATTAATACTTAAATGTTTAGTCCTCATAGGTCAGTTTTTGCCCTAGTCTTCCCTTCCTTTACACTGTGGCTAACAGCACATCTGAAGCCTAGGTTATCAGACGCTGAGTCCGGAGTATTCCCCATCCTACAGAAAGGAGAGAATGAGTTATAAAATAAATTCATCATAAACAACAGCCATGTAAAGACAGATCAAATATACAAATAAAAAGAGGAGAGCAAAGCTGTCAAGGTAAAGCAGTGATTTCAGACTACTTGTATTATTGGTAAACTTAACACCAAAATATTTTCTGGTTATCAACAGTAGGCGACTTGTTATTTGGGGGATGGCCCAATCGTCACTGACACTACTCTATGGAGTATATAGGGGGATGGCAGGTTAAAAAGGGGGATGTATTTTGGTCATTTGCTAACAAGGGGGGTGGCATCCCCCCTCATCCCCCTACAAATTGCTTACTAGTTGTCAAGTTATATTTAAGAGGACACTGGAAAGGAGCATAATAGAATATTTGAATGACTCAGCGTACACGGTTGAGCATTTCTAACTAAGGTAATGAGCTCGAAGAACATCAGTTAAATAAGACAGAAACTGGCCTGGTAGTGACGCGAGCCTTGTGATTGGCTGAGCCATCAGCCGTGTCGATCCAAGATGCACCACGCAAGACGTACATAGTCTGTGCACCTGGAAAGGGCGTGGATGTCCACTCCCAGGCGTTTCCCAGCATGTCATACAATCCTTAGTCAAAAGTAGATTAACACGGATCAGATAACAAGAAATGTTCATTCTTCTAGAGATGAATTAAGAAAACAAGGTAAAAAACCCAGCAATTTGAAACTTGAAACAAAAACCTTCAGCAGAAGGTTGTTGAATCCTGTAGCAAAGTCAGTTCTATATTGCAATCAACCTGCAATGCATTTGTCCCAGTCAACTGATCCCATTATGCTAAGAGCTCTTAACGTTTTCATTCCCATTTTCTTTCTCTGTCTTTAGACACATGCATCTCATGGACATTTACCATAGTTATTCTGAGGGGGAAACGCAGCAACAGGTGCAATGCCATGATAACCATCCTCTGCTATGTCTCCATCAGGAAATTTTCCCTAAAATACAAAAATGTATGCCACCAGATGGTTGGGGGAAAAAAGAATTTGAACTTAAATTTAAAAAGACATATTTTACTTTTAAACTTTGTAAAACTATGAGGAGCTTCAAAGTATCCTTCCTTAAAGACTAGTTTTGTGAGTCAAAGACAAAGCAACAAATACCCAAAACAAAATTCCATTTTTTTTACTTTAAACTTTCAAGATAAATGTGCTGACCTGCCATAAATTAGTCCGGTTCTTCTGGAACTTATTTCCCCAGGGATATGTCCTACCTGAAAAGAACAGAGAGAGAGAGGTAAACTAAACCCCAGGCCATTTGAGGACAACGATATAAGGAAAACAAGTAACTTATAGATATCTAGAGGGTAACTTGACATGCACTGAACTAAGGCACTGTACAAAAGAACTTTGTACAAAAGGAGAAACAAAATTTGCCAAATGGTGGCACGTGAGAAATACTTGAAATGCAATCAGTAATGGAAAAATACCATCAAGTCCTCCACGAGCAGCGAATTCCCACTCTTCCTCTGATGGAAGCCTCTTCATTCTCCATTTACAGTAAGCTTGAGCATCATTCCAGCTCACCTGCACCACCGGAGAATCCAGCCGGTCCCTGATACCAGACCCTGGGCCCGCAGGCTGCAAACAGTCAGAGGACTTAGTATGAGAAAACAATTCATCAGGCTGGCTTAACAATGACTAGATACTGACTTATTAAGATAAAGATTACAGTCACAGGTAAACTACAGATGATGTTTCAGTAGCGATGCCTACCTGTCTCCAATATGCCTTCTCCACTGGTAACCACCAAGGGGCAGACTATAAAAAAAAAAAAAAAATATATATATATATATATATATATATAGAGAGAGAGAGAGAGAGAGAGAGAGAGAGAGAGATAGATAGATAGATAGATAGATAGATATATATAGATATACACATACACACACACACACACACAATTATGGAAATTAATACAAACAAATACAAATGAATTTAGTATTGGCTCAAAGCCCTCAAACCTCGATTCTCTGTGTAACCTTGCTCTTCAGCTCATCAGATACAAAATCCTGAAACACGAAACTCCATCCAAACGTTTCGGCTTCAGTTTTATACTTCTGAGCTCTGATAAATTCCCTGGAAGAGAGTAATAAAGGGGACATACGTATGGTAAGAATTTTTCAATTTAAAGCGTAATCTTCAATTATCACTTAAAAGTTACTTGACTGATAATTCGTAGTTTAAAAAAGACACCTGAAATCCGAATTAGTCACGGGATATTTGTCTATTTTGAACGGCTTGACTGACACATCTCTCGCAGGGGACTCTCCGTCTCGTCCATCAACATCATTTGTTCCCATTCTCATGCTCCCACCAGCAACATATACCATTTGCCCATCCTCTGAAATATCGGAACACATCACATCACTGTGGCACCAGGGCGCTGATACGCTTTAAATTAGTTACCAACTTCTGTTTAATAACAGTTCACAGAAATGCAAAAACTTGCAATACGCGTGACCGATCATTTCCCTCAATCTGACAATGAGCACTTTCACCAGCTACGTACCTGTTAAACATGGCACTATCCAAAGGGACAGGATTATTAGTGTACACTGATTTACCATAGTTTTGAATGGCATTTTAAGCTACTGTATGGCAACAAGACTCTCTTACTACATCCGTATCAGTTTATATGGAGCTCTCTTCAAAGTTAGCCTTCATTCAGTGCCTTGTACAGACCCCTACTTAATCGTCTTTGTTTTGACAATGTAAAAATGTCAAGAATGGTTATAATCCCGTCTATTAAACACTACGTTTTCAATTTAGTTACAGCCATGTTCGTCTCAGCGGGAAGTGGATGTTGGAATATCCCGTCATGCACTTGGGGGAACATTTGTAGTTTTTGTCTACGAACGTATGTTTGGTTTAACTGTATTTCTTGCTTTGTGTTTTCTCAAAGGTGCAAATATATAGACAGTGAGATAATAGGCATTCCATACGGGAAAAGGCGACTGTTGGAGAATTCATCCGAGAAGCCGTGCTGAATGAGACTCCCGGAATTTCCGGAAGAGGTGGGATTTTCTGAGTTGTCTGAATAGTTTAGTAAATAACTGTTTAAAGAAAGAGGCTAAAAGAAAGTTTGTTGACAGCACAGATTACTCTAGTCCGACGGAACCCCACCCAGAATGTCTTTATTGTAACCTTCCCTTAATCAAGGGTTTGACGATTAATTGATCACCGACCTGAAACAAATATTTGCCGAACAGATACTGAGCTCTCTTGCCCTGCAAATGGGCACTAGCGCACCTGATCAATTAATCATCAAACCCTGGTTAGCTCAATCAGCAGTAATAATGCAGGATTAAAACAAAACAACAGCACCCCCCCCCCCCCCCCCCCCCCCCCCAAAAACCCCAAAACCCAAAACCCGATATGCAGGGCAGGGGGCAGCAGGACTGGGGTTGAAAACCACTGCTCTAGTATATCCTTTCATGGCTAAAGAAAGAGAAACAAAAGGACTCCTTGGGAAAATGATGATGGTTTCCATTACAAACTATCAGCTTTTTACCATTAAAACCATGATGTAATTCTTGCCATTATATGGTGTGTTTATGAACATGCTTCAACAGGATTTGATAGTTTGCACTGGTTCCCCTTAGAATTTAATAATTAGTACTGGTAATACTGGTACTGGTAATACTGGTACTGGTGCTGGTATTTGAACTGGTACCCACAGTTCTTCAACTTTTTCAAAGCCACTGACATGCTGCGGCATGCGCTCGTCTTTCAAGCCTTACAAGCATTGGAATTTGGCAGTCAAGTCAGAATTTTTATTGAATCTTGATCTCAGAAAGCTCAGTCCCTTTACCTGCTGCCGTTTAATCTCAGTTTAAAATGAAGTGTAAGTGCAAATGCGTGTCATCTGCATGATAACAGTTCAGATTTCACCAGAATGCATCAGAACAACAGACAGCTGGGTAATGACGCCGTCTTTTCATAAAGAGTGTGAACAAAACCCTGAATGCAGTCTTTGCTGTAATACCTATTCTGTCCAGTCATGATTGTTAACCTCAAATCAGAGGCATGTCCTGTCAATCATTACTGCCCTCTAATGGCTGCTTTTAATACACGCATTAGATCAGGCATAAAATTCTTAGACATACATATAAACACACATTGACCTAAGGGAAAATTTAAATGTTAGTAACAAAATTAACAAATATATGCAGCGACTTAATGTGTATTACAGTCAGACATCTCTATTTTAAGTCTAGACTTTTTCATTTGGAGAAAGAGAGTTCAAGCTGAAAGAAGGTTTCTATAACACAAGAGACGGTTTAGTCAAAGTTTATGGTAAGCTGCCTTACAAGCAACTTTTTTGACTGTATAGATGGAACTCAGGTTGTTCATATTGGTTTTTAAGTCTTTTGCATTACTTTCTAGGCCAGTATTAATTAAAGCTGGTAATATCTGATAAAGTTTTAGTGATTTCTACATTCAAACCTTACCTCCTTTTCATCAGCAGGTCTTAATTTACTGGGGACCCTGTAACACTCCAGTTTGGAACAGCATATTGGTGCTGATTCAAAACAAATCTCCTAACAGCTAGAACTAGATGGGGAAAAGAGTTTGGCCTGCAATGGATTTACAGGACAGCAGGGGGAACTTTATACCAAGACTTTCTAGAGCACAATAAGGACAAATTGTATTCAGTTATTAAGGCTGTCCCAGTCTCTGTGATCAGGATGGTTCAAAACATCTTGTTTCGCCCTACCCTTCCCTGATCCCACTCCTTCCAAAATGTTTGACTGAAGGCCATAACATAATGGAAAGTGATCTTTCAAATAAATCGATCGCTTCTTTAATCATAAATCCAGTGTATTTCAGTAGAGAATCAATATCAATTTACCGAAACATTACTGTTCTCCAGCAGCTTACAAAATATGATGCATTTCCTAAACAAATTAAGTTCAAAATCTGTAATGCAGTATACCCTTCTGATGACCTATAACCAAGGATTTTGCATCAAATCCAGTAAACATAATTAAAAGAAAGAAGCTCATTCAGGATAAAATATGACACTGTAGAATCTGATCTAAATAATTAATTTACTAATTCATAACTATTCAGCCATTTTAAAACTACACATTAAGGGAAATAAAGTGTACAGCTACAACAGCTATTGTCACTGATTTCATCTTTAATCATGCAATTTGTGGTACTTATTTAAGTATAATGTTGACAGGATTATTTCTCAGCACACACCACCCAGTCAACCAGTATTAATTAGTTATAAGTTTAATTAAATGTGGAAATAACTAATACATGTTGGAACGATTCATTAAATGTAGTAATACATGGATACATGTGGCGATAATTAAATGTGTTGTTTCATCATTTCTTTTTTCACTATTTGATTACTTATTCAGTATTGACAATTTATGATTCAGTCTCCAGTCAAATGGTAATGGATAACACCCTTAAATGTAATTACAACGCTCTCATTCAAATCAAAAACAAAATTTTAAATTTGACCTCTCAAATTCACAGTCTCTTCAAAACATGTTTTGTTCAAAAATCAGACATTACCAAAGAAAGCAAGGCAAGACACTCATATCTTGGTTCATGAATCAAAACTTTTAATGGGTACAAAGAAAAGGGTGTGTCACAGTTCAGTGCCTTTCAACAAAATCTCATAAATAAACCAATCAATGTGAGGGGGAGGTGACTATTCCAGGGAGGCATAAGAATGGCATTGGACACATGTAACGATCAGACGATGATCAGATGACGAGGATGTGGATGATGCCTTGGGTCGCCCCTGGCGGTTGGTCTCCAGGCAGAATCCGGTTAAGCGTGGAGTTCTGTATGCCCACGGCTGGCCTCTGTTCATCCCATAGTTGTCTTCACACTGACTCATTAGCCTTTGAGAGAAGACATCCCAGCCCTCATGATCTCATCCACCAGCAGGATGTTACTGGCAATTACCGTGCTGTAAAGAGAGTGAGGGAGAGAGGAAGAAAGACTCAAATTAGTCTCAGCACAGACCTAAAATCACAGCCTGTTCGTGTCTTTGTGGTTATGAGTCCACAGAATTTGATGTGTTCACTCTCCATCCTGTAATGAGACACACATCAGGCCTCAATGTAGCACAAAAGAGAGTGAAAGTTAATGTTGCATGGTGTCTGACTGTATTTACTACACACAAAGTAACACAGAATTCAGCCATGCTGACAGGGAAGAAAGTCCATCTTTTTGTGTACTTTATCCCTAGTTTAAACTGGTAGCTTATGACAGCTCCTGAACCAGAGAATTCATATGAAAATGTAATAAGCATTGGAGAAAGATTGTATCATATTGTGTCATAAAACTGGGTTTCTCCCACAGTTATGATGCAAATAATCACAGAAGAATTCACTCTTCTCACCATGAGTGAAGGAGCTGTTTTTTCACACTGTAGTTGTCCCAAACACCAGCCTCTCCTGCCAACATGGGTTCACCTGCCCCAAAGAGACAAAGACACACAGGTTAAAAGACATTACACTTTTTTTTGAATAAAGACTTTGTCAAAGACCCAGATGTAGCCTTATCCAGTGTTAGATTCTCTGTTTTAGCCAAAATGCATTCTGACCTTTGATAGTAGCTGTTTAAAGTGGAAAACACAGATGACTTTTTTTTTTATAGATACATGCCTGTGCTGAGGTCCACACCCACGAGTTGGCCAGACTCTTTAAACTCAGTCTGAAGCTTCACCAGGGTCTCCTGTGGGTCGTAGCCTGAATTCTGGGCCAGAACCTAAACCAGACACAGAGTCATCATTTCAAACCACTTTGGAAACTTCCGGAAGTGACACTTTAGGGGAGAGAAGTCTAAACTGATTATCTTCCAGAACCTTTCCCGTTACCTTTGGAATGATGAGCAAGGCATCCGCGAAGGCCTGGACGCCGAGCTGAGCTCTGCCCTTCACTTTGGGTTTGTGTTTTACCAAAGCATCAGCCACAGCCACCTCAAAAGCCCCTGCTCCAGCCACCACACTGCCTGCACAGAGGGGACAAAAACCAAAACGCTATCATTCACACACCCAGAGCTTTAGGAGATCCAAGAAAGCATTTTTCAAACCAATTTTAATGAGAAGAAATGACAGAATGTTGAGTTCAAGAGGAGCGAAGTAGTAGTTTGTTTTTTTCCAAGTTAACTGTGACAGTTTGGAGACTTTAATTTTTTTTTTTTTTTTTAAACGAAAAACTTGTTTTAATGGACCTCATGTATTCAAACACACTGGATAATTTTTTGTTCTGGTGTATGAATATTTAAAATCTGTCCATTCAAAATGTAGTTTCGCTTGACAAGTGTTAGTAGCATTTACAGCACAGGGATAATCTTTGCTTCAAATATTCGTAGCTGCATGTTTGAGTCATACCGTCCTCGATGGCGTTTTTGACTGCCCGAAGTCCGTCTCTCACAGCATCTTTGATCTGTGTGAGCGTGTGCTTGTTAGGCCCTTTCACCAGCAGAGTCACGGAGCGAGGGTTTCCACACTTCTCAATGAAAGTGAACTTCTCCTCTCCCTTTAAACATAAAAACCAAACTTCAGTCACTCAAAACCCCCCCAAAATATTCACTATTCACACTATATATATATATTAAATACACGTTACACACAAAATAAAGTTGTTTAACTCACCAGTGTGTGTTCATAGACCAGACCGGCATGGCCTAGACACTCAGGAGTCAGGTCCTCCACAGAGTTCATGGCAATACCTCCACAAGCCAGAGTCAGTCTGAGAAAGACCAGACCACCACTTCTAATGTAAACTATTTACTCACTTCATTTCCCCACTACATCATACAGAGATGCAGGTGTGCCAAAAGTTAGGACTGATTTCCATTCTCAAATACAATAATGGAACCATTCTCTCAAGATGAAGTGGCAGCTATGTGGACTTCAAGGAAATACCATGAAAACCAATGCTTACACAGTTCTGTCTCTTGTAAAAATAATGACTGTAGCGTGTAAATGGTAATATGGCATGATGTAAACTGCACACACACACACGCCATCTCATTACCTGTTATATGTTTAAGACAGACAGTTTTACTGCTCTGTCTCAGACTTGTTTATGGTTATAACAGCTCCACAGATGGATATGTGGGAAAGCACTCACCTTTCCATGTTCCTCCTCTTCGCTCTACGCAGTGCCACAATGCCCTCTTTAGCCAGAGCGTCCAGAGAAAACGGATCAATACCCTGTAGGGACAAAATACACTAAAGGCACGGCACACACAGTCACAACAACGTGTCTTTAGGACTAATGTAGGCTGGTCTGATGAACAGATGTAGTAAAGAAAGGAAAAGTCTTGTAATGCAGAGGTACAGACAATGCTTTGCTCTAGCATGGATAGAGAGCCCAAGAATAGACATACTTGTAACGACCATGACTTTTTAAATCCTTCAAAACCTGTTCACTGAGATCAGAGGTCTACCCGTGAGAGGTTCAAAGTTACGTGGTTCAACCAAGTTGTATTTAAGGAGCTGCCCTGTGGTTGTTTACTCTAGAACTGCAGTCAAACAAATTAAATGTGTTTGACAGTCTTTGCAAGTCATTCTGAAAACTGCTATGCACAATAATTTTCTAGAGGACCTATAAACCAAACTAATACGCTGACAGAAGACGTGATACGTGAAGGACAATCGCTCATTACCTTCTGATTGATGACTACAAAGCCCTTGGAGTCATCAGTGCACACTTTGTTCTTCAGCTCGACGATCTTCTGCACGCGCTCCTCGATGAACTTGCGCTCTGCCTTGACCAGCTTGTCCCTCTCCTCGGCGCTCTTGTAGAAGAAGCCTGAGTTGACCTCTCTGTGGGTAGGACCAGAACATTATTCAACTTAAAAATAAGCACAGCCTTTATAAAAAAACACCTGACATATCATCTCAGTTCCTCTATTTTACTCAAAAGGTTAAAAAAAAAGGACACCCACGTCTTCTCATATTCCAGAGACACGTTGCAGGTGAGGATGTAGGCATCCTCCACCCTCTTCTTCATATCTGGATGTCTGGCGCCATGATCCAACACAAGTCCTCGGATCAGTCTGTATAACAGAGAGAGATGAGACCAGTGAGATATGTAATAAGTAACGTTAAAAAAAAAAAAAAGAAACTACTGCCATGTAATCAAAAATCATGAGTCATCCACTATGATCATATTTAAAAACTCCTTGCAAATCGCTTGGGTCATAACGCTATGACAAGAAACCAACTACAGAGAGTTACTCCTGATTCATTTCATGAATGTGCTTTATGATCATGTCTGACCAGAGTGTTGCTGCACAAGAAAAGGATTCTTACTGTGTGTCGCAGTCACTTTTATGCTTCATCTCCATGACCTCCACCATGTATAGGTCAATGGGCTCGTTAGGTTTTTTGATGGCCAGCACAGCATCCACGACAGCCTGAACAAAAAGACAATCAATCACTTTATAATATATATTATAAAACACTTCAATTTAACTTCAATTTAAAGACCTAGTTGACCATGTTAAGGACAGAGGATAAGCCAGCCTACATCTCTTTGTGTTCTCTAGGTGTGATGAGAACAAAATAAGGTTGCTCTCTGAGATGGCCATAAGCCATAAGGAACAGCAGTGTCCAAATGTGGGCATGTGAACTGTGTGGAAACTGAGTGAGGCAAGATCAGGTATGTCTGATTGATCTGAGCTAATCGCCACCCGTAGCAGGTCAGATAAAATGTCACCTCTGTGAGCAGGTCAGCCAACTCCGCATGGACCTTGGTTCTCAGAGAAGTCCTGGCCACGCTGATGAGTGTCTCCCTGTCCATTTCCTTAGTAACTTTAACCTCCTCCAGAACTTCAAGGGCTTTGTCTTTTGCAGCTTCAAAGCCCTCAGCAATTATTCTGGGATGAAGACCCTAGAAATGAAAGCAAGAAAAAGTTTTAGAGATACTTCATGGCTGAAACCTAAAACATTATGCAGGCAATTTTGACTGTGACATTGTCATGAGCTAATGCAACAGTAGTTTTTCCGACTACTGCATGTTTTCTTTTGAAAGAGTGAGCATTTTGATCCCAACATTGAATAAAACACAAATTCAAATATGAAACTATGAAAGGTTGTCAAGAATTCATCATATTTACGGCTGCATTTTAAGTAAACCATTTTTGTGGCTATGTGCCCCAACATCACTCTTCCATAAAAATTCCTAGATAACAAGGTCTCAGAATGGAAATATGAATGAACGGGATCTTTCACTTCCCCTACAGGCCTGCATCTTCATACTGGAATTACCACAGTAACAACACGAGTCATACTGGTGCTGACCTCAGACACATAGAGGTCTGCTTGCTTCAGCAGCTCCCCGATAATGAGAACATTAGACGTGGTGCCATCGCCAGTGATGTCATCCTGCGCAGTGGCCACCTTGGCAATCAGTGATGCAGTTGGATGTTGAATTTGCTGATCAAAAAGGCATAAAAGAGCGAGAGTTTAAAGTCCACTCTATGAGAAGGGTGGAATCATCTGTACCACAGAATACAAACCAATTCCTGTTCACATGGACTGACTTGGTGAATGTGTGTAGTTAAGTATATATTCCAATACCTCACCTAAGCATAGTTAAAGACACTGTGGAAAGGTCCACAAATATCCATTAACATCAGAATGCTGACTACTCCTTGTGTTTTCTGTAATGCAGCCTCAGTTTAATTACTTCAGAGTGTAGCAATAAAATCACCAGTGATTTGAGCTACTATATACTATGTGAAGAATTGATAATGATTATAGTAATAAATTTACATTGTCACTGTTATTTAAAAAATTACAAAACAGTCCTACACTGCTAATATTACAATATCCTCAGTAATACTGTGAGAGTGCATCACCAATATATTCCACGTTGATTATGATTAGTGGAAAAAAAAAGAAGTTTGCCTGAAACATCAAGCCCTTTTTGTCTCTAAACAAATGTCAGCTTTATTCTGTTAACCAGGTCATACCTTCAGTCACTTGCAATATTAAAATAAATTTTAAAAAGATACTTTAATTGCTAAGCATGTTTCTGTAAATTTGTAAAGGCAAATTCAGATAAAATTTTAAAAATGCCTAGGGTCTGAAAGAGAGAGCAAAAGAACGAGAGAATAGCTTGACCGTCAAAATATTCAACTTTTACATTACAGGGGGGAAAAAAGCTTACCATCTCATGCAACAGAACATTTCCATCTTTGGTGAGCTTAATGTCTCCGGCTCCAGAAACAAGCCTAATTGGAGAGGAAAGACTCGTTATAAATCAACACAAAACGCTATCATAATAACGTGCGATTTTTTTCCACAAAAATGGTCGGGATTGTAGTAACCAAGAAAGCCCCATTAACAATAGACCGTTAACAACAGACTACTGAAGCCAGATGGGTGGGTCGGATGCAGGATAAATATGACAGATGCAAAACATCACAACGGAAAAAACTGTTTATAGTCAGTTCATCCAGGCATTAAAATGCTCCCCGTTTTGAATCATCCGAGCAATATAGGAGTCAGTTAACCGGATAGCTTGTAACTCCTAGCCCATTATTAAACCGCTAATGACGACATGGTTTTAGCTAGCCTTCTTGATGGAAACCAACCATGTGGGCCATTCAGTTTTACGAGAAACTTGCCTTGGCCAAACCAAAAGGACTCTATTTTTTCGTTTATGACACGACTATTATTTTTTATTTCAATATTTGAATAAATACATAAATTATATCCCATGAATGAATGTAGGAGGGATATGCACACTGTACACGTTTATTCATGCTACGAGCTAGTCAACGTTAGCCAGCTACTTTGTCAGCTTACCAACTGTAGCACGCGTGCGCCGACAATGGCACTAAGAGTTGCGCATGAAAGCACTGAGACTCACATTTTCATTGTTCCTTTGGGTCCCAGATTTGTTCGGAGGACATCCTGAAGTCCCCGGGCTGCACTGATATTCACAGCCAGAGCTGCTTGGGCTCTGGCTACCTCTGCTTTCGGATTAAGAGCTTTTACTGCGGCCATTCTGCTGTGTAATAGCCAAGTAGGCTAACGCGTCCGCAAGGCAGCTTCACAGGGTACCGAGGCCGGCTTCAGAGGCTAGCGGAAGGGAAAGCTTCCAGAAACCTCCAACATGCGTTTGTCGTCACATCCTGCCCCTTGCTCTGATAGGACAAAAACCTTAATGTGGGTCTTACCTATCTAGAATACTGGAAATGGATTGGTTAAACAAACTGTCATCCATTGGTTTATTATTCCGCACACTTTATGTTGATTGACGTTTTACGAATAAAAGTTGGCTGAAATATTTTCCATGTCCCTTTTCCTTGTGACTTCGAATCTTGATAGTTCTTACAAGAAATCTTTCTGATCCTGAACAGTAAAACGTAGAAATAGTATGAGAACGTTCCGTAAATGCAGTTTTAGTAGCAGCGTAACTGCCTTTGAATTATGTGGTACCCTGTTGAACACATGAGAATACTGACAAAGTGATGTTGCATATTTGATACAAATACACGCAAAAAGACATGACCAACAATCAGTATGAAAACACACTTTCATGGCTTTATTTTTTGTGCTTTTCTGTCAGCCTCGTTACACCTCTGAATCATGTTTGGTCTGAGACCTCTGAGATAAGCGTACTGCCTCTCTGTGATGCAGCCCATTGTAAAAATCATCATGATCATTTAAAGACGTCAAGCAACAGGAGTATCACTCAAAAGAAAGAAAATACAGCATATGTTTAACTTTACTCTCTATTCGAAACCGTAATTATACCATAAACTATTGAAGCCAAAAATAAAACATAATGGACTAACATGACGATATTGTGTTACAACTGTAATGTCACCAGTTTCCATGTCTCTCCTTCAAAAAATACACATTGTTCTCATTAAAATATCAGAAATTATATTCAGTGTTAAGTATGGAGGAAACTAAGTCACTCAGTATTAAAGCACTGAAGTCTGAATCAATGAATATCATTAAAAAACATTACAGAAAGTAAGATTGTTTTTATTTGTTTAATTCAGTATGTACACCTACTCTTATCAAAGCTCTAGATATACATAGTACACAGCTTGAACACAACTAGAAACCAATCATAATTAAATTTCCCTCAAAATCTCACAGTATTGCAAATCAATCCAATGAATTATGTGTCCTGACATGCGTCTGAGATTCTTAATAGAGACACGAGCTCCTGGGTCATGTATAAGGGGCACCGAGTTAAGGCCAAAGAAGTTAACCACTAGATATGGGGCACCAGCTACTGGTTCAAATTCTAACGCGTGCCAGAGTATTAAGGAGCCCTCCTTTTCTTGACATTTATCATGAGGTACCAGAATCCTCAATGGAACTAATACAAGCCACAGGACAGGACATTATATGCCAGGACATGGAACAACAGTATTTGTGATGTTTGGACTAGTTTGATTATTGATGGAAATAATAAACACACTTTTTCAACACAATCTGAAAAGGAAAAAAACAACAACAACAACAAAAAAAACAGATTTGGTTGGAGGTCTGCAGCGTATCAAAAGCATTAATGCACTGCTGCTGATTCGCACTACTATACATGACTGATATGGAGGGACTGATATGAACCATGCCAGCATCATCAGTATAAGGGGGGCTTAGACAACAGACTATTTTGATGCGAAAGCCAGAGTTTTGATGAAAGTGTATAAAATGCACTTCTCTGGTACATGGCACATCTGCTGCACACTCACACTTCTCTTCCAACGGGGCACATTAAACAACCGACAAATCCAAAATGACATCATAAAATACTGTGAGCAAAAGACTACTCACACTGTTTCAGGGTAATTTCGCTGTGCAAAACTACCACCACTTTTGAGTTGATGAATGAAGTGCCATAATTTTATAAAATTAACAGATGAGATGGTCAAAGACAAGAAATGTAGTCCTTGGATGATAGCAATGCTCTCTTACTGTGGAACCATGTCTAACATGTCTTCATTGATGATTTTCCTCCCTACCAGATAATGTGAATATGTAAGAATATTTAGAGCTTTCAATGTCTGTCTGTCTTTCCAACACAATAAGTGTTTAAATTGTGGGACTTCAATGCTTTTCCAATAAGGAGTAAAGAAAAACGTAACAAAAATTCAATCTCTAATGCAAATCTTAAAAAAAAAAAAAAGGAAAAACCCTTGCTAGCATGTCAAAATTAACCATAATACTCGGCAGTGCAAAACTTGACTGACAGTTGGTTAGAATTTCTAAAACTCCATTTAGATTTCAGTTTCTGAGCATCAGCAGCTACTGCAGAGGTGAAGACTTCAGTGGGATCATTATTCTGGACTCCATGTGCTGAATAAGAGGAACTGAAGAAGAGAAAGAATATAGTTATATTTCATCTGAAATTTCATTGTAATGCTGTTTCACAGGAAAGCTCCAGTGCCACTGAGATTTAACAATGATTTCTAGTCTGTTTCTGTTATTTTTTTAAATATTTCAAACACCCATTATTTCCTTATTTGGTTTACAAACACATGACACTGCATGCTTTTCTACTTACCTGTGTAATACACAACTTCATCCCAGCCTTCATGCTGCCAGGCCGCATTCCGTGTGTCCTCTCTCGACTGAAGGTCTTTATAAGCTAAAGGTGACCAACAGTTTCAATGATATTATCAGGGGGGCAAAAAAGGCAAAGTATGTGTGCACTAATGTGAGGGGGCTTTCTATCACTATTCTGTCTAACATTTGAGGCAACCCACCCCCTATTGAACATTTTCATTTTCAAGAAAAAAGGTTATAACACAGTCATAAGAATATCAGGGGTTTTCTTTCAGTCAAAAAGTAAAAAATGCTTTGAGATTATGTATGACAGCACATCGTCAAATGTTACACAGTGTCTATGAATCTCGGGAGGAGCTGACTGGGTATAATCCATACAGCTATAAAGACAAAGCTGTTTGCATACCCCAGAGGTGATGTACCATGTACAGGCTTCCAATCTGAGAAAAGAATCCACCAACTGCCTCATGGTTCTGCTGGCGGAACTCAATGGCTCGAGCCCTATGGATCATTATTGGAATTAACGTCAGAACAGCTCTTAATGTCAATCATTACTATTTTGGGGTTTTTTTTGCCTCACTGGCAATGTGAGGCCATCATCACATCTTACCTTAGACAGGCCAGTTGTACTAATCCTCATCTCGTCCAATATATTTATTACAGTCTCACTGATTTAACCATCAGTGTTTCAAATTCATTTTTATTCACAAAGAGCTATTTTTCAGTAGAGCATGCAGAATTGATGATTCCAAAGCTCTTATAATCATGTAATAATCTAACGAAGGAATCAGAACAAATTGTTCAAAATTTTCAGTTTGACAAGCAATATTTTGAAAGATAATTTGGGCAGGCATGGTTAAGAGCCGCAATGGGATTGTACATTATTTATGAATCCCACGGCATTCTTAATTCATACTTAGTTTGCTTGCTTAAAACCAAGGCGTGGGCTCATCCATTCTCAGCTACTATAATCTGTAGAGGCAATAATGAGTGTAATTCATAGTTTTCAAAATACTTTGTGTGCTTTTGCGATTCTTGAACTATGAATATGAAAAATGATATAAAAAAAAAAAGGAGTTCAACAAAAAGGTTAAAAGAGAACAGGTTTAACAGAAGAAATGCTTCAATAGCCTTACCAGTAATTTCCCCACTCAATCATGGTTCCAGGCTAAAAAAAAAAAAAAAAAAGGAAAGACAAGCATGTTATTTAAAATTCATTAGTGTAAGCGCATGACTTTGCATGCAGCCCTAGTTAATGTAGTATTTACAACAACTCAACTGTGCAAAGACAAGACATGTTAGGACACGCTTCTGAAAGTCAGACTCAGATGATCATAATTATACAGAATGAGAGAAGATAAAGTAATTAACACCCAAGATTAACTGGGCCAATTACTGTTTAATTCTTTAAAAATCCATTCGCTGACTGCTGTCTTATTAGAGGCACATAACATTATGGATGATTCCACAAAACTTATTGTGTATATCCTAAATCTGATCTCATTTTAAAGATACGCCTTTGCATCTTTTTGAACAACGCAGTTCCAATAAGAACTGTTGTCCAATGGCTGTTTAACATATCACTGACAGACAGGCCAGCCCCGATAACCCTATAACCCCACTGAAATTTACCAGGTCACAAAAAATGTTCCCGATTAGACCACACTCACCCTGAGCTGGTATGATCTGAGCTCATAAATGTTGGGTCCTGATCTGGGCACAGGCTCATTCCAGAAGCTGAACTCCAGCAGCAGCTGATTCCGACGAGACAGCAGCATCGTCCCACGTTCTTTCCTGAACTCCATAAACTCCTGAAAAGTTAAAAACGATATCACAAGTAAATAAGTTATACTTACACGTGTAAATATTTTTTGGTTTTTAATTCAAACTAAATAGAACTAATGATGAAAGCAAAAGAGACAATGTGACAGAAATTACAAAAGCCTTGAAACGAGAGAAGGCCATTTCTGGAACAGCAGACCAGTCCCAAACCTGTACACTGCAAAAGCATCAAATATGGAAACATGTCTTTCCTCTACAACACAGTATTTGATAATAGTACAATACAATCTATTCAGACAATAGGCAGATTTACCAATGCTGAACATCAGCCTTTTACAAACATACAAAAATATCACACTCTAGTTTTAACAATAGCAGTACCTTATTGTCAAAATAAAATGACATATTATTTCTCAGGATCACCAATAATTTCGGTTCAGATATCCTAACAGTTTGAGTAGTTTCTACTGGTCAATACAAAATTGCACTTTATTTGAGGATTACCAAAATTCTTTTTTGTTTAGATATTCTAGTAATTTTACAAGACAAGAATTAATCAGGGATAACTAACGAGATGTGGAAAACACACCTTTTTAGAGCTGAATCATGTGACAATCTTAGCGATTTTGAACCTGGTTTATTTCCTCAGGCATATACCTTATTCTGCCTGAGTTTGCTCATGACTTCAGTCAAGGCTGGGTAGCCTCCTCGATATCTCCACAGGTGCACTGAGGAACAGAGACACAAACTCACTCCACGTTCCACATGGACAATGCAGCCAGATTGTGACACGTAACAAAGGGTTATCCAATAGAGAGGAACAAAAGCGTCAAATCTTTGAACCTCTCCATGTATTTTTCATTGGAAAAGGCTTAAGCCAACATCTTAATGACACAGAGGAGTCAAGATTGCTAAGCACTGACCTGCCTGGTCCTGCTCCCCATACCATGTGTTCCATGTACCCACCAGCTGACATGGGTACTCTGGGTTGGCATGGATAGAAGGTAGAATATCCTCACTGTGTGGGACATGAGAGTGATTTACCATTATAAATATGTGATGCACCAAGGACAGGACACATGTACAACAACATAAGACCATGTATTTTTCTCTCAAATCTCAGACAGATTATATCTGAGTTTAAAACTGTTTTAAAAAAAAAGTATCTAACAATCTGTAGTCTTAACAATGCTCAAATAGCATTTTTCATTACTTTCCTACCGATTGTTATATTTTTTATAATTCAGAAAAAGAGTGCATGTTTAAATAAAACAAAAATATTTGATTTCAGAAAATGTGATGATGTTAAAAGATGGGGGCATAAACTTCATAAATATACAGCTATTCCAAATTTACAAAGATCTTACCAAAGTTTGTTATACGCATCAAGGCACTCTGGCTTGACATTGTGAACTGAAAGAGAAACATTTGTTAGAGCATCATTCCAGCTGAGTGACCAATAAAAGTCAGGAGCAACAACAAAAACACACTGTTTAATCAATGTCCAGCTGACCTTTAAAAAAAACAAATAAAACTCGAATATTATCTTGTAACAGAAATTTTACGATACTATCTTGTATAAGGTGACTAGAAATAGTAACATACACTGAATTTTATACAAGTTGTGGTCTTCCTTTTTAGCAAGCAGGTGAGAATGAGCATCCTTTCTGGGGTCGACTTTTCGGACAAAAAGAGATTTGAACCAGCTGTCTTCACGGTTTCTGTTAGTGGATGCAGAGAGATTCCTGAACAGAAGAGAAAAAAAATGACATGTCACAACCACTTAAAACAGTCAACAACGGTTTTCTTTCACGTTGAATAGAGGATCACAGTAATCACGGTCATAACGTTCCTCTGTAATCTGAGACCGCACAGGAGGAACACATCCATCTTTGTATCCTCTCGCCTTCACTACCTAGTCCACTAAGACGAATAAGTGGAGAGAGGGAATTTGTGTTATGCACAAAGTTCAATATCCTCTTTTTCTTAAGGAGCTTGGGGTATGTACTGATCAACGTAATCAGCAGCTCGTTGTTTAGCAACTGTATAAGCTGTGGTGCTGAGTGTGAAAGGTCAAGAGCTACCATTAAGGGAAAAGAAAGTCAACTTCACCTTGTCGTTAGTTAGAATATTACTGATCAAATATTTTAAAGCTGAGGATTACTGCCAGAACATGCACCAAACCGCATAACTTAGAGATAGTTGGTTTGCAAACACGACGCTGGACCGGTTTGAAGCACTGACACTTCTCCTCCCCCTTACCTCTCAACGGCTCACAGTATTCAGTGACATAAATTCATATTATTCCAAGGGCTCGCAAGCAACTTCTCAAATTTCTATACATAAACTCAGAGCCAATACGTTTAAAACTACTTGCACTGTTGAGAAGGCCATATTATGTGCAACGCCAGTTAAGTTATGACCTTGAGGCAGAATTCAACTGGATAACTAACCCTAGCTACACACAAATGCCACGCACCAACACACTCAGCAAGCAGATGGTGAAAGTTCCTTCAGAATAGGTGTCCGCGCGTAGTTTTCCCTGAAAGCATTAACTAGAAGTTGTATAAAAGAAGGCATTAAAGCCTACGTTGAGGTGCGCTGAAAGTTTCTGCATAGGACATGTTTCTGTAACCATGTTATTCACAGCAAAAGTCAGTAGCTAAACAACCTAGCATGTTAGCTTGGTCTGCAGAGAACGCAGATTTCCTGATTTAGGGATTTGGTTGAACCTGAGAGTCGATAACGTCTAAAATGCATGTAAATCAGTCGAGAGTGCTTTGTACCGTCCTCTATGGTCTACCATATTCTAGAAGGCAATCTCACCTGACAGTCAGTGCCACTTGCTGGTTCGCCCGAACCCGGTTCTTCGCCTGGTTCAGGCCATGTCCTATTCTCTGAAGGACTCTCGTCGCCATCTTCCCTGAATGTTGAGTCAGTGTAGTTCCTGCTTAAAGGGTTACTAAATTGCAATGGTAAACAGGCCTCGCCTCTAGATGGTAGCCGTGAGCAAAAAGGTTAATGATGTTGTTTGATCGCTTTACGTGACGACCAGTTACCAGTTGTACGATTATTTATTTTGGTCATAACTAATCGGTTAATCGGGAAGACAGATACAGGTATCATGTAAGGCATTCAGTCTAAAAAGTGTTTATCTTTATATAAATTATGCCTAAGGTCTAAGAAGATCTGATCTTCCCGGTTTAGTTTCGTTACTAGTCAAGGTATCTGCTTTTTGAAAGTAATACGCAGTAGAGAGAAATCGTTAAGCCACTCATTTAATCGATACAGTACATAACTAGATATTGTGTTCTCGTATTGACGTGCTCAGTCACACAGACTTATGGTTTCTTTCTTTTTTTTGTTTTGTTTTGAATAGGTGTAACACGCTGTACATGCGCTTGCATTAAATGACATTCAGCACAGTGATGCATTCTGAAAGACTGTCTAAATCTTATCTCTCTGAGTGAAAGCAGTGTGTACACTATAATAATGTGACCTCTGAATACCACAAGCTTAACTATGTTGTTCCTCAGGGATCAGTCCTTGGCCCTCTTCTATTCTCTATTTACATGCTCCCTTTGGGTGACATTATTCGTAGTTACAACATTAACTTCCATTGTTATGCTGACAATAGTCAGATTTTCTTACCTATCCAGCACAATGACCGCTCTGAGTTGGCGAACCTTGAGGCATGTCTTTGTGCTATTAAGGGTTGGATGTCTTCAAATTTCCTGATGCTTAACGCAGGCAAGACTGAAATGCTGATCATTGGTCCCCCTACGCATAAGCATCTTTTTAGTGATCTTACCCTAAATTTTGACAACTGCATCATCTCTCAAAACTCTTCAGCTAAAAACCTTGGTGTGATTTTTGACTCTAGTCTCTCGCTAGTCACTCATATCAAGAACACAACCGAAACTGCCTTTTATCACCTCCATAACATTGCTAAAATTAGGCCCTTTCTAAGTATGGCTGATGCAGAAACCATTGCTCACACATTCGTCACATCTCGCTTGAATTACTGCAATGTTCTTTACTCTGGCCTGCCTGCCTCTAGTACCAATAGTCTTCAGCTGGTCCAGAATGCTGCTACTAGAATTCTGACCGGAACAAAGAAGTTTGATCACATTAGCCCTGTCCTGGCTTCCCTTGATTGGCTCCCAATTCATGCAAGGGCATATTCAAAGGTCCTCTTATTAACATATAAAATTTAACATGGGCTTGCGCCTTCCTACCTGTCTGACTTAATTACACCCTATAACCCACCTTGCACCCTCCGCTCTCAAGATTCTGGATTATTAGTCATTCCAAGAGTTAAAAAGAAGTCTGCTGGCAACCGAGCCTTTTCCTACCGCTCTCCCTTCCTCTGGAATGGCTTACCTACAGAAGTTAGAGAGGTAAACTCTCTCAATACCTTTAAAACAAGACTAAAGACTTATCTATTTTCTCAAACTTATGCATAATATAATTTTGATTTGACTTTGTTATAGACATGTAAAGCCCTTTGAGACTATAAATAGTGATATTGGGCTCTAAATAAATATTATTATTATTATTATAAAAGCAGGGTTCATAGCAATTTATTATTTTGGCTCTAAGGTTCCAATAAGCACGTTTTACCTAATTTCATTCTATATAGGCAGCCACGTGCCAACACATTATTACACCTCCATCAACACTGAACTGTAACCATCATAGATAAGTCACCATCACTCATATCAATGAAAGCACAGCATATCAGACCAACTATACTGTTTTTATTATATTAAGTATAATAATGCAGAATAATTAGAAAAAGAAGAAATTTTCACTATAGATTCTTCATAATAGTAAAGTACATTTAATATGGTCGGCAAGGGTTAAACATGAGGGTAAGTAACGTAACAATGAAACATCACATGACAGTCTATATAAACAAGATTATGTGGATGTTGATGGTGGGGAAGCAGTAATGTTCAGTTCTTGCAACTTTTCTGTTAAGGACTCTGGAGAGGGAGAATCTGTTGTTTCGGTGAGGGGCTCCAGAAACTGGCGACCTGCCACTCTCTTTCCAGTGAGAGGGTCAATAACATTGCCCACTTTGTACACAATCTCTGACAGTTCATGCTTAACATGTTTGGATCTCCTCTCAGGTAAGGCCCTCAACAAAACTATGTCCCCGACAGAGCACTGTTGCAGGGCATCATGAGCAAAGTAAGTCTTCCTCTTGTTGTAGAACTGCAAAAAATAACACAAGTATCAAATATTTTTCTACGGAAATATCACAACACTTGTGTGTAGCGTCAGATGTCACAATATATTCACACAGGATATTTTGTGATCACATAACACTGGACTACAAACAGCAGTGCAGTAACAATAATCATATATTTCATTAGTATTTCCCATGTCAAAACAGCAGTAAGGTTACTGATTTGCAATGTGAGTCTGGTTATCAGTAGACATACGCTAAGATTTTGGAAAATTAGGCTACATCACTCACCGTGTACCTCTCCACCAAAGTGCCATAACCTAAATGACAACCATAACACTGAGACAAACAGTAGTATCAGTGTCTCTCTTCAGAAAATGACTAGTAACGGTAGAGTAACTTGCCTTGAGAAGATAAGGATCCAAGACAAGCCTGGTGACTCGCACCTTTGCCGTCTTTCTCATCTTAGTTCCTATCACTTTGCCAATGATCCATTTAGCATGGACCGATGCCTGTTTCACGGACATGCTAAGATTTCTTGTTACGTTGGTAACCTGAAACCCCAGAAAATGGAGTTAGCTACATAAGCTCCAGAGTCGAAATGTAGTTCATGTAGGGTTCAACATATTCAACCTCACAAATACACAAAATATATTCGCATCTTTGAGAGAATTTAGAGAATTTACACTAACTTCAGTGCGCCCTCGCCAATATTATTTTGGAACTCAAATTATGAAAATAAACAGATCGTGAAATTACCTCTTGCAAGAATCAGTATAAATGTCATAAATTCACGAAATCCTTCTACACGCCATCGACTCAACTGAATGTCAAGCTTAGCGCACGTTGATGACGTTTAACTACGGCTTCGCACGAGGAACAAATAGCACGATTTCAAATCTCAAACGTGCAATGACGTACAATCTCAAACGTGTAATGCTGTGCACTTCAGAGACCATTTCATTATACAGAAAATTGGCCACAGTTCACAGTTTGCACTTTGTTAAATATAAATAACCATTATTTTAGGCAAAATACAAAACACACTTAATGTTTCATTGTTTATTGTTATGTAGACTACATTTAGGCCTTGGTTTAACTCAAAATGTAAGTTAGAACACATACTCAAATTGCCACACCACCCATGTACTCAGCTTTTTAAACTAAATGTACTTTAATGTACAAACAAACTTGTTCTAGCAGACATCTAAGGTGACAAGCAATTGCTGAAAATACTCTTGTAGGTGCTTATACATATGATGTGGTGTATGTGGGGCAGTGGTCGGGACCCTTGCTATGAGTTTGAGAACGTAAATCAGAGCCGCTATGTACCCTCACCCATCGTGACACATTTCTTTGAGCTCTGATGAGCCATGACGAAACACCCCATGCAAAACTCTCGGCTGGCATATTTTCCAGTTGGCTATTTTTATCCTACACATTTCCCTGTGTCTAAAATCAACATTAATTATCTGAATTTTGTTTGAATGGGTTGGGCATGTCATCCAAGACTAAAGCACCCTCAGTGAGACACAGAGGAAGACAACTATTTAATTTGTAGACTTCAGATATTACTGATTACTGATATTACTTGTGTGATTCACATTAGCTTACTAGATTTGTCAGGACACTGCAATCTTTTTAAGAAGGAATGCACTCATCAGAGAGCTGATAAGGTACAGCACTCCTTTCACAAAAGTAGATATAGACAGTAAGTTATGTTGCTGTAGCTTGCTACATAAAGCAGACAGAGAGGTATCTGTTCAAACATTTCTGTACTGTTTGAACATTAGAATGGTCAAGATGAGTGACCTAAATTACTTAATATGGTCATTGCTCAAGACCTACAATTTCTTACATCTTCAGAAAGGCTTGTTACACAAGGCACCATTTGGGGTCTTCTGAAAGTCAGGTGAAAAAAAATAGGGTTGGTGACAGTCCTGTTTGTGAAATATGCTCATTGAGTGAGAAAGGCAAAAAATTATGGTAGGAATCATGTAGCCTAATAAATAAATGCCCGAAAACCACAGCAATGTATAGAGTGGCATCTCAAGGCATGCAGTTCAGTTCTTTCCAATGAGCCATAGCAGCAGACAAAGAGACTGTGGCTGACCTGTGTCAACTAAAAAAAAGAAGAAGCAACTGCAGTGTCCACATGGTCACCAACACCTGGGCATCTGCGAAGTAGAAAAATATCACCTGGTCTAAAGAATCCTGATTCCTGTAGTGTCAGAATGATGGCAGTGTGAGGATTTGCATTAGACGAATGAGTCCATAGACCTGTCTTGGATGGTATCTAGAGCCCAGTCTGGTGGCAGTGGTTTAGTGACATGGGAAATGTTTTCCTGACACCTGTTAAGGTTATGATACCAAATATGTAATGTTTGAATTACAACAGTATATCTAACTGGGTGCATCTCTTCATGGCTACAGTTTACCCTTCATTACATGGATATTTCAGTCAGAATATGCCTTACATAAAAGCATGTATTGTCTCAAAATCATGTCACCAACATGACTGCAAGTTGACTTTCCTTGTGTGGTCTTCACAGTGCCATGACCTCAACTCAGTGGAGCATCTTTAGAATGAGATGTAAAAGGCTGTTAACAGCATGACTGTACTACTGTCCAATCTCTCGTCCATCCAACATTCATCCGGAGCCTCTCTTATACTTTGTAAAATACATATCCTGAAGAATTCAGGCTGATCTGGAGACAAAGTATTATTCAAACCAAGGATTAGATGGGTGTACCTAATAAAGCGGCCACTGAGTATGTATCAACATGTTCTTGATCACTTGTGTAGTTTATCTCAGCATAATGGTATGATTTTTTGGGTGTTCTGTGGGGTTTCCAATTTTCTGTTGTACTCTATGGTTTAAGAAGTAAGTGCTCATACTGGCGTGAAATCAAGAATTTGGTGTTTAGTACTTGAAAAGTAAAGGTCTGTATCTAAATTAAGTTCATGCTTTTCTAAAACATGTGTTCTACATAGTAAGAGGTAATGCATTTGTCCCTGGATGGGAATTGGATGAAGGCCAAAACAGCGAAATCTGGTATTAATCAGACCCATATGAAAACATGCCCTGTTGCTATGTGATTCCCATTTAAGGCAGTGTAGTTGGACCTTTAGTGGAGTGTTAGCAGTCCATCTGTCTGCCTGAGTTCTCTCATAGAAGACTGTATCTTTCACCACAACTGTATATTCTGTTTGTCTCAGTATGCTTTAAATCTATGAGTTCATAGTCTGCCCCACAGAGTGAAAATGGACAAAAAGCTGTGTGAGATCAAGCTGGATGGAAAAAGATCATATTGCTTGAATGTCTTCAGTGCCTGCACAATATACCTTTTTAATTAAGATTTTTGTCTTTTACCCTCTCTTTCTCATGTAGATATTGGTAAAATGCTGGTCAAATAAACTAAATTTATTGAAGGTTAGACCTCTACCAGTGCAATAACAGGAGGGAAAGTGACTGATAACGAGGCTGCAGGATATGGAAGTGTGAGATCTGGGGGCAGGATGTCCCCCGGGCGTTAACATATATGTTAGTGTATGAGGGCAGTGAACCGTATGTCATGGTCTGTTTTTTTTCACTGTAAATTGAAATGGAAATGGAATTTCTAATGAAGAAGACCACGGATTACCCTCTCACTCCCATCACTTTTCTGTGGGTCTACTTATTTAAAGCAACTGCATTTTCCCAGTGTTACTCAGGCTTAGGGAGCACAGGATAACTGAGTGAGATTTCAGTGGAAAACTCTTTGTAACCTGGTTTTTTTTTTTGTGACAATACATGGCAGCTTCTGTCTTGGGAAATCCCAATATCAGAAAGATTGTGTTGCAATGTGCCTGGTCTCGTCCATATTTCGTTTGATCGTAATATTCTGTTCTGTGGAATTATTCATTTTTACCACAATTAACTGGGTACCTGCTCCCTTTCCGTTGCATGCATAATGGCTGCTAACAGTGACTCAGTCTTGAAAAACTGCTTTTTTGGTGGGGCAGTGGGCCACGAGTCTACACTGACATCAGTTATTTTAGCTCTTTGTTTGATGGTCTGGGAAATGTATTTCCTCTCGAGGAATTAAAAGAGATAGATCTTATACAGCTGTTTTGATGAATATCAGAATGTTCACTTTGCTAGTGTCAGTAGACATGTCAACAGTTGTGATGAATAACATCAATGTATTATAGTTAGATGTCACAATCTCCTGTTTATGTCACGGTCCAACAGGTGCAGTTCATAAGCTGATGTCACTTTCTCCAGAAAACAAGCTTACATCATTGTAGAAATAGGGGTCACCCACTCAAGGAATATAAATCATTCAGTAATTACTTAAATAATATTTTGCTCTTTTAGATGGCTATGTAGCAGCCAGAGGGATATAGCTCATAAAAGTTTCCAACCACGTGACACCTGAGACTACAACACTGTCTATTTTTTTTAGCAAATTCATGCACGCAGAAATGTTGTAATACTGGTCTATGAAATCCTTTAAAAAAGCTGTGAGACATGGTGAAATGGCATTAACTAAAAATGCGTCTCTTAACAGACACAAACAGTCCATACAAATATACACACGCAAACACCCGCACATCCGCATGTTGAATATGAGGGTAGCCAGCTTGGAGGTGGAGTATTTGTATCCTGACGGGATGTGGCTGTCAGTGAGGCAAGTGTAAAGACAAACACATTCATAAGGTACAAATACATAACTGGTTACAGTTATGTTTCTGATTTTTAGTAGAGATATTGAGCGACAGAGAAGCATGTGTAGAGACAGTTGACACTGCGCACCTCTCTGCTATCTCATCTGTGAGTGGCGGGAAGGCACACTGTCCAAGAATCTGACATGCTGTTTACAAAGCACAAGGTTGCAGGTTACCTCAGTGCAGCACTGCCCTTCTCACACAATGACACTGCTCTTTTCAGGATTTTAACTGAAGACATTCAGCTCAGACCATAGAGGACTGACTGTTTACTGGCTAAACTTTATACTACCCTGAAGCACAGTATACCTTAAAGGAGAGTTAAAGGGTACTAGCACAGTATAATATTTCATTATGGCCCAGTGGAAACATACACCATTACGAGATTTTTGAAATAGAGGTAGCAATGATTTTATGTTGCATTGCCAGGGAATGACCATGTTCTGTCCTGAACTAGTCATAATAGAATGCTCTGTGAAGAGTCTGATAGACTGGCCTGCATCAAAGAGTAAATCACTCCTTATGTTCCTACATAATAATTACCCGTTTAGCTAGTAACAATTAAATGCTATGCCTCATGATATGTTTACTCAGAAAATCATTTGAGATGAAAAAAAAAAAAATTAGGTTCAGACTCAAGTATAACCTCTCTGTTATATGTACACATCACCACATAATTAGCCTGTGAACTTTGTGTTTTGTTACTAATGTGAACTATATTCAGAGGTATGTTCGTATTTTGCTGTCCTGTCTGCATATCCTCTGCAGAGGTGTGCAGAGCATGTCATAAATCATATGTCTACAGCTGAAATGTAGAGCTAACTATGACATTTTTTATGATTTTAGCTAGTATATACATACTTCACAGTCAGGACAAATTTAAACACTTAAAATGCTAACCATGTGTCCGTGATTAAACTGCATTCATATTATTTTTTTCTATCAGTCATCCACAGGTTGTCTTGATTTGTTAAAAAAAAAAAAAGGTCGTAATAAACGATTATTAAATTCTCCATATTCATCCCTAGAGAGTCCTTCTTCTTGATTAACAGACATGAATAACACTTTTCTCCCCTGCATTTCTTGTCAGATGTCCAAACCTAGCCGTGCTGAGAGTGCAGTAGAGTGAGCGAGACAGTTGGATAAGGCATATCGAATGAGTCTGACTGCGTTAGCCAGACTACGATCCATTGACATGGCCGTTGACAGGGATGCTGTTTGGCAGCCACAGAGCAGAGATGACTTCAGCATGACTTAACTGGCTGAGAAAAACCTAACACAGGAAGAGGCTTTAAAAAAAATCTTCAGTTGATGGGTGTGTAAGCTGTTCATTTTTAAAGATGTCTTTGCCTTGATGAAATGCATTAGAATAATTCAAGCAATCTACCATCAAGAATCCTGAGATGCAGGTAATTCTTAACAGGGCTCTCATGGAGCATAGAGAGGTCAAACTTGTTTCTTTGTAGAGGCAAAAGCTACAGCCAACTGAGAGAGTTAACAGGGTATTGTTTCAACTTGGAAAACATACACAATTTCCTGTGAAGACTCAGGAGACTAGGATTTCCCTTCTGATTGTTGCACTGCGCTTTAGATTTCAGAATTTTAGAAGTTGTCACTTTTAAATGGTATTGCTTATGGATGTATGATATGCATGAAAATAAAACAATAAATAGGATTGTAACTGTGTGTCAAAACAGAGAATAAAGTTTCCATTAAATGCATGTTGTCCTTTCTCTGGAAATCTTCCCTTGTGGATGTTCACATTAGATTCATTTCTATGGAGCCTAAGGTCTTGCACATATGGAACTGGAATCAACTGCTCTAATGATGACATTAGTTATTGTTGGCTGTGATCCAACCCCGGACCACCAAATCTCTCAACCAAAACGGATGTGCTTCAGTAAATCTTGTCAAATGTCTCTTTGGCTGTCGTAAAATATCAAGTTTTGTGAGGATAAGTGGAGGGTCATGACTTTAAAACGATATTCTGTCAAAAAGATAAACTTTTACAGTTTCACAGTAGTTAGTGTGACATTAGGAAAATTCGACTGTGTTTTGTGTGTATGCACTGATAGGTAATGTTTTCCTGCCCCCAAAGACACTACATGGTAACTACTTATGAGAAAACTATTAAGAGTAGCTTTCTATTGTTTTTTATATACTCCACACTTTGTGTCAAAATCATACATTGGATTTTGTTCACTGGAACGTATCATGTACTTTCAGTAGAATGCTGTGTATTTTTGGGGGTGTCTTTGTGTCTTTGTCACATTCCCTCCTGTTTTGTGTTTGTAGGTATGTTGCCCTCATTCTGTGCTGTGTCTGAGTTGCTCATTTGTCTGTATGTGGTGAGCCATGTGTGGCAGTGGCTGACATGGTCATTGCTGTGACCATGAAGTTGACTGTGTGAAACACTGTCAAGCAGGGGGGGATTCTGACAAATTGAGTGTGATGTCAGAAAGAAAACATTGATTGTGTTCAAATACCATACATTTTTGGCTTAGGTCAGCCAAAAGGGCGCAGTCCATTCCATAGATAACATTACTCAGGCTCACCCGTACTCTTGAATTAGCGTGGGAAGGCAGCTCAGATGCAACAGTTACTGACAATTGGACAACATGCGTTGTTCCAAATTTTCTAATACACTGACAGCTCCAACAATTACAGAAAAACATGCAACAGTTATCGTAATGAAAGCATTTTAAGACATTGTTTTTCATGTAACAGTGTCTATCTGCTCATCGTGTCTGATCTTTCCATCATCTCGTAATGTCTGTAGGTGCTGTTTACTTAAAACTCTACCGTCAGTTTGATGAAAATTGAGGAGATTTTGAATGTAAATAAATGGTCAGTTCAATTCTCACTATAATATAAATTCTGGACTGGTGTACAGTCGCTTTCCCCCCTTTGGACTGGAAAAGGAAAGAATGTGAATAGAAAGGTAATAAAACTTGCTGCAGCATAGTTTCAGCACTAAAACCTTTACCTCTGCTGCCAGGCATTCTAAATTCAAGACTAATTTCCCCCATTCTGATGCGAACTGACTCTATTTAAGGTAACAACTTACAGTTGTAGGTATGTGCCCCAAAGAGTGCATTCTCTGAAGGCAAAAGCTTGATTGACAACAAAACCCCTCAGCTCTGCCTCTGGCTGATTAAATTCCCTCCATGTTGTTTGCTCAGTGACTCAGTCTGGCTCGGATGCAGTGTGTATACAATGCGCTCATAATAAAAGCATGAGCATAGATAGATATTTTTACCACACTACCTTACAATAGATACCATGGCGATATCTCTGTATGATTTATGTCACAATACGCACAGCTACGCACTTTCTCCAACTCGGTGTCAGCCAAAAAAACTAATGGATGGCAGGGCCCTGGATTTAGAATTTTGTAGCACCGCCGTTGGAGTGATAAGCTGTGATTTCTATGCGTGTAGCACATCTGTTGGTGGTATATAGTCCTTTTAGTGCTATTAGGTAGGTCAGGACAGCATTCACAAACACTCAGCTTTACTGTTGCCATGATACGGTACATTTTTGTTGTCACTCATCAGGATGCCTCCAGCCAATTAGCAATCTTCCTATCAGGCATCCTTATGAAAATTGGTGATAATCTGTTTGCTCCTACATGTACCAAAAGAAAGTTTGCCCAGGCTGTGAATTAAAGCGTTCCCTTTTTTGTCCACGTGCAATACCATTTAGGTATTAAAGCTGGCAAACTCTTCTGGTCATCAAATAAATTAAGATCTTATGTGTACAACTGCTGTTTATTTAGTCACCAGTCCAGCAAAACAAAGAGTGAGCAAAGAGATTTTTCAGTAACGTGTATTTTCAAACTGTTACTTATAGTAGCTTACAAGCCAGATAATTATTCGTGATGGAAAATTAAGAATTGTATTTATTCAACGTAATTATTAAGTATAAATATATAAATATAGTTATATTTATGCAATTTATGCCAGCACCAACCATACCACCAGTTATCAATGTAGCGTGCACTGTGGTTACAAGTTTCTGCATCGTCTTATTTTTGGATAGCTGTGTGTAATTACACATTTAAAGCAACATTTATCATTTGGGACAAGCAGGTAGTTTTCCCTTCCAACTGATAGATAGCTCATTTAAATCTGCAAGCCCTCATCTGTAATAAATTATCCTGCTTTTTGCATTTTTTGACCATATGAGACAACTTGTAAATACTTGTGATATGACTTCATATCTCTTTAAGGACATGACTAGCTACCACATAATTCTACTAAACTTTAGTAGACCATACAGGACGACCACTTTCATGGGAGGCATTTGTGGTGTTGTGTCAATGTTGAAGAGACATATTTGTGCTACAGCTTTAAGCTGGCATGGTGTGTTCAGGGTTTATTTTAGTATATACTCTGAATTCTGACATGCAGCAGCATTTTTATTTATGTTTAACCTGATGTTGCTTCACATCGAGTGAGGCCTCTGTGGAAATGTCAAAAGTGAATGTCTGAAGTGAATGTCTGAATGTCAAAAGTGAATGTCAGAAGTGAATGTCTGAAGTGTTATTTTTAACTGACATGTTCAGACCACCAGCTGAGCACAGTCATGATCCATCATCATATGAGGTTATCCTTTTTTAGACTATCCATTTCACAAACTAATGCTAAAGCAGGTGTGGAATATGGGGGTTGTGGGATAGAGATAAATCCTTGAAGCTATGTTATACTTGTTGGCCTTGGTAAGCATGCCTGATTTCTCAATGATTTGTAAAAAAATACATATTATGTCTAAGTTTGCTGCAGACTGTGCCACCTACAAGGCACAGCAAGCTTATTTTGCCATTAATCATAATGATAAAGTACCGACATCTTGGGGGCCTTACAGTCATTTTTTGAACTCCTCAGATAATGAAAGAAACTTTCCATTCTGACTTATGCTGTGTGGTGTGGTCAGCAGAGCTAAGAGGACTAAAGGCAGTGAAAGACCTGTGTTCACTATTATTTCTATTCCAAATATATCTTGCTAAATCTCCTGATTGTGTCTGGCAGTGATAAAGTGCAATGTTTTACAGCAGTCCAATTGCACTCTTGCAGCAATTGTTCATCAGAACATATAGGATTTTTCTTTCGACTGGAGAGGTTAAAACTGTATCTGCCTTAATTGTGTAAATAATTCTTACGTAGACCATTAAATCCTTTTCTATGATGATGAAACGCCTTACACAGCAACACAAGCTAACTAATCAATCATGATGAAAACTTTTTGTGTTTCTGACCCAAATTTGTAATTTGGTGAAAAATGAAGCATCTAAAGAAAAATACGCACTCTGTAGACAAAAGAATCCTGCGCATATTTTTGCGCTGAGTCAATTTTCCAGTTCTAATGTAATCGAATGACAGGTCATTACTCACTAGGGAGCAATGGCTTACATGAGTTTTCTCATCTGCCTGACAAAACTCTTTACACTATCCAAAATGCCCAAAGGTTGCTGAGTAGATATTTCATCTTCTGGCAGTGAGACAATCTCTGCTTCCACTGTCACATTCTCATAAAATAGGTAAGAGTCACCTGTGTTTCCCCATGAAAAAGCATAAGCATGACTATTTTTCACTTATCCACGCCCCCAGTGTCCCATGTTAAGGGGAACCTCCTCAAACAAAATAACTTAATAAACAAATAAATGTTGCAGTGAGGTCTTACACTTGCAAGATTTGAAACATTTCAGACATTGCTGGTTATAAGTTACAAAAAGAGGCTGAATTCCATGATTTACATTAACAATTGGTGTAAGAAACAAAGTTGTCTGGCACTGGCAGTGGAGTGCTGATCTGCCCTTTTGGAAACCTCTGGAAATCCAGATCTCAAACTCTCTTAGATGACAGCATTGGGACAATTTAGAAATGTTGTTAATTTTGTCCCTGACAATGTCATCTGCTGAATGCAACCAGTCAGGAATCTTTGGGTAAATGTCGTGCAAGCAATGCAAAATGATATGTGCAGATTTCATCAGTAAAGTGTTTAAGTTTGATCCGGGCTTTCATTGTTGCTATATCCAAACTCTGCTGGATGGGCTGCTGTATCATTAGTCCATAATGATGTCAACAGGAATGTGAGACCATTACTTATATCCACAAACTAATCCATGGAAATTGCATCCAGCTGGATGATTCTGCCTTAACCTGATGATAGGAACTCTTTCATCTTTAGCATAGATCTGTGTTCCTGTCTAGTAGTGGTGACTGGAAAGTGACTTCAGATTGCATGATGGGTCTTAATTTAGAGTATGAGTTACTGTGGCCTATCTCTCCATAGGGTCAAATCTAGTTAAGAACTGAGATACAAAAAAATTGTTGGATTTTGTGAGCTTATGGTCCTCTTTTAATATTTTACGCTTTTAGGGCGTTTTTTTTTTTTAAGTTTTTTGTCATGAAGCAGATGGCAATGCATAAATTGGAATCCATGTCCTGGTGAAGGAAAAGATAAAACCTAAATTACTGTAATATTCAGTTTAGGTTTACACTTAGCGTTCTTTCTTTCTTTCTTTCTTTCTTTCTTTCTTTCTTTCTTTCTTTCTCTCTTTCCTTCATTTTTTTTATCAATATATAATATATAAAATAGTTCTTTGCCTAGAAAATTTGACTCACTGATTTGATTCTTTTAAAAGAACATTTTCTGATGGAAATAATTAGACTGATGTGTTCAGGTCCAGATGTTTTCCGGGACCAATGATCAGAATGTCAGTTTTGTCTCTGTTCCAGTGAAACTAATCAACATCCACAGTATTAGATTTGAGTGTCATTGGTGTATCAGATACAGATTAAGTTATCTGATGATTTGCTTCAGAATCAGAAGGTAGACAATGAAAAGCAGGGGGCCGAACGCAGAGCCTTGGGGCATGCCTTGAGTAACTTAGTTAAAATGGATTTATGGATATTGTCTTGTGGACAGATGTGATTGAAATCAGTGTTAGGCAGAGACTGATACACCCAGGCAAGACTGTAAGCAATGAAAATGATTCACATGCAAAACAGAATCAAATGCAACATACTGGTCAAGTGAGAAGACTGCTGTTTCATTGCTATACCTAAAAAAGCCTAAAAACAGGTTGTGATTGTACAAACATACTACAAACATAGTTCATGTTTTAACACAGAACTCTTTCGTTATGTTGCAGCAGTATGTTGTGATGTTTTGGAAAGAAGTTCAGGGATGGAGTCTGGCCGATAGTTGTGAAGAGTTACTGGGTCAAGTCCAGGCTTTTTCTTGTGATGGATTTTGTCGATTTTTTTGTGATGAAATTTGTTGATTGTTTCAGGCACAAGAGTGGAGAGTTCAAGCAGGCTTATCTTTAGGACTGGGGCAGGTATGGGTTCAGGCAGTATGGAGCTGTCTTCTGCACTGTCAGGTTGAAAGATTTTGAGCCCACAGTGCAGCTTTACATTGATCATGATATACTGGGCAACAGAGGAGTCATGACAGTGAGGATGCTGAAAGACAAACAGTATAGATGAACAGTACTTTATGCTAAGTAAAGATGAGAAATGCATTTCAGGGCATGGTGTGAGGGGAGTGGTAGCCTATATGGCAATGGGAATTTACTAAAAGGAGACATTGAGAAGATTTCCTGTAGGTAGACTTGAGATCGTATAATTTTGGAGTTGTGCACACAGACCCAGAGAATTCAGAGCTATGAGCAAAGGGGATGCTACATCAGCTGTAAAATCTATATCACTGTTTGGCTGTTAGCACAGGGGATCTGACATAACATACTCCGATGGAAAAGTGGAATCATGAAAGTGGTGTCATAGGAAGAACAAAAAAGGTCCATGCAGAATTGCTGACTCAAGCCGCAAATCCATACCCTCACATGCAATGTCATGCTCACCTTGATTGTGAAGGATTAATGATAGTTGCTGCAGGTAACCCAGTCTAAAATTATTCACAATTAGGCCAGATAACATGCAACAGGCAAAAATGTTAGTGAGGTGTGGAGCACAGAACACAGTCAGGGAGCTGAAACAGAATTGGATTTTAATTTCTATTTTGAAGAAAGGATAAGAAACAGGACAGGTTTGGAGGAGAAGCTGTGGCCAGTCTGCGTTAGCATAATCTCACAGCCCAGAGGGAAATAGTACTGTGGGAACGAAATTATCTTTTCCCGGAGGATGAGCAAGTGATGTCCTCTGTAAACCTTTTTACTCAAATGCCCTTAATGAAATATTTTCACTAAACATCTAGTTATGTTTAGGGGTAATTTGGTTTGACTGTTGTAAGAGGACAATGACCTAAAAGGTGTTTAGGAAACCTTAGGGACATTTTTCACTAGGAATTTCCTCTTAATAGAGATGACCTCACTATTGCATGTGAATCCCACTGCATGCGCAAAATGAGCTCACTCACAATCTTGAGTTTATTTATCACAAATCATCTCCACTCGGATCGTTCTGCTCTTGTAACTTCATTTTAGGTAGGCTATCTTGTTTTTACATCAGTCATCTCTACAATCAGGCAAAACATTTGTTATCCCCCAGTGAGGTGTTTTTCTCTTATTCTAAATTACAGTAGAGAGCTGGTGGGAATACAGCTTCAGCATTTTGTAGATCCTCATTTCTTTTGTGTAGATCAGCAGGTTGTTTTAGTGGGTGACCCATTTAAATGAGACAAAAACTGATTTAAAGCTGACTCATGAGTTTCCCATGAACAAGAAATATAATTTTTACCAAATGTTGACTGTTGTCACTCAGTGCAAAATGGGAAGATAGTTTAGTGTTTAACGCTAAGTTTCAAATTCTGTACACCTTACACAGATAGTCCCTGACACACTCATTGCTAAAGAGGCATTTTCTGTGGTTTCCTACAAAAATTTCCCACATTTTTTTTACCTCCTTATGTATTTTTACTAGACATTTTGATTAATGCACTCTATTTAACAGTTTGCTTAAGTCACTTACTGTTTTGTTTTTGTTTTGACCCCACCAGTACAGCAGCCAGTCTGGTGCAGTGAGTCATGGGAAGAGGGGTAGTGGTGGCGGGCGACATAATGCTGCATAAGTCAAGTGACGTCAGGCAGCTTGTCTTTGTTTTCAAAGCTGTGCCACAGCCATTTACTATTATCATTACAGATTATGCACTTTACAATGACACAGCTAAACGGTCCATTTAGTTAAATATGTTTTCTTCTCATTTAATAGACCTATCAAACGAGTTTAAAGCAATCAGGCCTGGACAAACCTTAGTATTTCTCTCCTTTGCTAGCCGTTAAATGACAGTAATGTACTGGGTAAAGCTGAGCTTTTAAGCTTGCTGAAACTACAAAACAGAGGTGGTATTTGATGCGTGTAATGGGGTAACTTCGCCCAGGCTGCAGACATCATGTAAAGTCAACAATATTATTTTTCTTTGTTTTGAAATGACTTGTCTTGTTACACTGGAACAAAACCAGCTTATATGCCTGCTGAATTATTGGTTAAGAGGTCATACAGAGATCATGCTGCCATTTTTAAAAAAATGTATTTTCTACCTGTGGCCATTTGAGCGATACAAGGGGTATTTTCTTGCGTTGCTTGAGCTGTGGAAATTGATCCTTCCCAGACATTTCAGCTGAAAAATGTCGATACTAGTGCCAGCTTATCTAAAGGGCCCCTCTGACCTAATTCTTATTTCATTTGCCCTTCTTTCCTTATCCAGGACTTGTTAAACAGTGCAGCAGCCTTTGGGAGTTCAGCCTCAAAGCATGAAAGCCCTTATATAGGCAGCAGACATTAGGTAAACTCAAGGTAGACATTAGGTAAACTGAACATGGGCACTCCTCTGTCGACAACTTTATTCATAATTGTGATATGCCTTTCTGACCTGGCAGTGGCACTGAGTATGGGGTAAGGGGCACAAAAGAGAAAGAAAGACTGAGAGACAGCAAAGGCAGGGAGTCACAGCTGGACCTCAAGTAGTTAAGGAAAAAACACAAATCACACTGCATATACTATCATTTGAGCCTAACCTAAATCAGACGAATAACATACATATTATATATAGATAATAAATAAACTTTTACTCATGCATCACTGGTTAAGATGACCTTTTTTTACCTATATAACCCAGAATAATATAATTTACCTTATAACCCAGAATTCTTCATTCTCTGCCATGTTTCTGAAACCCTCTACATTCTCAATCAACATGCTGTGTCGGTGAGAGAAATGTAACTCTTTGTGTCTTTTTTTACATTCAGCCCCCCTGTTATTTCATCACATAACTATGTTACTCCATCAAAGTTATTTGTCTAAAGGGTTCAGTCATGTTTGAAATGGGGCAATAAATGCAGTCTGTTCTGTTCTATTAAAGGATTACAGTTAGGGGTAAACACCTCCCCATCCAAGTCTACACACTAACTCACAGACACACTCCTTCTCCCATCCTAATAAAGCCACTCTGAATATTGGCAGAGCCCATGCAGGTCTCAAGAATATCCAAGAAACTATTACTTGATGAAATTTGCCACAAATGCAGTCATTATCTACTGCTCGTTCTGGAAAAAAGCTGCTTATTTGGAGAAAAGTCTGATTGTCTGAACATACAACAATACACTGATCCTAAAAAAAGCAGGTGCTCCACCTACACTCTCTCCCTTAGAGATTTTACCCCATAGTCTTTTCTGGTCATTCAGTTACCTGTGGGGCCATGGTATTAAGGACACATTATATCCATAATGCAAATCCAAAAGGCAACATAAACAATGTCTATAACAACTGCACGTTTTTACAACAATATGTTTGGAAACTAAAGGCACGGCATGTCCACATTTTAGTCTCACTACATATAAATTGCTGTATAAATTACCTGCATTTGATTTTCTTAGACTGACAGGACATGATTTTCACAATAATGTAATTGGTGTGTGCTTCTGAGGATCATGTTGGTTACTATAAAACCATAATAATAATAATAATAATAATAATAATGATAATGATAATGATAATAACAACAACAACAATAATAATAATAATAATAATAATAATAATAATAATAATGAAAACCCCTCACATTTGAAGTTTTTTTGTTGTTATTTAATGTCTATGTCCAATGTGATTGTGAAAAATACATACTCTATATGCATAAATCCACACAATTATAAATAATCATAGAAAAAATCATATCAGTTGAATCATGATTTCATCTTCACACTTGGCAGTAACCTAAAACATTGAAACAAGTTCCACTTGTACTATATACAGACTTTGGCAGAAGAATCCAGCCCAAACAAGGAGAACCAGACAAGCCAAGTTAAAAACCAAAGAAAAGGATGAAAAAATTATGGGAACTTTCCAGGAAATGCCTTTGGTCTCTTAGCCGAGCTGTGAAACAATCTGCCAACATGAACGTAAATAAAAGGTATTGATGTTTTTTGAGTTTAATGGCTATACAGTAAAGAAACTAACTTTTAGGTCATTGAAAAAGAGAATACACAAAAACAAATAAATAAATAAACCAAAACATAATGTGCATAATGTAGTTATGAATGTCCTTAAGTAAACACAGTAGAGATCACCTAAAAAGTCATTGCGTAGTCCCACATGTTAACAATTTAAGGGATTCTACTCAAGTTTTCTACTCAAGGTTGTCTGAGATCTGTGTGGTCAAACATTAATAATGTATACCATTGTCTCATTTCATTTTCCCATCACTGATATGACTTAATGTGTTCCTCAGAAACTGATACTTCACAAGCAATAGAGATATATGGAGTGTGGCCAAGTGTCATCTGTGAGTGCTGGGAATACTGAACACCAAAAAGCAATAAAATTAATCTCTCAAGTGAAAACACAGTATAGTTTCCCAGTATTGGTTTCAGTATTTCATATAATTTTGAAATTAGAATCTAGAATTATTTCAAACAAAGGAGCAGCATAGCATATCTGAATGAACATGGTATGGTTTGTGTCTTCGAAAGTTCATGTAGAGCAACAAGCAAAAATCTGAAACTTCATCATTTTTGTTAGTGCTCTTCCTAATGCACGCCATCAGACTCCATGATATTTTTCTTTTTTTTCTTTGTGTTTTTTTTTAATTTGTTTGTTTGTTTGTTTGTTTGTGGGTTTTCTGCTGGGACAGGCAGTGTTACTCTCTGCATCTCTCTTTTCAGTTTGGCTCTGTGGCCATATGAACTCGTCTCTTGTGTTTTTATATGTCCTATGTTTCCCTTTCTGCCTCTGTCTCTCTCCCCATGTTTCTCTCTCTCCGTCTCTCTCTCTCTCTCTCTCTCTCTCTCACTCACTCACTCAGTTTTCATCAACTTCATTCTGTTGGCAGGAGTATCTCATAAAACCACTAATCTATATTGGGGGTTGGGGAGCAGATAAAACATACATTAACATACTGCGTCTGGGGGTGTGTGTTGGTTCTCCTAATTACATAGTGCCCCATATTTTTCTCCTCATTTTTTCAAACTTTCCCTCTTTCCCCTCCTTCCTGAAGAGTGTGCAGTGATTGGGGGATAAAACGCCTGGTTTGAGAAAGGAGAGGAGTATTGAAGATTAAGATGGCGAAGGAGAAGGTAGTGCTGCTCTTGCACGGATTTCTCCTCCTGTCTCTGTGTAGACCCTCACTTCAGGGAGGTAAGGCTTAATTATGTTTTAATCCCACAGTTTCTTACACAAGCTTTCCGACTGTTGAAACCATGGCAACACCAGCATCCTTTGCACAATAGGCATCAGTGGTAACAGACACAACAGATGCAGTTCTGTTCATTACATATGTTTTGTTTTAAGAAGTGAGGGTAAAAGAAAAGTAAGGTTAATAAAAAGCCAATGTACTCAAATTAAACCAAGTTGTAGGTGTAGCTCTGGTTGCTGGTTTTGATATGTTTCTGATTCAGTTACTGCTTGGGGCAACTATGCTCTTATTCTGAGGTTCTAAGGCGGTGTTACTGGTGTTAATAGTTACTTACTGATATGTGGGATTTTGAATGTATTGTCAAAATATTAGAAGAAGACAGTTAGGTATCCCTTTTCATTTTGAAAATATAAAGTAACACCACACAATAAAGTAAATAATTTTTGTAAATTATACATCTCATGCCATCAATCAAAGTGAAGAAGTAATAATGATGGTACATAACAGTGTGATTGCTGTAAACACATCTTTTTCAAATTTGGTCAGCAAACTGTCAGATAACTTTCAATTAACTGAAATAGTTTTCTACAATACAATACTAACATATCTTTTTTGATCCAGATGTTACAAAGTCTGAAACATTCTGATGTCTAATGTCATAACACATGCTTACAGCGAGAAAAGTTCACGCATATAGAATAACAGGAGATTATTTCAGATATCCGCTCTTTTAAAGCATATGTTTCTTCGTATAAGACTTCCCTGCTGGCGATTCTTACGTAATTGAAAAGAGAACTCAGAGTTGGGAAAGTCCAAGTGTTTATATGATAGAGTGATGACTATGGCCATATCACAGAACAACTTTAACATATTTTATTGCTGTCTATGTAACCCAAATTTGAAATCCTGTGAGATAGTGGTACTCTACCTCGCCTGAGACATTTTCTCCCATGTTTATGACAGTTACTCACTAGTACTGAAACTGATATTTAAGTACAGGACATGTGGCTCTTGAAAGTATCTGATATTTATTGCCGTAGAAGATAATACAGTGTGTGTGCACCAACACCCCATTCATTCATTCATTCATTTTCTAAGCCGCTCCTAATTGGGGTTGTGGGGGGTGCTGCAGCCTATCCCAGCGTTCATTTGGCAAATGGCGGGGAAACACCCTGGATAGGTTGCCAGTCCATTGCAGACCAACACCACATGAAAAGACTAATTGCATTGACGCACCCAGATCTTAGTTATTTATTTCCATGCAAGAAAACTCCCTAGGCCACTGTTTTACTCACAGCTTAGCTCATTGGATTTGATATGTATTGTTTTGTTCAAGAACCTGTAGTTTTGTAAAGACATTAAAAAGAGGATGAAGGATGTGTACAGCTACCATTAGTTTAAAAAAAGATGTAAGTTTAAAAGTTAATGTAGCCATAATGAAAGACAGTGTAATAGGTGTGTCTGTTTTCACAAATATGGAGATAAACTCAACACGAAATATGTTGCAGGTAAACTTTTGACAGCTGAAAACCAGCTTGTTTTGTCTCGTTTTTAATGGGAGTACCAATATCAATGAGAGTACTGTACATGAGGATGTAGCCTCTGGATGCCTTCTGTCTCTATTATGAATTATTTACCTTTTGATACTGTCCAAAGTCATGAGACTGGGCATGTACATCCAAGCCATACAGACATTGGTTGCTAGAGAGTCCTCAAACCATTTTTTGCATGGCAGATGATTTTCTGATTAAACAAACTCACTGACTTTAATGGCTGAATACTGGCTGAGTATTTCATTCTTGAACCATGCTTTGACATTGCTATACCATCCCACAATGCCTAAGATGCTAAAACTACCATTCTCTCCACAGTAGTCAGCCAACCGAAGCTCACAATGAAAGTACATGTTCTACACACACACACACACACACACACACACACACACACATACTACTGAACACTACACAAATCACAAAGCCATTACACAAAACTAGCAGCTCACATTAAACACACTCTTCAATACTAAACATACAACATGTGAATACACAAGCAATACACACACATACACACACACACACGTGCATACACATCATATGAATGTTCCATTCCAGTATGCTACCAGAATAATTGTTCAAGGTTACCCAAATTATCAGGAGATGCCCTACTGTGTTGTGGTCAGACTATTAGATTTAACAAAACGTACAAACCACACACACCATTAACACTTTAATCACAGTTTCTTACATTTTCAGTATTAATCACGCTACACACCACTCACATTATTCAGTCATGAGAACTCACTTCTATCCCTTCATGTTTTTTGACACTTTCAACAGTTTTATACCTTGATTATACAGACTTGGAGTCTAGGTGTAGCCTAAAGTAACATAGATGTAGGTGTGTAAGTGTCAGAGTTTAAAAGACTGTTGTTGTTGTTACAGGCATGGGTTTTTAAACTTTAAGTTTGCTCACATAATGTTTATAGAATCTAGTTCTGGAATGTTAACTTGTACATTGATTAATAGGCTAGTGTTGTAGATGATTAGTCCTATTAATCATTTATCAAAGCCAAAAAAGTGATATAACCTTAAAGTTTTGGACCTTTTGCAAGATATCTGTTTTCCTGTATACATATATTACTTTCTTCGCCTCTCTTTGTATCTTTCACTAATAATAATTTTCCTGATATTTTCATGTCATTGTCATACCTAACTTATTTTTCATAAAATTAATTAATCCAAATGTTAAACCATGTCCATAAGTTACAGTGGGTCTTTAGATTGTTGAATTCTTTTACAGGGATATACATTCCACCTGGAGCTGGAGGGGGAGTTGGAGCTGGATTAGGGGCTGGTTTTGGACCTGGAGGTGGAGTGGGAGTCGGAACAAGTCTTGGAGGACAACCAGGGGCAGGATTTGGTCCTGGTGGAGGAGTGGGAACGGGTGTTGGCCCTGGTGGAGGAGTAGGAGCAGGACTTGGTCCTGGTGGAGGAGTAGGTACAGGACTTGGTCCTGGTGGAGGAGTAGGAACAGGCCTTGGTCCTGGTGGAGGAGTAGGAACAGGACTTGGTCCTGGAACTGGATTCGGCCCTGCAACTGGACTTGGTCCCGGAGCTGGAGGAGGTTAACATTTTATGTGATGCGAAATAATATGTGACATTTAGTTATGTAGGAATTAGAATATTTTAGGTAGACTGACATTTATACTTATGCTTTTTCTCTGTGTATAGATTCAGAACTACTGGGCAGGCTTATGTGAATGATCACAGATGATTTTGTTTATTTATAGGATAGAAAAAGCTTTTTTTACACTGTTTTTTTTTTTTTTTTGCAGGAGCAGGAGGCATTCCTGGTTACAAACCTGGAAAAACAGTTGGTGAGTTTTTCCTCTAAATATTTACCTTAAAAACAACTATGGCATTGAAGCTGTGTGTGCACCATATATTATTTTTTGAAGAACATGATCCACAGTTCTCCACAGTTTCTGCTCTAGCCTAGAGCAGTTTTTATTTTGCTTGATATGTTATTTTATGGTTTTTGTATATTTGTTTGTTTGTACAGTAAAGGACAATGCAGTCAATGCTAGGGAAAACCATTTGCATTAAAGGTTCTTATCCTCTACAAGAGTTCACACAAGCTAATTACAACATTTACAAAACACTTCAATAAAATTTACAAATTCTAAGAAATGCTTTTACAGCCCCAAATTGGTACAGCACAAACTATTTTCCCCAGTAATCCATACTTCCTACTCCACAACTTTCAAGATGTTTTAAGCAATTAGAAAAAATGAAATAGCTTTGTCAGATAAGAGGACAAGATGTGGCCGAGATGTATTGAAACCTTTTCAAAATCACAAACCAAAAATCCATGTACTCTGATGGGCATAGATTTCAAAACATTAGTCAATTTAGATTATTCAATGAATACAACATTTTCAAGGCCTGGTATGTCAAAGATTGCTTGAACACTGATTGTTACATGTTATGACTCACCATCTTGCAGGTGGCTATGGAAGTCGTGGTATAGGACCTGGTGGACAAGGGGCTGGACTGGGTGCTGGTGGTCTTGGAGCTGGTGGGCCCGGAGGTATTGGTGCTGGTCTTGGGCCAGGAGGTGTTGGGCCTGGTGGTTATGGTACTGGCCTTGGTCCAGGTGGAATAAGACCTGGGGTTCCTGGAGTTGGTGAGTCTTTGAGCAATTTGAAAAAATTGTCTTAGATCTTTGACATGTTATTTTCTGTGCCTCCTGACAAGTCATATTCACTCTGTGGGGACATAGAAAAGACTCTCAAAGTAAAACAAAGGAAATGCAGGTTGTCCAAGAAGCTCCAGTGAAGATATAAGAATCTCAAACTCAAATATAGTGGTTGTGCCAGATGAATACAGAACTTCAATTTCTTCTCTCTTGTGGATCATATCATAGATTATATCTTTTTTTCTATAGGGGCTGGTGGAAAGCCACCCAAAACAGGTGTGTACTTATTAAGTGTTTTGTGTATTGGTAGTATAGCAGTGTTATAAGACTTGTATTGTATAAAATTGCACAACATTCATCTAGTGTTAGTATAATCATTTACATCTGGAAACCATGAATGCACAAAATCGGTGACTAGTGATCCTGCCATATAATTCCATAGGAGCATATGGGGGACGTGGTGGTCTTGCACCTGGTGGTGTTGGTGCTGGCCTAGGAACTGGTGGTATTGGATTAGGAGGTGTTCCAGGTGGTGGTCTTGGACTGGGAGGTGTTCCAGGTGGTGGCTTCGGACCTGCAGGAGTTGGTACTGGGGGTCTTCTTCCTGGAGGAGTTGGTCCAGGAAGATTTGGCCCTGGCATTGCTCCTGGAACAGGTGGTCTTGGACCTGGAGGCCTTGGAATAGGTAAAGCTTTATTTAAAGGTCCTTTTATTTTAACATCCTTAATCACAGTTTGGGCAGTCTATCCTGAAAGATTTTATCACTGCAAACTATGATAAGCAAGTTGCACATTTGTATTTAAATTCTCATTATGCCACTAACCAAGTAAATAAATTCATGGATCTATTAAACAGAACTAGATAAATGACACAAGGCAAATAATGTTCCATTTTCTCTGCTCTGTCAACAGGAGTTGGTGGAAAGCCTCCTAAAACAGGTTAGATAAAGACTTATTTATATTTGAATTTTCAATTTTATTTTCATTACATCCTCTCCTTTCTACAGATATTATCATGATTTGATCTTGATGCTCCCCAGGAGCAGGATATGGAGGTCAAGGAGCTGGTACTGGTGGACTTGGTGCTGGACAAAGACTTGGGGGCCTTGGTACAGGATTAGGACCTGGTGGCCTTGGCACTGGCCTAGGACCTGGTGGTCTTGGTACAGGACTAGGGCCTGGTGGCACTGGCACTGGATTAGGACCTGGCGGTCTTGGTACTGGATTAGGACCTGGTGGTCTTGGCACTGGGGGTCTTGGACAAGGTAAGAGTTCCCATAGTTCCTGAGTTTTGATTGCACTGATACTGATTCTTTCTTTTGAATAAAATTCACAAACCGTTGCTGTGCTCATTTAACAGGATCAGGAGGGAAACCTGGGAAGACAGGTAGGATATACAGAATTCACACAAACCATGCCAGGCAAAATCATAATTCACTTATATAGAATTGTCATATACCTTACATCAACTATACATCAGGAGTTCAGTGACTGTGAGAAACCACTACTAGTTTTTCCCTCCTTCAGTTGGATATGGCAGTCGAGGTGTAGGACCTGGAGGGATTGGTACTGGTTTGGGTGTTGGTGGACTAGGTCCTGGTGGACTTGGCCCAGGAGGAGTAGCCCCTGGTGGAGTGGGCCCTGGTGGACTTGGACCAGGAGGAGTGGGCCCTGGTGGATTTGGTCCGGGTGGAGTGGGCCCTGGTGGACTTGGTCCAGGAGGAGTAGGCCCTGGTGGACTCGGACCAGGAGGAGTAGGCCCTGGTGGACTTGGTCCAGGAGGAGTGGGCCCTGGTGGACTAGCAAGAGGTAAGAGTCATACACTGTTATAGGGTAGCTCCAATGTAACTGTTCTATAATAATCTGCATCACAGTGACACTCCTTCTCCTATACTCCTCATTTGTTAATTCTTTCCAGGTGTAGGTGGAAAGCCTCCAAAGACAGGTGGGTAACTTTATTGTAATTGTAGTTTAATAGTGTTAAAATACTTTCATGATATTAAAGACAGTAGACCATTATGTAAGGCTGCAGTATGCTCAATGTCAATAGAGCAAGCGTACAATTTAATGTTATAGGTGGTTATGGAGGACTTGGAGGACTGGGTCCTGGACAGGGAATTGGTGGTGTTGGACCAGGAGGCATTAGACCAGGAGGTGTTGGACCAGGAGGAGTTGGACCGGGAGGGGTTGTACCAGGAGGTATTGTACCAGGAGGAGTTGGACCAGGCGGTGTTGGACCAGGCGGTGTTGTACCAGGTGGGTTTGGACCAGGTGGTGTTGGACCAGGTGGGTTTGGACCAGGAGGTATTGGACCAGGAGGAGTTGGACCAGGAGGTATTGGACCTGGTGGGTTTGGACCAGGAGGTATTGGACCAGGAGGAGTTGGACCAGGAGGTATTGGACCTGGTGGGTTTGGACCAGGAGGGGTTGGACCAGGTGGGTTTGGACCAGGAGGTGTTGGACCTGTCGGGTTTGGACCAGGAGGAGTTGGACCAGGTGGCTTTGGACCAGGAGGAGCAAGACCAGGTGCTAGACCCAGATTAGATGCACTAGGAAGCATTCAACCAGGTTTTGACTAGGCGTGTTAAGTAGGCTGGTGCAGAACAGGTGGCAGAACATTTCCTACTATGACAAACATTTTACTGAGTACCAGTTTAAACATATTAGGGTGTGAAAATAACAGTAACACCAGCCACAATATCTAACCAAAGTCAACTCTGCATTTACAGTGCTAAAGTCAAATCTTGGCAGTGAAAAAACAAATTTTGCAGTTCTTCATAATTACTGATATTTAGTCACATCCCATTACTAACTAAAGTTAATTAAGAGTTTATTAACTTTAAGATAATTATCACCAAGTACAAAAACATCACCACTGAGAGCACAAATCTAAACACGGAGCAGATGTATCATCCTGGTGGTATCCTTTTATATTATTGCACATTATTGTACTGTATGAAATGCAATACTGTTCTGTAAATGAATTAAATATATATTTTAACTTTTTTACCCTAACAGGAGCTGGTCTAAAGCCTGGTAAACCAGGTAAGGAAGAAAGTCAGTTTCAACCTTCACTTCTGAGTTTAAGATAGAAAAAAACAAATCACATGCATCACTTTGGTAGTACAGAGACATTGCGATTCAGTCCTTCAATACAAAGGAGAGGAGGAACAAGAGTATTTTTTGGCTTATCTAATTTGAGTTGTACTAGTATTGTTTATGATGAAATGCAAAATTAACTCAGTCAGTGAAAATCAATACGATGAAATCAGTCAATGAAAATCAATCCATGTCTGATTTCCTGTAGTCCAGAATAAGCTCCTATCATTGAGTAATATCGTTGTGATGATAAAGCATTCTTTGCAGTAATACACAGATACACAGAAAGGATACACAGAAATTAGACAAAAGCCTCTAAACCTACACTGCATCACATTTTAAAAGGGAACTGGCATGTTTATTAGGTATCAGAATGTGAAAGGAACCAAGTCACTTTTCAGAAACAGATAAGTTTAGCCTGTAACCTCTTGTCACAAAAGAGATATTCTGAACAGTAGTATCTGCCATGCTAATCACATTTTCCGCCACCTTGCACACAAAATTACAAGGAAATACACATAGACACCTTTGGTCCATCTGACCTAAAAATATTATTCTAACTTTAAGTCAAGTTGTGACTTTGAACACATATGCTATTTCCCCAGACAATAGCACACTGTTTTGTTAGGTTCACCAGTATCCAAAGATTAGGAGTAATAAATGAGGGCAGTGTGACCTGTTAAAATTCAGTCCTGTAAGTAAATGTCTTCAGAGTGATATTCAGCTGTTAATTCTGTCCCTTATGTTTTATTCTCTGTCTGGGAAGAATCAATTGATGTACATTAAGTATGAACTGATGCCATTTCTTGTGCATGATGTTGACTTAAAGATAGCATTTACCAAAGAATAACAAGTTTATGAAAGTAGAAAATTCTTCCCTTTGAAAAAGTATAAATTCTTTAGTCTGAGCACATCAAGCAACACATTTAAACCTGTGTGGTATTTTAGATTAAATGTTGCGTAGAGTAGACAACCCCTGAACTAGATTACAGATATCCATGGACTAATCATGGACCAGATAACAGTCCAAATGTTTTTTTTTTCAAAGAATGAGAAGGAATTCAGACAGCACTGTTTCATTTTAAGGACTTGTTTTAAGGATATAAGGATCTGCATGTGGTCAAAATTCCTATGTGACTTTTGCAGTTAGAATCAGTTAAGCATAGAGATGATACAGACTGGGAGATATTGAAATGTACATACACATCCCCACATATCCATCCACGTGATAGCATGATATGATAACGTTATGCATTCATGCTTGTATCCATATGCATACTGTAATATAAAGGTACAAATCTGAGGATCTAAATAAATCTTTAGAAATAGCCTAACCATGTTGCTTTGTCAGCAGAATATACCTATAATGCAGCGTGTATTTAAAATTTTAAAACAATTTCATGTGAGGCATTTGACATTTGATACATGTTGAATCTCTAACAGGATATGGAACAGCATTAGGTGGCACAGGATTTGGTCCTGGTGGTGCTGGTGGGGTTGTTCCTGGCAGAACTGGTGTTGGACTTGGTCCAGGTGGTGCTGGAGTTGGACCTGGTGGTGCTGGAGTTGGACCTGGTGGTACTGGAGTTGGACCTGGTGGTGCCGGAGTTGGTCCTGGTGGTGCAGGAGTTAGACCTGGTGGCACTGGAGTTGGTCCTGGTGGCGCCGGCATTGGCCCTGGTGGGGCTGGAGTAGGTCCTGGTGGAGGTGAGACACAGAAGACAGTATAGCATGACAAGCATTATTCCAAAATGAAAAATAAAGCTAATTCAACTTAAACTTTTCATCTCTCTGTTTTTGTATTGGCCCTATGTTAGTACCAGTGCTCCCACAATCTGGTCTCCCAGGTGTTGGAACTGGACCTGGTACAGGAGTCAAGACAGGCGGGAAGGCTTCAAAAGTCCCAGGTAACAATGATTACTCCTTTAATCCAATCCATTGTGCATCTTTAAGCAATTTGTTAATGCTTAACAAACTTTGTCAGTTAACTGTGATTTGCTTTTCTTGTCTCTTAAAATGATCCATTGTAACAGGTGTTGGAGTACCTGGATTGTACCAAGGTGGAATAGTACCTGGACAAGGTATGCATTGCACACCCATATGATGTGTGTGATGACATAGATAATAGGTATGCTATTTTCTTGGATATGGCTGATTTGATGACAGTATCCCTTCATGACTTTTTAGGTTTTGGCGGTCAGGGCTTACTGCCCGGCGTGGCAACAGGGTCTCAAACTGGTAAGTTTATGGTTTATTACTGGTGATGCCAAAGACATATGAATGCACTAAAAATAACCTTAAAATGATCCACATTTTCTCCCATTTTCTCATTTCTATCTTTCCTAACTGAGCAGCTCAGCTTGGTCAGGGTGGGGTTGGAGCTAACGGTAAGTGTTCAGAAGCCTACTGGCAGATGACAAATGACCTAACCTGGGGTGCGGGTTCTTCCATAACTCAACATGATTAAATGTATTATTATGTTAACTGTTCCAAAATTGATTGCTAACAAGGTTGCTGGGCCTCTAATTTGACAATACAGTCCAGTTTTCATAGTTAGAGAGAGAGGGAACCTGTAGTATGTTTTAATAATTTCACTGTCTCCAGAATAACAAGAAAAATGTGAACAAGCACTGAAATTCAGGTTGACTAATTGTTATCATTGCTAACACCCTGGCCATGGAATTGCACCTTATTTCCCAAGTGCTCTACTAAATGAATAGAAAAATTGGATGAAGTCTGTTAAGAAAATACCACTATCCCCTTGACAGTTCCCAGATTCATCTACGGAACACTAGGAAAAATAAATTATTTTAGGCTGAATTTATCTTATATCTTGGACAATAGCCTAAGTGATGCAGTGGTTGTGTGGATTAATGCATATGGCTTGCTTGATGTGACATTAGCTTTGGCATTAGCATTATCCCCTAGTACAGATTACCTCTGCACACTACTAGTGGTGCCTTAGGAAACACAGGAAACAAAGTGTGAAAGTGTGAGAAACTCATGTTTTGGAGCACATTAATTGTCTTTATTGTTACGAGCCAATGAAAAGGGTTTTTTAAGTACAAACCCTACCCAAGAGTCTTTAGACTATTTTAGACTCATCTGTTTTTCAACAGGCGGTCGTGGGAGCTTTGCTGGACAACAGTTGCCTGGGGTGTTTCGTGGATACCCACTCATATCACCCAAAACTGGAGGTATTACATCTTGTAAAATACTCTGACCTTTTGGGCTGCATCCAGCAGTGATTATGATAATACATTTAATAATACGTATGCTTATTTGCATAGGAATACTTATGTTTCTCTCTATATATCATTCTCAGGTGCTGGCTCAACTAAGTCTAAGGCTGCTAAATACGGTAAATTGTACTTTTCAAAGTGAAGGACTAGGTATTTTTTTTCAGGTATAGAAGATTATATCAGGCTGAGGTTTCAGAGGTACATAACATTTTCCTTTTCCACAATAGGTGGAGGAGCCAGAACAGGTGGTGTAACTGGTGCTGGTGGTGTTCCTGGTCTTGGGATTGCCGCTGGAGCTGGTGGTGTACCTGGTGCTGGTGGAGTACCTGGATTTGGTGGAGTACCTGGAGCCGGTGGAGTGCCAGGTGCTGGTGGAGTACCTGGAGCTGGTGGTGTACCAGGTGCTGGTGGAGTACCTGGAGCTGGTGGAGTGCCTGGAGCTGGTGGTGTACCAGGTGCTGGTGGAGTGCCTGGAGCTGGTGGTGTACCAGGCACTGGTGGAGTACCTGGAGCTGGTGGAGTACCAGGCGCTGGTGGAGTACCTGGATTTGGTGGAGTACCAGGCGCTGGTGGAGTACCTGGTGCGGGTGTTGTTCCTGGTGCAGGTGTTGTGCCTGGAGGTCTGTGTTATGTACCGTACATAAAAAGATATGGAAAAATATTCATGTGCTGCTCAGGGAAATGTATACAAACACATAAAATTGGTGGAACGGTGTAGAAGTTGAGAACAACCACCTCACTGTAGGCTGAAATACATCTGTTGTTTCAGTGGCATCCTTAATTCATGGTACATACCTGGAAACACATCAGAGATTTGACCAATTCACTTCAAACCATGCAGATAAATTTAATGGTTCATTAATAGTTTGTCTAGTATCATCATAAGTAAGTTTCTGCTGCACTCTTCTTCCCAGTCAGTGAAGAGTCTGGGAGGTAACTGTACTCAGCTCATTATTTTATGTATACATTTTATGCTTACATAAAACTTGATTCGATATTGAGGAGATCTGCAGTCAAGCAGAAAGAAATATGCCATTTGTTGATTAGTCAGTTTTGAACTTGTGAATTTGGTTTGGGACTGTTTTCATTGCATTCATGTCTTTTTCTCTTTTCTTTTTCTTTTTGCAGGGTACGGAGCTCGCAAATACGGTAAGTAAATACCAAGACAACAGCTCAACAAGAAGTACAATGATAGGAACATAATTTTAATACAATCTCATTCTTCAGGACTAAAAAGAACCCTTTGTTGTTTGAACAATAAGGTGGAGCTGGTGCTGGCATTGGTGGGGGACCTGGAGCTGGTGGAATCCTTGGGTCTGGACTTGGAGCTGGTGGACTTCCTGGGTCTGGACTTGGAGCTGGTGGACTTCCTGGGTCTGGGCTTGGAACTGGGAGAGTTCCAGGCTCTGGATTTGGAGGTAATTGTGAATAATGGACTGTTATCATGAATCTTTTTGAGTTATTGGGGCTCGTATGGAGTCATAAATATTGCAGATGAATAAGTGGCATAGCCTTTAGTCTAGCTGGAGTGATCACCTGTGAGAAGATTATATTTTCATCCATAATACTTACAAATTTTACAGTGAATGCTTTATCATTTAAAATTTCAGGGTATACTGAAGCCAAAGCTCGAAAATATGGTAAGAGCCTCATTTATATGTCCTGTAAATGGTAATATGACACAGACAGATACTGGACTCAACACAGTGGTGTTCTTTTCTTCTTTGGAGATTAAGTCCACACACTGGATATGTTGCTGCTTAATGAACAACTAGGATGATTTATAATAGAACTTTGACCTTATTTTATAAAATCCATCCGCAAACTTATTACTTACTTTTGGTGTAATAATATTGCAGTGATTACCTATTAATGTATTACATAAACAAGTGTCAAAAATCAGCATGGCAATCTAATTAGACTCTATATTTACTAACATGAAAGACAGGCACTCTCAAGCCAAACAAGAATCTGGTCACCTGTCCATTCTGTAGTTAGCTGGTACATGGCCTTCAGTGTAACACATTTACAGCCAGCACCATAGCACCCTACATCTTAAGGTCTGTTGATCTGGCACTTAATCCGGAGACATTTTGTATTGTGTATATATGCACCCAGAAGAGCAGGAGTATGAAATGACTTCAGTTAGGCAAACGTTACTAAACTACACTCTGTCCATCATGAAAAGCAAAGTGTCTAGAATTAGCCATAGATGGGTCCTCACACCAAACAGCTAATAGCCTGTGAGGAGGTTTTTGCAGGTCCGTTCATACCTGCAGATGAAGGATACATATAACATTATCTGTGAATTCATTGAATGCCAGTTGACAGTGTCCATTCTATGATCCATGAGCTATAATGATGCCCTAAAATAATGTCCTAAATTAGGTAACAAACCACATTCTTCAGCTCTATCAAATGTGTTTAGTCCTTTCACAACCTGGGAGTCTCAACTAATCTGATTTAAAATGAGCACATACACAGCATCCTGAAAAGACTCAATCCTCGGATCCACCATATTTGGGCAGTGAGAGATGTATGTGTTGTACTGTGAAAAGTCTAATTTTTCTTCATTCAGTCATGGAGCATGCTGTTCTTCCAAAATACCTTCAGATGATTTGGAAGACACTCAGTAAAACCGTAGAACAAAACCAGAACAAAACCAGAGATAGCATTTTATGTATCTGTGCTGCCAATCACAAAAATAAGTTCTCCAGTGAGAACCTTGAACTTGTGCAAGTAACCTGTTTTGCATGACTAACCATATCTGAAGTGTATAATACGCAGTCCTTAGTATCTTTAAGAAACCATTTAGTATCCCTTTACATGTTCTATTTGGACTATTTTCTGATTACAACAATGATAAATAAACATAAACCTAAGCTTAGGGTATGTATTCTAAATAATTCATTTCAGGATTCATTTTTAAAGGTCTGTGCACATGGTGCCTTTATATTGCATATTCTCCACACTGATGTCATTATTTCTAATGTTTCAGATGGTTGGTCTATATTTAGAAAGGTTAACTAAAATTCTCACCTCTAGCTCAACTTGGAGCTGGTGGTGGAGCCCTTGGAGCAGGTGGAGTGCAAGGGGGGGTTGGTGGTGGAGGTAGAGGTGTGCCTGGTGGTCTTGGTGCTGGAGGCCTGCCTGGTTCTACGACTGGAGGTAATAAATAAGGTTTAGCCGGGGTTTTTTGTGTGTATTATCATTATTTGACCATGAGAACAGTTTTTTGAGTTCAATGTATTCAAAATTTATATAATGTTAGAGTATTAGGTCTTTTATACTAATACAGAATGTGATACAGTTGCAAAGGCTTGTAAATGTTACAAATATTTTATGAAATTTTAAGAAATTATTATACATCAAAACTCATTTTTTAGTCATCCCAGGTGGTGGTCTCGGACCTGGAGGACTTCCAGTTGGAGGTCTTGGACCTGGAGGGCTTCCAGTTGGAGGCCTTGGACCTGGGGGTGTTCCGGGTGGTCTCGGGCCTGGAGGTGATTCAGTCTGTCTAAAATTTTCAGATTGCACACTTATGCCTGTAGTAAAACCCAGTAATGTGGATTCAAATATATTTTTTAAATATATATTTTTTATTTTGTTATATTGCTCAATGAATGGATGTTAAGTTACTGAAATAACTTTTTTGTAATTTTTGTAAAGGGTATCCTGCAGCCAAGGCTCGCAAGTATGGTAAGAAATGGCACATTGTTTCTATGGTGTTAAAAGCTTGTCTAAAACATTTCATATACCAGAATATATACAACTCTGATGTGGAATTTCCATATTTTTTAAAAAAATATAAAAAAAACTTTAAAGTCACTATTGTGTTCTCTGAAGATGTCCTCGGTGGCTGTTGCTGCAGGTTCTGGATTAGCTGGGGGGTTAGGAGGGGTACCAGGCGGTTGGCTTGGACCAGGAGGAGTGCCAGGTGGTGGGCTTGTTCCAGGTGGAGCACTAGGTGGTGGACTTGGACCAGGGGGGGTACCGGGAGGTGGACTTGGGCCAGGAGGCGTACAGGGAGGTGGACTTGGACCAGGCGGACTACCAGGCGGACTTGGACCAGGTGGAGTACCGGGTGGTGGACTTGGACCTGGCGCTGCAGGTAAAATCATATTAAAGAGTTTTTAAGGAACTGTTATTTTGCAGAAGAAGTGGGACAGCCATGAGCAGCTGAATAGTCATGCTGATAGCTCTATATTATTCAATAACTATTTATGATAAACTGATACATGTAGTGCTTTAAAAAATCAACAACTGACGATCAGTCTTCATGAAAATTCAGAAATAGGACATTGAATTTGAGCTATGCAGCTAGAACTGTGATAAATGCCATAATAGACTATTAATTTGAATCTGATTTTGTTTTATTTTAACTTGTTACAGATTTCAGTGTATCTGTATCATCCAGTTATTGTTGTCATTTATCTTTGCACAGACAACAATGAGTAATCCAGTTTATTAAATGTGTCACTCTCATTACAGGATATCCTGGTGGAGCCAAGGCATTGAAATATGGTAGGGCATGTTATCTAATCACTTTTTCCCAGTATTCCTATTGTTAAGTTTTTTTTTTACTGGAGAATAAATTTAATGAATTGACTCACAGCGCTGATAATTATTTCCTAGTCATTTTGTCATCACTGATAATTACATGATAGATCTTCTTGTACACAATGTGATATTTACAAATTCTCCATACTTTGAATAGGTCTTGGTGGGAGTGGAGGAGCAGCTGGCTCTGGTTTAGGCGGCAGATTTGGAGCTCCAGGAGGGCCAGCAGGTGTGGGTTATGGCACAGGAGCTGGACCTGGTTATGGTCCAGGTACTGGACCAGGCTATGGAACTGGATATGGACTTGGAGTAGGAGGGGTGCCTGGAGGTGGATATGGAGCTGGTACTGGAGGTGGACTAGGCACAGGTGCTGGAGGTATGTCTTTAAGTAGTTTTGACACTAGAAGGAAGGGAGGGGAATATCTCTGGACCTCTTTCTGGGATTGGGAAAGAGTCTGCACAAAAGACAGAGTAAGAGTAGTTTTTTTGATTTAACTTCACCTGCTTAAGTTGATCAGGCATTATATCACATTCTAACATCTGTGATGTCATTGCAACTCTTTCTTTGCTCTGAAGGCAATAAAGTAGGACCGCTCCAGTAGGAATGTACAGCCAATATACTTGAAAGTACAAACACACCAGGATAAATACATCATCAAATTTTAACTATGAAATAATCTATTCTATTTGTCTGCTTCATCAGGTGTGCCTGGAGGATTTGGAGGTGGTGTAGGGACTGGGCCTGGTGGTGGACTAGGACTGCCAGGAGGTGGATACACGGGCTATGGAGGTAGGTTTTTCATGTTGATAAAAGTAATGATTTCAGTTTAATTCAATGAATTTTATAGAACATGTAAATTTTAGATGTTTAAGAAATTCCTAACACATTCCTTGATTTATTTTAATCAATAGGTTACGGAGGTGGAGTAAAACCCCCCAAATATGGTAAATACCAATTCATTGTACTTCCTTGACAGAAACGGATACATGCATGCTTAAGATCCACTGATCCTTTTTTGTGTATGATCAAAGTTTATTCATTCATTTCTGAGACAATTTAGAATGCTGTAGTTAGATTAAGGGATAAGGATTAACAGGTTCACCAGAGACACAATAAATTTATATGTATGGAAATTCCAGAAATTGTATATGTTGAAAGGGTTTCATTTTAACATTAATTTGGATTGAAAATGCAACTGACTATACCTTGTATTATGTTTTCATCTTCATCTTCCTTTTCCTTTGTTGTTGTGATTGATGCATTGATGCATGTTGTTGTGATTGAGCCATGACTCAGCACATACCTTTGGGACCACTGACTTTTATTGCTCTTTCTTTTCTGAAAAATTGCACTAAAACTCCATTTTTGTGTGGTATATAATTTTGTGATGAAAAAAATCCCATAGACTTTTGATATATTTGTGATATATACACAAAAGTATATCCAATATCAATATACCCTCTGAACTGCTGTTCAATTTGTATACCCTTTTCAAACTGTTACTACTCTACTCTCAATGAAATTTTCTGTTCAGATATAGATTAATGTGTCCCATTTTCTCTTTATTACAATTTCAATCATCTATTTATTCTTATTATTTGAAAAACCACTGTTGTTTTTCTTGTACTTCCTTCAGTTAAGCAGCTTATTTACAAAGAGTTAGCATTACAAGTCTTATTGTACAGTTGTGATGATTAAGTCATAGGATCCAGTGGCAAAGACATGATGTTTAACGAAGAGGAGTTTCACAAAAATCCAAAACACATTCCAAGAGCAGTGGTCAATAGAACAGGCCAAGTTCATAACAAGCATCAAATGATAATATATGCAGAACACTCGATCAAAATGGTCAGACAGAGCACAGAAAATGCATTACTGGGCAAGACTCATGCACAGGAACTAGGGCAAACCGAGCAACAATGAACAAAGGCTTGGTAATGGCATGGACCACTCAACATTTCACTGGGAGGAAGCTGATAATAAGCACTGTTTCTACAAGGCAGGGTAACTGAATCAATTAGCAGCAGATTTTCTTAATAATTAGGGATGGCAGAGCAAGGCCAGACTGGAAGTGACTTAGTGATAAGTTGGCTGGAAGCAGGTCTGACAAAGATCAAATGGCAGGGCCAAGGATTCTTATGTTCTAGCTTCTTCTATTGCCATTTGTACTCACAGGATACATTTTAGCTGTTTTGATTTATTCCAGTTGCACTCCAGATCCTTAAATGAGTACTCTATTTTTCTGTAGGACAACCAGGAATAGGGGTGGCAGGGTCAGTCCCAGGTGCTGGTGGAGCTGGAACAGTAGGAGGAGCACCAAGCACAGGAACTGGAACTGCAGGTAGAGTTTTATATCAGGTTATAATAGAAACTAATGAGTTCTTACAAATGTCAAATCACACTTTTATTCTTGATCCAAAGGTGTTCCTGCTGGGACAGGTGTTCTTGGTGCAGGAACTGCTGGAGGTATGGGTGATTTTGCAAAAGAACTATGTGAATATGCTGGATGTATATGGGCAACTCATATTCAGTAATATGATCGTCTTCACTAGAGAGGTATTGATATGTACAATTTGATTTAAAAAAAAAAGTTGCTTTGTAATAGTTGTGTTTAACTGACTATTATAATGGAAGCAAATATCAGAGGCATCATATTAACGATGTTGGATATGAGGATGTGAATACATTGTACCTTAAATAAATATTTCATCTGGATATTCTACATGGTGAAGCCCTATAAGAAAATTATCAAACCCACAGGAGGGCTGCCTGGCAGTGCAGGAGTTCCAGGAGGACAGACCAGCACACCAGCAACAAGCATAAATGGAAAAGTAGACACGAAAACTGGAGTGTCTGGAGGTAGCATATGTAATGTCTTGTTATGTCCCATTTGCAGTATTATGTAGCCTTGCAGTATTCTGATACAGTCATATTACTGAACTAACAAAAATACCCTCCCCCTCTTGAACAGGTACACCTGGCAGAACAGGGACTGCGGCAACTCCTGGTGGTGTAGAAGGAAGCCCTGGTGAATTATGACGTCTCAAACATAGTTTCAAAGATATGGTGTAGTTAATTGTTAATTTTGTTAAATTCATATTGTTGCTTTGTTGCTTTGTTTTTCTCATTGATTATTCAGGTGGAACTAAACCCCCTAAGACTGGTGAGTATTTCTATAGGTCCTTTTTTCCCCTATACCTCCTTTTTATCCCAAACTGCAGATTTTTTGATGAACATTCTCCCCCCAGCAGGAGAAACAGGAGGAGCAGGTGGAGTGATAGAGGGCTCTGGAGGCTCAATTGGAGGGGGTCCTGGTGAAGGTAGAGAAATACTGTGATTTGTATAGAGTATATGTAAAAACAGAGTTAGACAAACCATGAAGAATGTGACCTTTTTCTTTTCATAGGGGGTACTGGTGTTACTGGTGGACCCATCGATGTGGATGGGTTAGATGATATTACTGGAACAAAAATACCTGTCCTTGCCAGTGGAAAACCAGGTATGTTTTCATTAAACGGAGGATAGTCATTGATCTTGCTGTTCCTTGATATTTTTGCTGTTATGTAGACCATCCATTTGTGCTGAGATTTAATACAAATTTTAGAAGTCACAGATTGGTTAACTTCCTGAAAGCACCGCACACATTTAACTGGAAGTCACACTTCTCTGCTGCTCAACAGACATGAAATGTGATGTGTTATTTGGGGGAATTCAAGTCCCAGGTAAAATTCAAAGCAAATTGTTTGTTGCTGTGCTATTGACCAACCTTTTAATTAAAAAAAGGGGAGAAACACAGCAACTGGATAAATTCTCAGCCTTGTACTTAAAGTACAAGAATTAACTGCCAATGACTGAAACATCTAGTGACATGTAAAGACATCTAGCAAAATTCTGTGTCAGATACAACTACATGTTTGGTTGTCAATCGTTACAAGTTGTATGGTTTTATCTTTTTTTCAGGGGGAACAGGGGTACCTTTGCCTGATAGTAAGATTTTTCTGGATTATTTTGCATCTAATATTATACTGTGTTTGTTTGAGTTTTATATTTGCTGTGGTATTCAAACAGAAGCATGGGTACTAAACATTATTTTAGTTTGTTTATAACAACAACAACAACAACAATAATAATAATAATAATAATAATAATACAAGTTTATTTAGAGTCCAGTATCACTATTAATAGTCTAAAAGGGCTTTATATGTCCATAACAAAGTAAAATCAAAATTACATTATCCATAAGTTAGAGAAAATAGACAAGTCTTTAATTTAGTTTTAAAGTTATGAAGAGAGTTAGCCTCTCTAATTTCTGTAGGTAGGCTATTCCAGTGGAAGGGAGAGCAGTAGGAAAAGGCTCGGTAGCCAGCAGACCTCTTTTTAACTCTTGGAATGACTAATAGTCCAGAATCTTGAGAGGGGGATTATAGGATGTAATTAAGACAGATAGGTAGGCTGGCACAAGCCCATGTAGAATTTTATATGTTAATAAGAGGACCTTAAAATCTGCCCTTGCATGAATTAGGAGCCAATGAAGGGAAGCCAGGACAGGAGTAATATGATCAAATTTCCTTGTTCTGGTCAGGATTGTGGCAACAGCATAGCAATCAGCATAATAATACCATAATATAAGTTTTAATATTTGCTTTCTATCATTTTTTTATATTTGCACTTATTAGAAAATAACATTCTAGTGACCAAGTCACATCAGCAGGGGTGAACTAGCATGAATACAGTGCAGAAGCTCACCACAAGATGTTTATTAATGCTTATGCTTTATTTCTTTCTACTGCAGTTGGTGCTGGAGTTATTCAGCCAAGTGGTGAGTAGTGTTTGTATTCTGTCAAATAAAACCTTACATTTTAATACAATATGAATGTTTCAAGATGCTTATATGGAAGCATTGTAAAATACGCAGTATGTCTGTGTATATGTATGCTCACAAAGAACTTTCAGTGAAAACTTTTGAATGGATTGAATTACAACAGCAATTTCTATGATTATTCAGTTGTTTGGCCATTTATTTTCCATTTGGTTATTCATTTTACCTGTAACTTGTTTATCAACAGCAGTGACAAGTGTAGATGAGTGTAAAAAAATATTTCACATTTTCTAATTACAGCCAATGAAAAGGGTATGATCATTATCCTTATAATCACAATATGCCACATAGGTTGTGCTGGTTGATCACTGCCCTCTTGGGGTGAGGTGTAAAAAATCATGAGTACTTTATTGTTGTATGAGAAGGAGTGGTGGTGTTATTTTACTGATCAAAGTTAGCTTGTGAGCAAGACTGTTAGTTGATTAGCTCACTAGCAAGCTGGTTAGTAAATTTGTTTGCTTGTCTGATGTTTGTGTAATATCTTGTTATTATTTCAAAGATCCTGTTGCACAGTTTCACTCAAACCAAATCTCCAGTCAGGCCTTTTAAAATTAACGTTTAATATTTAATTCAGATGTCCATTTATTGCTTATTTTGTTTTCAGGTGGCACAGGCCAGGGTCGACCAGGCGGTGGTGAGTATAACTACACATGGTAACTTGAATTTTCTTTTGGAGATGAGAAATTACACATATCGCATAATATAGCAAGAATATTTTGAATATGAATAAAACAGAATAACAATTTCAAGAATGTGTGTTACAAAATATCTTAATACAAATAAAAAAATATCTTAAGCACTTCAATAAAACCTGTTATTGGCTATATCAGAACTCAGACACTAAATTTATTATCCTCATGTTCTGTGACCCGGCATCAGAAACTACTCGATGCTGACAGTGGTGGATTCAATTTTAGTATTAACGTTCAAAGCTTCAAAATATCAGAAAAGTAAACACTCAGAATCATGACATCTATCAACTTCTGATCTCTTCATCAGGAACTGGTGTTGGCATTGGTCTTGGTTTTGGCACTGGTACTGGTGTTAGTGTCGGTACTGGCATTGGAATTGGTATTGGAATTGGTGTTGGTGGAAATTCTGGTACCGGTTTTGGTGTTGGCATTGGTATCGGTGCCAGTAAATCTGCCAGTCCAACAGCAGAGACAGGAGCAGGTATTGTAATGGCACGCAGAGGTGCCAACTCTCACTGGGCAATGTCCCCTTACTAATGCTCCTGTCCATTAGCTTGCCTGACAATGCAAGGGGTCTGCATTAATGCACGGTTTTACTAATGTGTCGAGATGGAAAAGTATCTAATAACGCCCTACTTAATCAAATGGTTGGTTAAAACCATATTATAATGAGTTGATATTTTTGATGTGTGCCATTTGTTATAAATGAATATTCCCTAGTCAAGGACATTAGTCACATTCATGTCATCTCTTTTTCAAGTCATTTAAAATTTGTCTTGTCATACATCTGTCATGTGTGTGCAAGAAGTCTGTTAATAGCCTAGTGTCTGAGTTTTGCCAGCTCAGCTTTCGACCTGACCTGAAATGGAGGAATGTCTCTGCATAATACAGCTAGTTTGCTCTGAATCTGTGTTCAGACATAAAACAGCTGACTCTTGACTAAAAAAGAAAACAACACTAACAATTTACAATAGCATTCCTTAACAATTCTAAAATCTTAACTATAGGCCTTAAATAACCATTTGGCTTATTAAAAGTTATAAAGATTCTTAACCTTGGTTACCATTTGTGCCAGTGAAAGTGCATTGCAGTTCTCAAGTCAGGACTTTGTATGTTGGTCTAAAAAGTCCCTCCCTTTGAGTTATGTTAGATTTCCAAAATTTCTGATTGACCATATTAAAATATCAATGGGCTGATTTTGAGTGTTTGTGCAAAAGTTTATATTTCACAAATATTTCAGAGGGAGGCAGTTGTTCTGTTAGTTCATGTGATTGGAAACAGTTTTCCAGAATGTGTTTAGACCTGCATGACGTGCACCTGTGAGAGGATCTGTTTTATCCTGTTTGCTTCTTTTTTTTTTTCAATTCTCAATTTTATGATGTAGGCTTTAAGCAGTGAGGAAACAGGGAAGGTTTGAATCAAAGACCAGATTATAAACAAAGAGACAACATAGTTCAAAGAAGAACTGCAGAGCATGACTCTTGTCTCTTAGGTCAATATGCAAAGTCTGGTGGAGTTTATTTTGCAGTGCAAAATGTAGTGATATTAACCAAACTGCCATGGACTAACCAGAAATCCTCCAGAACAATATGAGCCTTGGAAATAGGCTCTCTAATTCAAAAGTATAAGTCTTGGTCCTCTTAATTACCCTCAAAATGACATGTCTTCATAAGGTACGGGTGTCGGTATTGGTGTCGGTATTGGTGTTGGTGCTGGCGGGAAACCTCTGAAACCGGGTGCATCAGGTGATGGTCATGTAATTATTTGCAGTTATCTGCATGAGGGATGCCTATACAACACTATACTGTCATTGTTTCACAGATACTACTTTTTGTAATGAGGATGTATACACTACAAATTATAATGAATACCTTTATGAAGACCTTTCTTGGACATACTTCAGATTTCATACTTCATACATTCTCTCACACAGACATACAAAAATGTATACATACACATCTGGAACAATTTCAATTTCTTGTGCAGACTTGTATTAAATCCTGACATATACCCAAGGAGCAGTCTCATCACATATACGCATATAATACTGTAATAGTACATCTATTTCAGAAATTCCCATACCTAAAAGTGAGAGACCTTTCACAAACAAATGTGCAATGTTTTTCATATGTAAACATCTGAAACAACTGTCAGTGTACCCAGAAAGCATTTTTTATCATTAGGTTCATATTTATATGCAATCAATTTATATGCAAATTTTTCACATCTGTATGCACCAGTATTTGAGAGAAATCTTTGAAAACCATTAAATACCGACACAATGAAACAGTCCCCTGTGAGTAATGCCCACCACATCATGGAACAGTGATTATGAGGTATACTTGCTAAATTTCAAATTAAGAGAGTACTGTCTGGTCTGTGTAACATCCTTGTTAAGATGGAAATAGCTGTATGAAAATTCTAGAGAATAATTTTCCATTCTGCATAATTTTTACATATATGTCATGCAAATTATGGCAAATTAAGGTTTTGAAACCAAAAAAAAAATTTATGGCATATAGTATGAGTGGCAAGACCAATACCGTATGTTTTCGTTATCATTACTTTATGCATTGATATCACTATTAATTATTTATGCAATGGAATTAGAAGACTAAAATGGATTTGGTCTTTCTTTGGTGGAGTAGGTGATGGTGGTCTCCCAGGAGCAAAACCACTGAAACCTCCAGGTATACTTGATATTCTTGTCTCCACATCAGTAACAGCATTTATGAGTGAATTTATGAGCAGTGGAAGCCCACACAGAAGTTCAAATAGGATTTTAGTATGGTAAACTAGGAACTGTACTCAACTTCTAAATTTCATAACTGACACTTAGGAGTTTGGTGATCTTAAAGTCTAAGAGTGTTCTATATTTTGAAGGCCAGTTATGTCTAAATAGTGAAAATCCACTGATAGGTGTTGGAGGTGGAGCCATTGCTGGGCGAGGAGATACTCCAGGCACTATTGGAGGGGGACCAGGAGGAGTAGATGGAGGAACAGGAGGAGTCACAGGAGGACCAGGAGGAGTAGATAGAGGACAAGGAGGAGTCACAGGAGGACCAGGGGGAGTAGGTGGAGGGGCAGGGGGAGTCACAGGAGCACCAGGAGGAGTAGGTGGAGGATCAGGAGTTACTGGAGGACCAGGGGGAGTTTCAGGAGGACCAGGAGGAGTTGGAGGAGGACCAGCAGGAGTTGGAGGAGGTGCTGGTGGAGTTACAGGAGGTCCAGGAGGAGTTGGCTCCAGCACTGGCCCCAGCACAATAAAACCCTCTAAAGGTTATTAAACATTTTAGACAATCTTAATACCATCTTAATTAAATATCTATTTAGTATTTACTATGTAAGCTGGAGATTACAAGGATGTAAATCAGAATAAGATGTTCCTGCATGTCTCAGTTTATGGTGGCGTTGGTGGTGCTGGAAGCCTTGGTGTCGGAGGAGTAGGTGGAACAGGAGGAGGTGGCCCAGGTGCAGTTGGAGGGCCTGGAGGAACAGGAGTATCCCCAGGGGCTGGTCTTCTACCTGGTGGTGGAGGTCTACAGCCAGGTGGAACAGGCACAGGAACTGGCACTCAGAAACCAGGCAAAAGTAATTTTGTCATTAATTAACATTCCCTTCACAAAATTTCAGTGGTGCTACCTTTATTACAACAGATTTTTTCATTCTACTCACTAAATTATGCAAGCTATACTATATTTCTCTTACTTTGCAATGCACGTGTGTCTCATGTTGTGGGCTTATTTCTGGCTACTTTAGGTTATGGTGGGGCAGGAAGTTTGGGAATAGGAACAGCGCCTGGAGCTGGTGGGGTTCTACCAGGAGGTGGTATGCAACATGCTTGGAATTTTTTACTATACACACAATTTAAAGGGATAGATTTTTTTTAAAAGGAGATAAAAAGATTTCAGTGAGAGTGTGTCAACCAAGTAATTAATCAGCTGTTAATTAAATGATCAGTTCCTAAACTTTAAGAGCTTTGACTTAGGAGCTACCTGACATAATGGGAGTAAAAATCATTGCTGCTCCAGCCACAATGTCTTAACCTCTAAAATTCTAGTAGCAATTGGTCATGAAATAATGCAAGTTGAATAAGGGAGCATAGAACTTTGACTTTTTTAAAGAGTAAAATCACTTCTATAGTGCGGTGGAGTTCCTCAAGGATCCATCCTGGGACCATTTAAGTCTCTCTTATATACACCCAGCCAGTTTATTAGATACATAACCCTGTTCATAAATATGGATCACTCTTATGGACAAGAAGTCAAATATCCATAGAATAGGCAAACAGGCATGAGAGATCCATGTGAACCAAGTGAACCAAGCCACTTTGAGCATGGTATGATTGTCATGCAAGGTGTGAGGGTCCCCTCTATCTCAGAAATCTCCATTCTCTTTAGCTTTTCACACACATCACTGTCTAGAGTTTACAGTGGTAGTCTTGTGAGCAAATGTAGCTTAGAGATGAGAGACGTTGCATATTATAATGACAAAAATTATGAAACCTACTACACAGGCCTCATTTAGCATTGTAGTAACCTACTATCTCAGAATGTACAGTTTGTGGATTTAGCCACAGGCTATAGCAACACTGGGTTCCACACCTGTCTGCTGAACCCAAGAAGAAGCAGTTCCATGTTGTACTTGATCACCCTGGATGGTGAACATCACCTACTATGATGAATGCTAGTTTCTGTGACATCCTGCTGATGGCAGAGTCAGGATCTGGCATAAGCAGCAAGGCTCCACATATCCATCCTGTCAGGTGTAAAAATTCCAGGCCAGTGGCAGTAACAGTGTAGGGACTGTTTTTTAGGCACACAGGTCTGTTGGTCTTAGATCTGTTAATGGTAACTGAGCATTGTTTGAAGGCCACAACATATCTGAACTTTGTTGCTTACCAGATAAATCCCCTCATGGCTATAGTTTAGCATTTGTCACATGGATACTTCTAACAGGATAATGAGCAATGCCACATTTTATGTAGTATCTCAGAATGGTTCCGGGATCATGACTGTGAGTTCTCTTTATTTCAGTGGTCTGCTGATACTTTTACATCAACATGGACCAACACTGCAGTGGAATAACTCCTAAACCTTGTAGAATCTGTGCCCTGAATAATTCAGGCTGTTCTGGAGAAAAAAGGGGCCTGACCCAGGATTAGATGGATGTAGTTAATAAACTGGTCCCTGAGTGTGCAGTCCATTGAATCAATGTGATTATGCCTCAAAATGTGTGTTGTGGTTAAACATGTCTCAAGCAGAAGAAGCACGACAATACTTCATACTAGAAATTTAAAACCTTTGCCAGGTTCAGTGTTTATTTCTTACCAACATTTTGGATACCATTGCTGTGCTACAAAAAGTCTGTAACAGGGTTATGATAAGGTCAAAAGTCACGCTGGGACTTTGCTGCCCTCTACAGTATACCAAGCATATATTCTGAACCAGTGATTCTCAACTCCAGTCCTGAGGGCCTGGGATTAATTCAGGACTGACACACCTGATTCCACTGATCAGTTAATCATCAATCCCTTGATTAGCTGAATTAACTGTGATAATGAAGAGTTAAAACAAAGACGTGCAGGACAAGGGGCCCTCAGGACTGGAGTTAAGAGTTCTAAACACTGTTCTAAACAATGTCAACAACTAGCAAATTCGGAATGAATAACTAAGTGAAGGCCTTTATTCAATGCTGTGATATTTTTCAGGTTTAAGGTACCCACTTGGCACTGGTGTGGGTATTGGAAAACCGGGCAAAGGTACACAAATAACAAATACAATGCCCTGATTCAATGTTTGACAATAATGATCCTTTAGCATTCACTTGTTTGTAGTCTGGATGGAAATGCAAAAATATAAAATCAAATGTAAATTTATATGTGTGTATTTAATGAATGTACATATTGATTCTGTTTGATTTAAGCTTATGGAGCTCTTGGCAGACTTGGAGGAGGAGGTTTTGGAACCGGCCTGGGTGGTTTTGGAACCAGCCCCGGTGGTTTTGGAACAGGCACGGGTGGTTTTGGTTTAGGACCAGGTGGTTTTGGTACAGGACCAGGCAGCTATGGAGTGCCAGGTGGTCTGGGTGGACTTGGTGGTCCTTCAGGAACTGGAACTGGCAGTGAGTTATCAAGCTATTATTTTGTATTTGGGTTCACCTGTGTATCAAGGATGATGCATTATAAGGAAATGTGCAGTTTAACTATCTGTGCACCTAATTTCTTTCACAAAACACAATATATTTAATTGGCTGATAGCAGACAACTCATTATGTACAGCATAGACTGGCATAACCAGTAGGTAATTTGTTATTTTTTAACAGAGGGGATGGCACAATGGCCAACATGGGGATGGCTCAGTTGTCACTGACACAGCTCTATAGAGCATATAGGGGGATGACAGGTTAACAAGGGAGATGCATTTTGGTCATTTTACTAACAAGGGGGATGGTATCCCCATCATCCCCCTACAAATCGCCTACAGGGCATAACAACACATTTTTAAATCCACACAACTGTGCCTTCAAACTAATCTGTTGTCAGGAAGGACAACGGTGCTGGACACAAGTGTGGTGAACTTAAGATTTTTTAATGGCACGTAAACAAACGGAAAGAGGCTCAACTCAAACAGGGTTAACAGGGGACCAAAGAAAGAGTGCAAAAAAAAAGGTTAACAGGCAGCCAAGCAATCTTTGGAACAAGGAACAATGAACACGAAACACAAAACGACTCAGTACACACATAAAAGGTGTAGACCTCGCACTGACTGATCAGACAGAGGAGTTTAAATAGTGAGATGCATTATCTGGAACTAAAGTGAGGGCAGGTGTGCTGAAGGAGGGTGATCAGACCGGTGATTAGTAAACCAGCGACGCTGAGCGCAGAATGGCTGAAACCGGTGAGGGAGGAGGCGAGTTTGTTACATCTGTGAAGTCTATTAAGCATACAGAACCCTTCCCACTTCATCTTTCCTGTATGTCCACTCATCTACCAGTCATAAACAGAACTATTACTACAGTTCTCAGATGTAAAAAGCTCAGTACCAGTAGTTACTGACACAGTAATGATTGTTTTTATTGCTTATTTAGAACTATAAAATTGTTTATTGTTGATCATTTTCCCAGGTCTTGGATATGGCCCAGGGACAGGAAAACCATCAAAAAGTATGTTATAAACATGTTGACTCAGTATTCATATTTTGCCAGACAGTCTACGATGCTTAGATGATCATTTAATTTTTTCTCACTATCTTACTTCTAGGCTATGGAGGTGGTGGCATTTTGGGTGGTGCTGGAAGGGGAGGATATGGTGGGATTGGAGGAGTGGGGGCAGGTCCAGGAGGAGTAGGAGGAGGACCAGGGGGGACTGGAGGAGTACCAGGAGGAGTAGTAGGAGGTCCTGGGGGTGTTGGAGGAGCACCAGGAGGAATATGGGGAGGTCCAGGAGGGGTTGGAGGTCTACCAGGCGGCATAGGAGGAGGTCCTGGAGGCATTGGAGGAGTACCAGGGGGAGTGGGAGGAGGTCCAGGGGGTATCTGGGGAGTACCGGGTGGAGTAGGTGGAGGTCCTGGAGGTGTTGGAGGAGTACCAGGAGGAGTGGGAGGAGGACCAGGAGGAGTAGGAGGAGGTCCTGGTGGATTTGGTAGAGGTACATTATAGGGCTTGACCATAATTATTGAAAGACCATACTTATTGAATTATTGTTTATTTATTTGTTTGTTCGTTTTGTTTGTTTGATCTGTTCGACTGGAGCGACATCTCCCTCTTAGCTATCCAACATGAACTTAAGTGATCCTTGTTACTATGTTGTTGCTTGATGGACTAGTTGCAAGGTTATCCCTCATATAAGTCAGGCGAACTGTCCAAACAGCAAAAATAATCAGTTAAGCACCATTTCAAAGTGTGAAATTGACAACATGTATTGCAATGAACAATCTACAAAAAGACCACAGAACTGAATAAACACAAAACACAAACAATCATTGAAATTAGTTTTCCTGATTTTAGAGTCATGAGATTTAGATATCTGAAAAAATCTTTGCGGAATTTTTTCACACATCTAAATAGCTTGGAATTCAAAAGTCCCTTGTGTAGAGCAGCTACTGCTCATAAATCATAGACTAATGTTTATAACATTTTGTTAAATTTTAGGAGAGCCATTAAAAAAAATTAAGGACAACTCTTCAACTGATGTGAATGATATCCCATATTGCTCGTTGCTGTATATTGCAATGATGATTTCCATTTTCATTTTAGACTTATTTTTTCTAAGCCATAGTAAAGACACATAAGATAAGGAAACATTTGATTTGGCATTCAAAACACAAAAATTCAAAAGATTTTCTTTTCTAGGTCTTGGATATGGCCCAGGCTCTGGAAAACCACCCAAAAGTATGTTATAACAAGCGCAATCAATTCACATTTCAGCTGTTGCAGAGCTATACAAGATGAGGATATACCCACAAGATCATTTAAGTCTGTTTGTATTGTGTTAATAGCCTATGGGGGTGCTGGTGCTTTGGGTGCACCTGGAAGAGGAACATTTGGTGGGGTTGGAGGAGGACCAGGAGGACTTGGAGGAGTACCAGGAGGAGTTGGAGGACTACCAGGTGGAGTAGGAGTAGGCCCAGGTGGAGTCGGGGGAGTTGGAGGAGGACCAGGGGGAGTTGGAGGACTACCAGGGGGAGTAGGATTCGGCCCAGGTGGAGTGGGAGGAGTTGGAGGAGGGCCAGGGGGAGTTGGGGGACTACCAGGAGGAGTAGGAGGAGGCCCTGGAGGTTTTGGAGGAGGTCCTGGCGGAATCGGTAGGGGTAAGTTATAAGGCTAGAGCACATATTCTTGCTCCATCAACACATATACTACAGAACCCCAATTACCCTTTTTCCTTCAAGGATACATGCATAGATGTTGCATGATTTGCAAACATATTCAGATATTATGTTTGAATCAAAGTAAAAATACAACCATAAAAGAATGGATCAAGTAAAAGCACAAGTCACCCATTAAAAAACACCTTGTGTCAGAGTCTTTAGTATCAACGTCTGAATGTGCTGAAGGTTTCAAAAGTACAAAATGAAATAAAAAAGTACAAAATGAAAAAACATACTGCAATTAATATAACAAAAACAAACACAACTTTCTTGTGTTTCAGTCGCACATTTCTGAAGGAACTTAGTAGGCATCACATACTGTATGAATTGCTTTGTTCGCCAAGAAAGTTAAACATTTCTTTTAAATAAGCATCAGATATCTTACAGGTAGATAGCTACATGTGCAAGTTAAAGGGGATTATTTAAATGTTTATAAATGTTTGAATGTTTATGACATTTTGTTCAATTTATGGAGAATCATTAAAAAATGAAAGACAAGCAATTCAAGTTAGTGCAGCCTTTGGATTGAGCTGAGGACAAAGTTTAAATTTTAGGCCTATTTTTGCTCACCCATAATCCAGTGAACTTGTAAAAATATATATACTGGTACCAATGAAAATTTTATTTTGTATTTAAACCAGAAAGATTGAAAATATTTTGTTTTCTAGGTCTTGGATATGGCCCAGGCTCTGGAAAACCACCCAAAAGTATGTTATGAACAAATAACTCGAGCTTACATTTCAACTGGTGCAAAGCTATACAAGATGAGAAAATACTCAGAGGATCATTTAAGTCTGTTTGTATTGTGTTAATAGCCTACGGGGGTGCTGGTACTTTGGGTGCACCTGGAAGAGGAATATTCGGTGGGGTTGGAGGTGGAACAGGAGGACTTGGAGGAGTACCAGGAGGTGTGGGAGGAGGACCAGGGGGAGTTGGTGGACTACCAGGGGGAGTAGGGGGAGGTCCGGGAGGATTTGGAGGAGGACTAGGGGGAGTTGGAGGAGTACCAGGTGGAGTAGGGGGAGGTCCTGGAGGAGTTGGAGGAGTCCCTGGAGGTTTTGGAGGAGGACTTGGAGGTGTAGGAGGAGGTCCTGGCGGAATTGGTAGAGGTACATTATAGGGCTAGACCATATATTCTTGCCTCATCATTATGTATACTACAGAAATACCTTTAAACTTTTTCTTGCTAGGTTGCATCCATACAACTTGCATCCCAGAGAAAAGACATTCAAACACTGCAGGAGGGTATTCCAGAAAGTGGTTTTAGTGAAAACTCTGTCTTAGTTAACACAGAGTAAGTAGTAAACATCCTAACAGAGGAGCCCTATGGCCTCATTCTCCTAGCAAATCAAGGCCATAGGGCTCTTCTATTAGGAGGTTTACTACTTGCTCTGAGTTAGCTAACTCCAAGTTTCCACCAAACTCACTTTCTGGAATACCCCCCCCCCCCCCCCCCCCCCCCACGTTTACTTGTGGCAACATGGTCAAAAAAAAAAACCCTGTTGGAAATGAAGTTTTAAGAATAGTATAATATTTTAATGCTTGTAATTTTACAAGTGAACTGAACTTAATTTTACACATGAACTTAACACCCCATCTATTGTTGTGTTATGTATCCCCACAAAAAAAAAATTTAAGAGAAAACTGGTTGCCAGGTTATCCTTCAAATCAGTCAGGTGAATAGCCCAAACAACAGATATAATCAGTTAAGCTCCATTTCCAAGTAAGAAACTGACAACATGTAATGCTATGCAACAACTATGAAGAAACCTCAAAATATAATAAAAATAAAACAAACAAAATCTTTGAAATTAGCTTTCCTGATTTTTAGTTATAGTTGAGTCATGATTTAGATATCTGAAAAACTGAGCTGATCTAAATAGCTCAGCATTCAAAAGTCCCACATTTAGAGCAGCCATCGTTCATAAATCATACATAAATGTTTAACATTTTGTGGAGAACTATTAAAGGAAGTTCAAAGTTATGAAGCATGTGAATGACATCTCATATTGCATGTTACAGTATGCTGCAAGGAAACTAAGAAAATGTTTTGATTTTGCATTCAAACCACAAATATTAACATGATTTTTCTGCCTAGGTCTTGGATATGGCCCAGGCTCTGCAAAACCACCCAAAAGTATGTTATGAACAAATTACTTCAGTTTACATTTCAGCTGCTGCAGAGTAATACAAGATAAGAAAATACCCACAAGGGTATTTAAGTCTGATTGTATTGTATATTATATATTCATTCCTGTTCCAGCCTATGGGGGTGCTGGTACTGTGGGTGCACCTGGAAGAGGAATAATTGGTGGGGTTGGAGGAGGACCAGGAGGAGTAGGAGGAGGCCCAGGAGGATTAGGAGGTGGTCCAGGAGGAGTTGGAGGACTACCAGGAGGAATTGGGGGAGGCCCAGGTGGAGTTGGAGGAATACCAGGAGGAGTAGGGGGAGGTCCAGGAGGAGTTGGAGGACTACCAGGAGGAGTAGGAGGTCTAGGTGGAGTTGGAGGACTACCAGGAGGAGTAGGAGGAGGTCCAGGAGGCACTGGAGGAGGTCTAAGAGGAGTTTTTGTCATTCTTTTTTGTCAGGATTTTTCCAACACTGTAAATTCTGTCCAAGCATGCCCTTTCGGACTGCATCTCACTTGCTCTGATTATTACTGCAGTGTTGCCATGTCATTGTTTAGGACCCCCTTCAACTTGTTCTTACAGCTTGTTTTTCATTTTTTGACAAAGCTCCAGGGTACTTTGGGACATCCGTGCATTGAATTACTTTTGTGTTCCTGGATCAGGCATACTTGTTACTTGTTTGGCAGTCTTGCTGTCCCTTCTCCTGTTATTTTACTAATAGTATTAGGAATTAACTTGGCCTGTGGTTTAAGTACATTGGTGATTGGTTAATCAGAACATGGCTTGCATAGCATTGTTAGATTTAGTTGCCATAGTAGTAGGTAAAGTACATATGTTTGTCCATGTGTGAGGAACCGGGCGGTTTAGGGATCTCCCTCTCTCGTCTTTTTTTTTGGTTTGGATCCCAGAGAGATTAGATGGTGATAATGCCTTCCTACTTACGTTCCTTTTGTTTCTGAATTTGCAGCTCTATCTATTGGATTACTGCAGTTCTGGGGTATTGTTTATTGCTGTTCATGGATTACGCTAATTGAAGGGTGTTGTATTTCTCATTGCTAACAATTTATTGTTCAGCAAGATCTCTTTCATCATAGTGGCCTTAATGGCTAACTTATTGTCTTATCGTCCTTATTATCATAGCTTTTTCCCGTGATAGATTTTTTTCTCTCTTCTTTTTACCCTTTCTTTCAGCTGTTGCCTGTTCTTGGTATTTATTTAGATGTTCTCTCTGTTGCTCCTCATAGCTGCCTCTGATTACAGTGAAGTGGAGTCTTCTAGATTGTTTGCCATGTTGCTTAATATATTTCAGCTGATCCCAAGCCTCTAAGCTTTTTACACCGGGCAGCATGTTTATTATTATTACTTGTTGTTGTTTGGTTTGAACATTTTTGGGCTTGTTTTAAGTCTGCAGATTACCTGCCCTTGCTTTTACCGTTGTCATAGCCATCCACATTTACACTCCCAACTAATTTAAACTCCAGTACTGCCACAGGTTTGGGTCACAAAGAGAATAAAATCCAGTGCACTGACAAGAGCACACAATAGGAATGCAGACTGAAGAAATAGTTAACACACTGATGAAAATGGCTTTAACCTTCAGTGTCACACTGAAAGACATACTTGTTCTCCTTTCAGGGGTTGGAGGCCCAGTTTACAGTGGAGGTTATCAGCAACCATATCCAGGTAATGAAGATCTACACATAACCATCATAAAGAGGTTCAAAAGAGAAGACGAGCTTTTTTTGTTGTTCTTGATTTTGCTGATTCACTTTCGATTGTTTCATCACTTTTAGTGACTAAACAAAAGAGCCCTTAATAGTGTGAATATTCCATTTTTAAATACGAAGTGGTGGATTGGAAATTTTCCTCATACTGTCAATTTCTCTTTACTTTAGGATTTGGTGGAACTGGAGGTGGAGTCCCAGCACTGTCACCCCAACAATGTAAGACAGAATATACTTTGAGGCTGTAAAAAAGACTACGAAGCCCAAAATGCTCAGTGTTTTGTTTCAGTCTGTTTGAAATGTTTTGTCTCTCACTCTTTTCTTTTTTAGCTAAGGCAGCCAAATACGCAGCCAAGGCAGCTCTCCAAGGTCTTCTAGGAGCTGGAGGCTACAGAGGTAACACCTTAAATGTGCTCATTTGATAAATAATTTTTATTTTGAGCTAAACAATTACTGTCTAGGAGTATTCTTGGGAAAGCGAAAAACAGTTTCATATTCATTTTTACTGGCAAATGGAGACAATTAAGTTCTAATTAAAAAGCTATTTAAAGATTATTCACCGAGCAAAGGGACCATCTGCAGTTGCAATCTGCCAAATGTCACCCTTTAACAATTCATGTGTGACGGCTTTGAGTTCACTATGAGTTTATATAAGTTGAGGTAGTGTTCTGGGTAGTTTAAGCTTGTGTAGTAACCTTGTGTGGTAAGTTGTAAGGACCTTGAGGTGACCGTGGATCTTTGTTCCAGGAGGAGCTGGTTGTCAGGGCAAATACTGTGGGAGGAGGCGGAGGAGGAAGTGAGAACTCCCAGTGGGGAAGTTACCTCATGAAAACGTGGTGCTACTGCCTGATTCGAATGTACTTTTTCAGCGTGGATCCAACATTACCATTCATGTGCAACATTTTTTTTCATTTCTTAATTCATTTTTCCTCTTTGCTGTTAAACTCACCAATGTGTTTGTTTTTTTATGTGAGGATTACTTTTTTATAACAATATGGCGGAGTGTGGCTAATGATAATGAAATGAGCATTCCTTTTTTTTCCCACCCTGTGCTCCCGCCCACATTTTAAACTCAAGCTGATTTTACTTGAAATCTAAGTCATCGCTAGTGAGCTAAATAGCTCTAAACTGATTCAAATCAAATCCTCTCAGAACACCAGCAAAGGACTCAAAATACTGTGAGAAAACAAAATATGTATGTACTTTGTCAAATTAATTTCAATATACAGTGTGTTTATGAAGTCAAATAGCTTCTAACCAGGTTAAGGTTGAGATACTCTGACTCTTTGTGCATACTATAGCTTTGCACATTTCATTTATATTGAAGTATTTTTATTCATTCCTGTTACTGAATGGGTCATGAAAGTAAGTGGTTTGGAAACCTGTTCAGACACCACACATTTGAAACCTCTGACTGAAGTAGTATGAGTTTTTACTCTCAAAGGTGTTTGGCTTCAAGCGCATGAAAGACCTTTGTCATTTCTCTTTCTCTTATTGAGGTCAATAAAATTCTAAAATAAATTAATCAGGATGATGTCTCAGAAACATACATATATGGCCTTTGAGATGTGTGGGATGTTTTCCACACTGCAACTCATTGCCATTTTCACCTCTTAGTAACTCAGAGCTCTTTTCCCTCATTTCTCTGTCCTCGACTTATCTTTCTTTAAATTAGCCTCTCTTTTGCTTTGTACAAACATATTTGTTACATTTAACCATTTTTTACTCTGTTTTTTTTGGATTTGTATTGATTTTGAAGCAGTGTGTACTGTATTGCACAGTGAATGGTTTTATGCTTTTCTTTATGTATAAGTGGAAATATGATTTTAGCTGTGATCTGATGGCATGATGTGTGAAATGCAGTTAGCTGAATATTGTTCAGTATTAGCTCATGTGCATTTGTTACTCATTAGAGTGTCAGTCATGTGTGTCAGAGCCAGAGTACTTTTGAATGACTTTAAAACTAAATGCTTTTTAACTTTGATACAAAAACAAAAGAAAAATAAATAAATAAATAAATAAATAAATAAATAAGACTCTAGTCTGTAATCTCTAGTCTTTTATGCAAAATACCCATCATAAAATATATGTACCCAATCCCCACCCGCCCTTTTGGACAGTGTTACTCATTTTCTCTCTTTCTCTTTCCTTCTTTACTAGTGCACATAGAGATGGATAAACATACTCTCTCTGAGATCTTGTACCGGTCCAGTGGACTATATTTTTTGTAGGGGATTCTTCTTAAAGAAGCAAAGTGGAATTTAATGGTTGAATTGAATTTGCTCTGTAACCAGTGACTCTTACTCTATGAATCTAGCATCTGAGGCTATTCATGATATTACTGTTCCTCGATGTTTTCAAGAAGTACAGAGATATTTTTCTCCCAATTTATAGTATTTTCCTTTCCCCTCTGCACTCTTTCTGCTCCAATTCCTAAATGCAGATTAAAAATCAAGATCAGTCTTGAAGATCAGTTGGTTGACAAAGCTGTTGTGAAATTCCTCGACTGCATTGCAAAACTCACACACATGCATGTGCACGGAACGTCCTCCAAAGCAGGGCACCCGCATGATTTATGTGCAGGTCCTTGCTTGCTCATGCACTCTGAAGGCTATCAGCAGGTGGTGGAATAGAGTAACTTTATCCTGTGGTAGTGCAGAGCTTTTTCTGCAGACCAAAGCAGTTTGCTCACAGGAAGGGTGAGAGTTGGACAGAACACACAGAAGGAAGCTTACTGTCGCCGGGTCAAGATTTTCTTTTTTTGCAAAGCGGACAATGACAAACTCATTCATCAGGGTAGGATCATGAAAAGAAAGTGTCCCACTTCAGGATACACATTTGGATATACTGAATTGCATGGAACAGTGTGGGACAAAACTGTTCCATACAGCTATATCCTATTTCATTTTCTCCTCCCTCTTATTCCTCATTCCTTTCTCTGAATAGAGAGAGAGAAAGAGAGAAAGAAAGAGAGAAAGAAAGTTGACAATTGAAGAGTTTATGTCACTGAAGGACTCACATGTCTAAGAGGGAGCAACGTTTCAAGAGAACGGTAAAAGCAAGGTAAGCCAGACCATTACTTTGTAATTCATTTGTGAGAGTTTGAGTTGAGCTTATAGGGTGGTCTGTGCTTTAGAAAAAGGTTATTGTTCTAACATCCGTCATGTGTTGCGTTATACTGCTGTCTACTCTTCCTGCATTCGCATCGACTTAAATAAAAAAAAAAGGAAAAGAATTTAAAGTGACAATTAATATACGGACTTTACAACACTTTCAAAGTACAGACAGTAATCAAAGTTTATGTGATAGTAATCTATGTAGTCATGCATATCTCTATGCGTGTTTTTACGTGTATTAAAGAGTAAGAGAAAGTGAAGGGGCAGAGCTCGAAAACTGTTGTTTCTTCCCCCTTTGCTGCCTCAACCCATCTCACGTGCTTTTCTAAGAACTATGCATGGTGTGTTAATGATAACATCTGGTCTCCAGTTCCTCTAAGAAGAACAGTTAGTGCTGATATAAACTGATTAAAATGTCTATGCACAACAGACTGAAGGCCAGGGTGTGCCAATTAGACATTAAATGTAGTGTTTTTCAGAGGAAAATCCTGTGAAGTTTTAAAGGGGTTAGAGGAAGTGGGGGGAGTTTTGGATATACGTTTAAAAGGACTCTGTTGCAGAACTTGCTGTGAGATTGGATCATGTAAAGGCATGTTCAATCTTGCAGCATCTTAAAAGTTCTCAAAATACAGAGTAAGGGGTCTGATGACGTAATAACAATTTAGATATGGTGTGTGTGTGCGCGCGTGCACGCGTGTGTGTGTGTGCGTGCGGGTGCACGCGTGTGGGTCTGTTTGAGTGAGAGTGCCTGTATGTGTACTCTGCATGTGAGAGCATGTTTTGGAAAAGTATTCTCTGTTTAAAACAAAGTGGAAAGAAAAACAGATGAGGAATACCAGTGATTTCCTGTACAGATGGTCAGTGAGGGAGTGGGGGGAAAAAAATCATTCTGGGTCATTATATCCAGTCACTGATAGCTCTGGGAACTCTGCTGGAATCAGGCAGAGCTCATGTGAATCTATGTACAGCTTGACCTGATATCTCTCGACATGGCTAAGAATAGCACAGCCAGAAAGCAGTATTCTGGTGCTGTCTGAAAAAATGAACTCAATTTCTCTGTCTTTCTAACACAAACATTTCCAACAGTGAATGAAACTTGAAATTTATACAAACTAAAATATGCAATATAATTCGAACCTGGTGCACAACCTCTCACCCTCTAGGTTTCAGACATTCTCACCGTGTACTCTCCCTGTTTTTCCCAGGTGTTGTGTATGTAGCTCAATTCTGACTCACTTGTGCTATGAGAGAGATGGCCAGTTCTTCTGTAAGAAGGATTACTGTGCTTACTCTGGTGAGCAGTGCCATGGATGTACAGAGGACATCACAGTGGGTTTGGTCATGGTAAGATATTACAGTACAGTACAGTTCAGAAAATTAGAGACCAGTCAGATTAATGGCACTGTTAGTGTGCTGCTAATGTCAGAGTATTTTAAGTCTACATTATCCAGGTCTAAATAACAGGTTTAAATATGACTTACAAAAAGGTTAAAGAATTTAGCTTTCTTCTTATAACTTGAACTAACTCACAGAGTTTCTCTCTTGGTGTAACAAGAGATGTAGTACATCATCCAAGTTATTGTGAAACTGCTCCCATTTCCCACGGTGAAAGTTTCATTTTGGAGTGTTGTGAAGTGGAATTTAACTTATTAATTTGTTATTCATGAGCAGTCTGTTTCTAAAACTTAAATCACTTAATTGCTTAGGTACAGAGCTTGGGGATTTCCATTGGCTTACGTGCACATAGTATCCGTTTTTCCAAATATAGACTCTCCTCCAGACAATCTCCTCACTTCCTTCCACTTATTGTGATGTAAGAGTTACTATCTGTAAACCTGACGTCACCTGTTTCTCTCTCCCCCTCTCTCTCTCTCCCCCTCTTTCCCTCCCCCTCTCTCTCTCTCTCACTCTCTCTCTCAAGGTGGCAGGGGAGCAGAAGTATCACCCTGAGTGCTTTATTTGCCATACTTGTGGTATATTCATTGGAGATGGGGATTCCTACACCTTAGTGCAGCACTCCAAATTATACTGGTTAGTGCCAGATCCAGTGTCGATGTTTTAAAAATATTGAAATTTATGTATTTGATTTTTTCATATGGGCAACAGTAAATATACTGATTAAAAACTTCTCATTGCTATGGAGCTAATATAAAATTACATTCAGTGATCAGTTGTTTTTTTAATTGTAACAGCCACTTTTCAGGGCTGTAACAATTTGTGTCTATGTGGATCTTGCATTCAGTGGTGAATGCCATATTAGGGTGCCCAGGTCCCAGGTTCCTGCTACATTTTAACCTCACCCTGTAATTGGAGGATGATTTTTTGGTCAGAGACTGAATTTAGGGAATCCTCCACCATACACATTTACAGTGGGCATAAATGCTAGTGGATACTACTAACAAATAACGACCTTTACTTTAAAGTATTTTCTCCTCCTGACCTGTAGCGAGCACTGTTATTACCAGAGTGCCTCCCTTCAAGCTCCAGAGGTAGAGAGCTCCAAGTTTCCCCATTCAGTGACACTGGTGACACTTAGCCCTGCAGCACAAGGCAGGCAAGGGCTTGTCTTGTCTGTAAATGAGCATGCAGTCTGCAAGAACTGCCCTGAGATCAGAGTATCACGGTAAATCATCCCACGGGTCCACAATTTCCATATAATTTCTATTAACTTTCATTAGAAACTTTCTCTTACCAGCTACGTACAAACAATCGTGTTTATTGAAATTTTAGCATGGTAGTGGATTTAGCTGTAATAAATAAAAGTAACAAGTTTTTTTCATTTTAATTTAAAATGGCGGCAAAGATCCTTACGGTTGTCTACAGAACATTTGGAATTTGGAATCAGAATTGTGTGATTACAGTTTTTGAACATCCACCTCAATATAAATGTATATATGTCTTGAAACAGGTGGGACTCTGACTGTATAAGCCCCAAGGTCAAAGCGTTACTTCATGTTGGAGACAGGGTTCTTGAGATCAATGGAACCTCTGTCAAGGACATCCCCCAAGATGAGGTATGGCCCCTGGGAACCCTGCTGATCAATGGATTTCTTAACTGTTGCATTTAACTGACCAAATAAAAAGTCCTTAGTTTATCTGAAACACTTTTGACAGTCGCAAGAAATACTTAAAAAGTAGAATACGCTGCCTTTTCATGAATGTGTTCACATTTTGAATTGATGACTGAACACAGGCAGTTTTGTCAAATTTTCCCTTTTAAAAGAAGTGATTCAATAAAATGTGACAATAACAACAAAGTTGGATTTCAGAAAATGCTTGTCGGCAACAAATAAACTTATACAGCTTCCAAAAAAACATCTGAGTGGTTCCCATAACTCTTCAGATCGACCAGATAATCCAGGATACAAACCGTGTGCTGCGGCTCACTGTTGAGCATGACCCGACTGACTCTCACAACAATCACCACTCTCCTGACTTGCTGGATGAGGCATCAGACCAACCAGCACCCCTAGGCCTTCCCCTTTCTCTGAACCGCATTTCAAGGTCTCCTCGCACAGGAAAGATTCTGTAAGAGTTCTTGTCTAACACAAATGATAGAGATCTAATTACACAAGTATGCATCATGATGTCTGTCCAAGTCTAAACAACCACAGGAAGTTATGCAAGTGGTCTGTGTGACTACTGTAACCCACTCATTGCATGCTTTGCACTCAGTTATGAAAAAGCAGTGTGCTGAAGCATAATTTCAAGAATTTGTTTGATGGAAAAGTGGTTTGCTACATCTTGACATGTAACCTATTTTATGTTTCTGGTGTGTAGAAACTCCTTTTTGAGTGATTATCTCTGGTTTCTTTTTGTTCACAACAAAATAATTCTCTTTGTCTTGATATCGCTGTCTCTCTGAATATAGGCGCAGCTGCAGTATAGATAAAGCAACATGCTCACAAGGCAATGCCCCACTGCTCTCCCAAAGGAGAGAAATAAATCGTTCAGAATCTCTGCGTATGGAACCCAGCGACAAGACACAACGGATTTTCCGCCCCTCTGACCTCATTCATGGCGAGGTCCTCGGTCGAGGTGCCTACGGCCAGGCCATCAAGGTAATGCACTGCCAGTTTAAGAGAAGGGTTTTCTGCTCCTGTATTACTGAGTGTAATGTGAGAGCATGTGGGATTTAATGGATTTGAAGACATGTTCTGCCTTGTGTTGTCAGGTGACACATCGGGAGACAGGTGAGGTCATGGTGATGAAAGAACTTCTCCGCTTTGATGAAGACACCCAGAGGACTTTCCTAAAAGAGGTTCGCAACTTCTCTATGATTCCACATCCACAAACCCCCCCCCAAAAAAACCTAGAAATATTCTGCTCCTCTGATATTTAGGACAGGTTTTGAAAAGTGAAGTGATCACTTGTTGACTTACAGAGTGTTATGATTTTTAATACCAGGTAAAAGTCATGCGCTGTCTTGACCACCCAAATGTCTTAAAATATATTGGGGTCCTCTACAAGGATAAGCGACTTAATCTCATTTCGGAGTATGTAGAAGGAGGGACGCTGAGGGATACCATCCAGAAAATGGTCAGTCTCTCTCATGTCTTGTTTTTCATTTCGGGTTTTTTATGTTTAAACAGACATACGGTGAATAAAAGAGTTAAAGATATATGTTGTCCATTATATGACATATGTATAATGGATAAAATTCTCTCTCTTCTCACTCTTACAGGGCAGTAACCATCCTTGGAACCTGAGGGTTAGCTATGCTAAAGACATTGCTGCAGGGATGGTGAGAATTATTTTTCAGTGTGTAATATAATAATAAACTAGAGCTTCAGCCCAGTCCCCACGGATCAATTAGAGTCCTGAAGTTTATTCAGCTTCACCTCCTGTTTTGGAGCTGACAGTCATGCTAAACTGCATCCAGCTATACAGAGTCTATGACTAATATTTCATCTTTTCTGTTCTCTCTCTCACCTAGGCCTATCTGCATTCTATGAACATCATTCATCGGGATCTGAACTCACACAACTGCCTAGTTAGGGAGGTTGGTAAAGGGATTTGCAAGAATTTGTTTGACTTGTTAGAAAGTACTGTAAGGTTCTAAGAAGGGTTCAGTTGTATAGAGCCAAATTTACATAAATCAAATTTAAGTAGTTTGAGACTTCATGAATATAACTGAACGGTACTTTAACGTGTAGTAGCATAGGGGTATCTTAATGTCAATCATAATCATCAAAAAATCATACGAAGAAGAAAACCATGCGATTACAGCTTTTCAAATCCTTCATATGTGGCACCTAAGAAGTGGTTCCAGCCATCACAGATGGGTGTTCTTCACTCTACTCCTCCCTCTCCCATTCAGAATCACAGTGTAGTGGTGGCAGATTTTGGGCTTGCCAGACTTGTGATGGAAGACAAAATCCAAAGGGAGCCCTCATCCTCCCCTGAGCAGCCCCAGACCAACACGAAGAAGCAGAGACGCCGAAAGAAATACACTGTGGTGGGAAACCCGTTCTGGATGGCACCAGAGATGATCAACGGTGAGCTAATCAAGGGAACAAACAAATTCATTGGCACTGAAAACACCACCTCACCCTCAGACATTTAGCCACTTCAAAGTTATGACTTGCTCTCTTCCACCCTTTTCTAGGAAAAACTTACGATGAACGAGTGGACACCTTTTCTTTTGGAATCATGCTATGTGAGGTTGGATATTAAGATCTCTTCACTGGTTAACAGCCTGTTGTTCTATTCCAGATATGATGCATTGTGTCTGTCACTTCTCTTGTCTCAAATCCTTTTAGCCTATCTCCCTACTGTCATGTATCCTTGCAAAGAATGAGCCATGATTTTAAAAAAATTCTCATGAGTATCGCTTTTTCCATTTTCAAAGCACCTCAGAAAAAAAGATAGGTGAGCAAATATCAACTGAAAACAGAAAAATCTATGAACAACACAACTCTATCTCCTTTTTCTTCCATTAGATTATTGGAAGGGTGTATGCTGACCCAGACGACCTACCTCGCACCCCTGACTTTGGGTTGGCTGTAACGGCCTTCTTGGAGCACTATGGTACCCAAGAGTGCCCACCTGCTTTCTTAGCCCTAGCGGTCCTCTGCTGTGACATGGATGCTGAGAAACGGTGAGATCCATTCCATCTGCACCAAAATTTCATATGATTTGCCATCAAGAATGTACCACACACCACAAATGGATATAAATGTTATCACAGACTCACACTTAAACATACACTTTCTTTACTTACATCACAGTCACTTTCATCTTTGTTGTTTTAGCCCTGCCTTTTCTAAACTGGAGGAGTGGCTAGAGAAGCTGCTGATGCATCTGGATATCAAACTTCCTCTAATGTCAGAGCTGGACCAAATTAGCCGTGAGTTTTGGCAGCGCTACGGACAGACTCAACAACATGCCAAGGAGCCTCCTGAAGACCAACCAGCCAGAGCCAGTGTATGCCCAGAATGAGGATAGCCTATAAGGAAATTGGTGTCTTGAATTGTCAGCAGAGTGGTAGTATCTACTACTAACAACCTCTTGTGAACAATGAAGTCAAGGAAAAATCTCATTGTGAATTTTCAGACTCCCTCAAACCATTCTTTGGGTACTAACAAACTTGATTAATTTAATCAAGGGTGTCATTTTAAACCAACAATATGAGCAGAGATTGCAGGAGCAACACATGATCACCTGACCTGTTTCTGGGTTTCCTATAGGGAACAGATTAGGGAGTCACTGCTCGTTATCAATCACAAGCTCAAAGCACAGAAAAACAAGGATACCACTAGTTGGTTTAGAAGTCAGTAGTGCCAACTGACGATACCCACAATGAACTGCACAGGCCTGTAAAGTAGGAGGGTAGCACTCCACTGACGGGTTAGCAATCTTTGGGGAGAACCACAACAAGGAACACCAATTAATGAGTACTAAACAAAGTAGTTGATGCTACTGTTCCTCTCAAAGCAGTTTCATCACCTCTGAACTGTCTTGGTACATGAGCATCTTGACTGCCTGAGCTTATAGCAGGGAGGAAGAAATAAGGGCTTCAACTGGACATTAATACTGTGAAACATGTAAAGCTCACAACTGTATTTAAAATTTTTTCAACATACTGTTGTTTTTTAACGTTCAAAAATTGTTCAACCTCGATACTGTGAAGGCATTTCTGCACCTTAACAAGTGATAACTTGTCTTCAACTGGAATAAACGCAAAATGTAATGAAAAAATCATCCAGTTTTTAATTGGTCGTGTTTTGTATTACGCATTTCACACCTAGTTACTTGATCTATCATTTGCTATTACTCGTGTAGAGAGCTCAAACGGCCCATTTGTGACGAAATACGAGTAGAATCACTAAATTAAAAATAGATGGTGGGTTAAAAACCTCATCCATCTAAATTCTCACTGCATTGTAGAGTACTGATTTAATGCTAGGTGGAAGAGGCCATAAAGCCACTATAAAGAGACTTAAATGAATACTAACAGTAAGTGCACTATAATCTTTTCAACCAGGGTGATTTCGTTATTATAACGTTTTTACTGCAATTCCGATTACGGTTGTCAGTCAGCAAGCATACGATAACCGTTAGAATGCTACACTAAACCGTCACCCTAGCTAGCTATGAAAATTCTTTGGAAGAATTATGAAGAAGTTTGGTAGTTAGCTGGAAAATTGTGTCTCAGACATTTGCCCGGTGTGATATAATATTTGACTATTAAAAAGGTTTGTGTTAGGCTAAATGTGGATATGACCAACCAGTTATTCTAAGAGCAAATGAGCAACATGTTCACTGCGTACCTGTCAAACCAGTCGTCTGCCCCCTTTGACTGTACCTTGCTGTGTCTTTATTAGAGTTTAGCGATCTGCAAATTATTTTCCTGGTTAGGGTAGTTGTTCTAAGGCCATTAAACGTAATTACAGTAAAAACGTGTAACGCAGTTCAGTTTTTTAATTCCGTTTTCCGTTGGGGAAAATCACATAGGTGGCTATGGTTGTCAGTGGCATTTTACAGACAAAGATCTCAGCTATTCCAATATACGGGAGTACAGTGCTCCTTCGAACACTTTCGGGCCGTTTTACTAAGTGTCTTTAGTGTGCTCGTGTTAGATAGTTTCGAGAATTAGTACTTTGGCCCATTATACGCATGTGGTAATACGATTGTGGATGAAGACAGGGTGCTAAATAGAAAGGACAGTTTCATTTAAGGATGCTAGATGCTTTGTAAAAGTAAAATTCAAAATATTTGCATCTGATGTTTGGCGCAATTTGATATTACTTACGGGAAAATGGTGATGGTGTTACTGGGGAGGTGGTATCTTGCTAGAGGACGGCGAGTAATCCTGTTTGTGTGAGGATCTCGGAGCCCTCTGAACAGCATCAAATAATAATACTACTACTACTACTACTACTACTAATAATAATAACAACAACAACAAGACATAGCAAAGAAAATTTAACATACAAGGTAATACAGTATGTATTCAGTGGATACATTCTTTTGAGCTGCATGTGACCAAAGTTTAATTGTGATTAAACATAATTACTCACAACAAATCATGCAAGTAATCCTCAGTTTCAGTTTAATCCTAATTTAATTTAAAAACATAATTTCCTTGTTAACTTCTAAATTTTATCCAGGCACTCAGACTGATGGAGTTGATTTTCAAGGTAAGCAGACAGCTAACTGATGTCTTGTATCCAGTGTGTGCCAGTCAATCTTTGATTGTTTGTGAATGATCTTTAGTCATTACAGTACCTGTCTGTAGCACAGGGGCACACAGATGATCACTAACACATATAACGATGACTGTACCATGCTTTTTCCCAAATATTTTAGATCATACGTTTGTTTTCAATTCACTGAAAACTTTTATCCATATCTGTCTGTTTGCATCTCATCTTCTCGGTCACTCCCGGCCCAGATGCTGAGGTAGGATACATGCCCATTAAAATGTTTTAATGTGTCATAATCTAGTGACTGACTGAGGCTGTTTCTGCATTCAAAAATGACTCTACCACACATCATTTGTCCTTGTTCCAGTTCTCTAATTTGTTATTGGAGGATACTGAAGACTTTGGGTTGGATAGCATTCTCAGAGAATTCCCCCCTGATGGTGCCAGTCAAACAGGGGACACTGACAGCCGTACCGCGGGTGGGTTTTGTTTTTCATCTCCACTGCCTGAGCACAGATATATGCTGGACCCCATCGGCTATGGCACCAACTCCCTGCCACCCCCTCCTCGACCCAAGAGTCCTTGGGGCCGCTTCGATCCATATGACTCTGTAGAGGTATTGTAACCACTGATCTATGGCCCAGTGTATAGCTGTTAGGCTAGTGTTGCTTTATATGTTGAGCTGTTGGCATAGATATAGTTCTATATACTAAACATTTATTTGTGTTTATCAGTGATAAAATATTTCAGCTAAGTGTGTATCTCTTGCTCCCTTTCACCTTGTAGGACCAGGATAAGGAATATGTTGGATTTGCCACATTGCCAAACCAGGTCCACAGAAAATCTGTCAAAAAGGGCTTTGAGTTCACGCTGATGGTAGTTGGTAAGGACAATGGCTTTTTGGGGGTTTTTTTCATGGGGAACATTGAATTCTCAGGTAAATTCTACTAATTATATCAAATCACAAGTAATCACAGTACTGTTTGAGTATTATTATTTGCTAGTGGTTTTTGAATTCGATAGCACAGACGTGTGTCTTCTGCAGGGGAATCTGGCTTAGGCAAATCCACACTTGTCAACAGTCTCTTCCTCACAGATCTCTATAAGGGAAGAGTTCTACATAACGCCCCCGGTAATTAGGACCTGTCTCATCAAACAAATCTGCATTAATCAGAATGCCATTTTTTATTAAAAAATAGATTTTTGCCATTGATATTTTCTGTATTGTTCCCTAAGAAAATTAGGACATAAATTTAGCACTGGTAAAGTTGTCTGTCTGAGCTATCAGCAGTGGCCATGTTTAATATCTTGACACCCCACAGATTATCTCCACTGACAGTGAGAGTACAGGTTAAAGTTGATTAGTCATATTAATGAGTGCTTGAATGCTGAGTTTTTGTGGTCTCTACACAGAAAGGGTTGCTCAAACTGTAGCAATTACCAAGAACACTGTGGAAATTGTGGAAAAGGGAGTCAAACTGAAGCTTAACATTGTGGACACACCAGGTTTTGGGGATGCTGTCAATAACATTCAGAGGTACAACTAGGGATAAACCTCATAGTGTGATTTACTCCCTAATGGACTAATATACACACATCCCAACTCATTTACTGTCCCTTTTAATGAGAGTGAATGTATCCATCATGTGTCTATCATATCCAAGGAGCTGGAGACATAAAAACACAGTTATACCCTATGCCAATTCACTGGCTGTTATTGGTGTTTTTAGTCATGTACATTGTGAATTGCTGTTACAACAGTGTGTGTGTGTGTGTGTGTGTGTGGTTGTGCATGTATTTGCAGCTGGAGAGCAGTATCTGATTATGTTGACCGTCAGTTTGAGCAGTACCGCAGGGATGAGACTGGTCTCAATCGCAAAAACATCCAAGACAACCGTATTCACTGTTGCCTCTATTTCATCTCACCCTATGGGCATGGGTATGAGGACCACACCTAAATCATAGGCCAGTCCATGTGAACAGTCATTTCTCTGATATTTCAGTCTTTATTCACTGAATCTTATGACTCTCAGTTTCAGAGAAAAATGTGAATGAGCTATTTTATTTTACCACTGAAGGACACTGTAAATGACTTGCCACACAACATCAATATTTTGTTGGGATTGTTTTGTTCTGCACTTTATCCTCTTTCACGATGTCATGTGATTAGTTTAGATCAGCATTTTACTTAATATCAAAACAAGCCGAATTTAGCTTTTAGCTAATAGGAATAAATTGAATAATCATTAGGCTTGTAGAGAGCCTTTGTGAACTTAAAACTTCGAACTTGGTAGTCTAGCTATCTTTGGTTGACCCTTCTGTGTAATCATGGAGTGAACTTCACTGTCTCTTTTAGTCTTAGACCGCTGGATGTGGAGTTTATGAGGTCTCTCCATGAGAAAGTCAACATTGTGCCAGTGCTGGCTAAAGCAGACAGCCTTACATCCTCAGAGCTTCGAAATATGAAAACCAGGGTGAGTCTAGATCTGTCTTTAGTTACATCTCATGGACTTTAGAACTCAAACAGAGCTTGGAGGTATGAGGTTGCACCTGTTGACTAGTGTTTCCATGCCTTAAAACAGCAATAGCTGAGTTTTACAAGGTGTTAGTGTTTTGTATCTGAAAGGAAATTAAACAGGCTTATAGTAAAACTAAAAAAAAAAAACCCAACTAATTTCATCAGTTCTTAGGTGCTGATACACATAAGCAACTTTCTGCCTGTTAGGCATCAATTTACAGGATTTTGTTCCAATCCAAAACTAACACAAATGAATCCTGAGTTTGAGTAAAGCCTTCATATAATTGATTTGGCAGATTTTAAATTTATCTCAATTGCACAGAACACCTTTACTCTTTTGTAGAATGTAGTTGTACTCGGGAAAATGCAATAACATAACCAAAATAAAATGAGATGCTTGGTGTGCTAACTAAGACAAGTTCTTCACTATACTGAGTATGATTTTACCATTCCTAATGGACAGATTATGACAGAGATTGACAAACACCGGATTAAGATTTATCAGTTCCCAGATTGTGATGAGGATGAGGATGAGCTGTTTAGAAGGCAGGACCTGGAACTGAAGGTGAAAGAAAGTATTGTGTTGACTAATATGGGGAGCTGTCTGCACATGCAGCATGTGAGAACAACAAGAGAATAAGGACCAAAAAATTCTTTTCAATCCAGTAAAATTGTCATTCCGTCATTTATTGCCCTCTGTTGAAAGAGTGATATCAGGATTTTTACTGTTGCGAACATATATTGCCCTCTAGTGGTTGAAATGTTTCACTATTTTGAGAGTAACGTTTAGTCTTAATGTGTGACGCATGAGCCTGTTAACTACTCAAAACCGTGTTTGCCAAATGGACTTTACTGATCAACAAGTCGTGGGATCCTAGACCCTTATGATAACATGCCTGGAATAATACATGCACATGTGTTTTGCATTGATGAAAAATGCAGTGTTTTGATTACAGCTTACTTTTTCCTGTATTTTCTTTGACAACAGCTACCATTAAAAAGTCTGAGTTGATATTTCACAATAGGAAGAATAGGGTGGGTTCACAGTGAGATAACGTCACTGTTAGAGGGTCCCACTGTTCATCTCTTAAGCTGTGTAATTGGTTTCGCTTTTTAAAAGGGCTGCAGATAGACATTGATCTTGCCAAGAAGAATGTATTATTGGTATAACTACAGGCAGCTGATATGTGACACTGTTTGGTTTCTCTCCAACTGTAATAGAGGAGCATACCTTTCGCAGTTGTTGGAAGCAACGCCATAGTGGAGAGTGAAGGCAGGAGGTTTAGGGCTCGAATTTATCCCTGGGGTGTTGTGGAAGGTAGGGAAATTGGATCCTTATACATGAAGTCAAAGTTAATCACAATACACCATTTGTCTAGCGTCAAAACGTTTTATCTTGTTTTGTTCAGTTCTCCTCAGTTTCTCTGGAGTTCATTAGTCTATTGTCATTTGTAATGGTCTTTACTGTGAAATGGGTGTCCTGTTTGATTATAGTTGGAAAAGGGACAGTATATGAACTGACACTGAAAATGTCATACGTGTGTAATTGTTATTGTGTCAGTGGAGAACGTGGCTCACAGTGATTTTGTGCACCTGAGGAACATGCTGGTGCGCACCCATATGCAAGACCTGAAGGACATGACCCAGGATGTCCACTATGAGAACTACCGCGCACAGTACCTGTGCAGAGGCGCATCCCCGGACCTAGTGAGAGACATTCACCTGTATACTCTTACAAAGTATCATGAGTTACTGTCGTCGACACCCTCATTTACTCATACATTCATTCATTCGTTCATTCACTTAATGTTTTACTTGTTAACATAATTAAATTGGAGTAGATATTCTTGTAGGTAAGATGTTGATTTTGTGAGTTACACTTACATTCTTTTCATCTGTGGTTGGATCAAGCAAGACTGATTTTGTCTTTTTAAGTTCTAAATCATTTCAGCAACATTACATTTCCCTTATTATTTGTTGTTTGTTTGTTTTTTTAATCCCTTTAGAGTTACAGCTTTGGTCATTTTGCTGTTTGATCGTGGGCAAAGGAATTCACTGATAGAGAACTTCCCTGGAGCAAAAATAAACTTGCATGAGAAATACCACTGTGTATGGTGTGTAATATACCTTAAAATTATCAGAGAATACCTGTGTAATGACAATGACATTTGTTACTCCATATAATTATTGATTTTATTGATCTTATTTAGATTTACCTGCACAAGACACATGTTCATGTTATTATTCTGTGATGGCATTTGTGCAAGGAAGTCATGGATATAGTAAATTGAGTTTAAAAAATGTTATCAATCAAAAGTCAAACGTTTGTGTAGTGTACTGAATTGTACTGAAAATGATCTTAGGTATTGTTAACAAAGCGGTCTAGTGCCATTCAGTGTATGGAGCCCGTCACTGCAAGACGCAGTCTGTCAACGTCATTAGCGTCCTCTTCTTTACCTTTCAATCTACCTCTTGGCATCTTGTCGTGAGAATTAAGTCTTGCAGGACTGGGACAAAAAGTAGTGTGTCAGACTGAAAACAACCAGCGGGAAGTATTGGAAGACTCGCCGGTGCCAACAAGTAGTACGCTCAACGAAGGGGTACTCGCCGAGATAAGTAAACATATCTGTAAACGTCAGTCAGACTTTTTGAAGCCCTCTCTCAACTGATGGACCCTTCATCGCCAAATACCAATCGTTTCATTAACGCGATGTACAAACGTGGTAAGTGTTTTTCTGTTCATTTAATAAATTATTTACATCATCAAGAACTGTGTAGAGCTCTTCAAATGGGTCATTTGCCATCAAAATTATGCCAAGGTGAAACTGTTTCAGTCCTTAGCAAAATGAACAAACTAGGAAATAATAAATAAAATAACCTGTAGAAAACCCTCTGTGAAGTGAATGAAATTATACTCTTACTGAGAAGTTCATTGCCAGTTCGTGTTTTGTAGTTGATATTTAGTCCAAATAAATCAACGTAAGCATACTAGTGAAAAGTACACTCATTTGATTATTTACTTTTTCAAATCCTCTTCTGTGCTTTCATGCCAGGATTTGGACCAGATGGTGAGGTATGGACTTATATCAATATATTAACGATAATGATTAGTAAACATGTTCAAGCGATGTATGAACTGGTGCTGTTTGCAAATGCACTTTATTCTCTGGTCGGTTGTAGCCACAACCCCCCACCTTTCCCTCGTCTTACTGGAGATCACAGCATTAGCGTTAAGCATTAATCTGGCTGCAGAAGGCACTGCGTAATGAGAAGTGACATGTAAGGAGATGGATCACGTTGCCTACAACCGCAGCAGTGGTCACAGTCACTGCTTTGGTAGCCTGTGAGGTAGAATTTTAAATGGCCCGTGTGCGGCTGGTAATGTTTAAAACCAGAATAATTTTGGAATCCTGTAGAGACTTCTTGATAGAACAGTGGGACCATATTTTGCAGAATAATGTCCTTGTTTACTTAAACAGACACCAGAGCATTTTGCTCGTATTAGACATTTTCGGGGCTACCTTTGTATCTATTGCAGGTGCAGCTTCTTATTCTCACTGAGAAATCTTTGTTCTTTAACTTTTAGGCACATTATGTGAGATTTGAAACTGTGAAGCATACATGTACATTTTGAGGTGGTTTGGGAGTCCTGTGTAGTTAGTTTTGTCTGTAGATGCAAAGCCTCGACATAAAAAAAACCACTGGATTAATAATGTTGCTTAGACAGTGCTGCTTGGATAAAGTTTATAAAAATTGGATAAATTTATTTGCTATTTCCTTCATCAAAAAGGAAGTGTTTGGCCATTTCAGGTACACACTCTACAAACAAAACCTCTCAGATTTGGTATCTACACATCATCTTCCAGTTGGCCACTTTTCTCAGGACCATTAAGCTCTCCATTCTGTCAATCTCATGTCTCTTTCCCAGCTGTCCAGTTTGTCTATAGAAGACCCAGAGGACGCAGAGCTGGCCTACACCATGCGAGACCTCCCTCCCAGGACAGGCCACATTTTCACTGGGCGGGACACACCTGTGATGGACAGAGAGTCAGAGGGCAGTGCCCGCCCACACACTCCAGGTACGCCCACCTTCATGCGTTCCTGTGGCATGGTGAGAAGCTTCCTGGGCTCGGAGCCAGACCATCTGCGTAGGGGCCAACTCAGCTCAGCAAGCTCTCTGGATTCACCACTCAGCCCTTCACGACCCAAGAGCCCATGGGGCCGCTTCGACCCCTATGACTCTGCTGAGGTAACACAGAACAAATTTTGATTCCAGATAAATTGTGTTTCAGGTTCAAGTTTTGAGATCAAATGAAATTCTGTCTAACACTAGTGAAGAAGCTTCAGTTTTGCCTTAATGAAGTGTAAAATGAGATTCGTTTATTTACCATAAAATGAATTTCATTTTAGGACCAAGATAAAGAGTATGTGGGCTTCGCAACACTACCAAATCAAGTGCACAGAAAAACAGTGAAAAAGGGTTTTGCCTTTACGCTCATGGTGGCAGGTGAGGAGGTGGACTGGTTATAAAACAGTTGATGGTTGTTGGCAATTGATGTTGTTTGTGCTTTGGAGCAATGCTTTATTTCAAAACAAATTCATTATTCTGAATCTTTCGGGCTCTCTGAGCTCTAGGTATTTTGGAAATATCACAAGTTCTCAGTTTTAAGGTCTCAGTATAGTATGGTCATGCCTGAATTATAGAATCCCAGTAGCTGTGGTTTCATACTGTGAATGATAAAATAATTATTTGGTCGCATAGTCAATCACATAGTCAATCTCTCTCCGTCTCTCACTCTCTGTGACTCTCTCTTTGATAATAGGAGAGTCTGGATTAGGGAAGTCCACACTGGTCAACAGCCTCTTTCTGACAGATCTTTACAAAGACAGGAAGGTGCCGAATGCTGAGGGTAAGCTGTAGATGTCTCTGTTTCATCTATGAATGTATTCTGTATTAGTTTGGTACACATACTGTGAAACACAAAATGACTGACGGCATCTGGATCTTAAAAACATATTTCATCCATTAATACTAAGAGTTATTAAAGTTCTTTGGGTGCTTTCAACAGGTAGAATAACAAAGTGAGCCATAGCTCTTGATTGCTCAGCTTTTGATAGTTTCCCTATCCTTTTCTTCAATAGGATTTTTTTTCAATGTAAAGATGCAAATACACACAGTGATCCCAGTAATCAAGGCAGCATATCATAAAGCCCGCTTCTTTCATTTCAACATGTTGCCGTCCTGACATTTTTGGTAGACAAAACTATTGGGCATTTTCTCTCCTTCATACCCAGAGCTATGACTGTGTCATTTACCAGGTATACAGTATATTCATAAACACAGATGAATACCACACCTTGCAAACGACACAGTCGAGCAGTACTGTAAAACAGCATTGCACTTTGCTGGCACATCATAAAACATCTGGTACACACACTCTTCAGTATAGGTGGTTGGAGTTGAAACAGACATTTGAAATAGTTCATAAGCATGGGTGTGTGTTTTTGCACCCCTTTGAGTTCACTATGTGAGCAGTTTGGGGTCTTGTCACCATAGCTAGACAGAACGCATGCATTCTAGTTATGTTGCAGAGCTCAAAAAATCATTATCATAAATTCTAAAACAGTGAGAATTGTCTCAGTATTTGTAAGGATGTTGTTTCGGGAACAGTTGTTCTCCAAAACTGATAGCCTTTTTGATACATCAAATGCTTTTTTGGCTTATTATGGTCTGTGAATGTTGTCCTGCAGATTCCAGAATGTCTTCTTTGTTTTGTTCTCTGCACACAGAGCGGATTGCACAGACAGTGCATATAACCAAACACACAGTCAGCATCGAGGAGAAGGGGATCAAGTTGAGGCTGACCATCGTGGACACACCGGGGTTTGGGGATGCTGTCAACAACACAGAGAGGTGACCCTACTGTAATATTCACTGAAAGGTGCTCTCATAAGAGAAGTCCAATAACAGAGAAATAAGACAAACTACAAGTTTAAGACTGATTCTAATTTTATTTTGACTTTTCCATCTTTTGATTGGTTTGCCGTACTGCTAAATAACAAATATTTTTTTTAGTATTAAAATTATATTATCTTTATCTCTTTAGTGGCTGTATGTACTCGCTCTCCATTTAATTTCAGTGAATCAAGCCTACTTTATTAATCTTATTCGGACATGTCTATTTTCATAGTTGGAAACCAATTGAGGACTATATTGACCAGCAGTTTGAACAGTACTTCAGAGATGAGAGTGGCCTGAACAGAAAGAACATTCAGGATAATCGCGTCCACTGCTGCCTTTACTTCATCTCACCCTATGGACACGGGTACGATAACCAAGAACATTAGCCAGACAAAGTGATACTGCTCAGAAGATCTGTGATCTGTGATTTGTAAGAACAGTATAATACAGCTGTGTCTGACCCGCTGACTTGTGTCGTGTCTGGCTTAGATGGTTGGATGAATAATCTTTATGAATAATGTCAATCTAGCATCATGAATATTTAAATTAGGATATAGCCGTGGTATTCTCTGCATTGTTTCTTTTAGTCTTAGACCCATGGATGTGGAGTTTATGAAGGCTCTCCATGAGAAAGTCAACATTGTGCCGGTACTGGCTAAAGCAGACAGCCTTACACCAGCAGAAGTCAGGAGAAAGAAACTGAAGGTGTGTTTTTATGTGTGCACCAGCATATATTTATATGATTTTACTGCGTGATTGTTTCAGGTTCTCTCGCCATTACTTCCTGTGTGTTTCTGTATTTGTGTTTAATAATCTAACGTAAATTTGACTTTGTGTTTGCTCTCATACACAGATTCGTGAAGAGATTGAGAAATTTGGCATTAATATTTACCAGTTTCCTGAATGTGACTCAGATGAAGATGAGGAGTTTAAGCGTCAGGACCAGGAGCTGAAGGTAAACTCTGTCATCTCTCCTTTCTAGTTATGCAGTAACTTTAAAGCCTCTGTGGTGATTTGTTTTAATGTACATAAAAATTAAATCTTAAACTGTGTGTTGTACCTGTAACCCTCTGACCCTCAGGACAGCATTCCTTTCGCTGTGATCGGCAGTAACGTTATAGTTGAAAACAAGGGAAAAAGATTTAGATGTCGTCAGTACCCTTGGGGCATGGTTGAAGGTAATATATTCCATTTTATTCTCTTCAGCTTTTCATTACTCTGTCATTTTCTATAATCAGGAGCTTTCTGAACAATCCATTAAATAATGTTTTTCTTTTTCAGTAAACTGAACTCTGAGTTGTAATTAGATATCACTTGGTTTGGGGTATGGGTATTTTCCTAGCCAAGATGATATTTGATCCGTAATGTCAGAATGTGTATAGCTGATGTGACGTGCCTTTGTTGTGACAGTGGAGAACCCTGCTCACTCAGACTTCCTAAAGCTGAGGAACATGCTGGTGCGCACACACATGCAGGACCTAAAGGATGTGACGCGAGAGACACACTATGAGAACTACCGTGCACAGTGTATCCAGAGTATGACCCGCATGGTGGTACAAGAGAGGAAACGCAGGTGGGCAGGGCCTTGCATTATTCACGCACACACACACACACACACACACACACACATGCACACACTCTACACACGCAGTACACGCACGTACATCCAGGAGAAAACAGACTGGAGGATTTACAGTACATATCATCGATCTAATTATCAGTAACACCTTCTGGTATCGCTTATGAAAATCTCTTGGCATTAGCCCAATTTAAACAATGCTTCACTTGACTTACTATGACAATTTGTTGTTTTCTTACCTGGTGACTCATCTGTTAAATGTCTTACAGTTTATGCAACCGTCTGAGAGAGAGTGTCTCTGACTTACCCATCCCTCTTGTACCCGTGGACAGTGAAACAGAGCGACTGATCTGGGAGAAGGATGAGGAGGTAAAGGGTTTCCATTTAATGTCTCTATGACTTCAGCCTGCCCTCAGTCAGAGTTTACTCCTCACTACCGCTGCACCAGGGTTTGTCTTTAAAAAGCATAAATAAAGCCGTCCGGTTTAAAATGACTGTTTTCTTTTTGCCAGTCAGTTATTGTTAGACTGCAGGATCGACATGGGCCAGGGTGCTACAGGGGTCATGACTGTTAAAGACTTTCAATATAAGTTTCTGTCTTGTCAAAAATGTTGCTGTCTCCTGTGGCTTGTCTCGTTTTGCTGATGCAAGTAAGATGCAAGCTGGATCTGATTTCGCGGCACACTTTTGTGTACCACAAACAAGTTTAACCAAAACAGGAATGTTCTGTTAAACTGTTGTTCAGAGCACAGTGGGTGAGTGTGTGTGTGTGTGTGTGTGTGTGTGTCTGTCTGTCCGTCTGTGTGTATTTGTGTGTGTCTCTGTGGGTGTATTTTGCTCTGTTGAATCTTATGTCTATTTTACCCCCCAGCTCCGGCGAATGCAAGAAATTCTTCAGAGGATTCAAGAGCAGATGCGTCACGGGCATTAAGAACAATCCAAACCTGCTGTCTGATGTGTGGAGGTCACATTTACACTGTGCTGTCTAAGACTTTGCTTTTTTTATATGTTTTATTCTTTGTTGAATAGAGTATGCAACTACTAATTTTGGAGTGGGCCATGGGTGGGCATGTCTAGACAGGACATAAGATCTCCAGATAATTGGTTGACTCTAATACTCTTGTAATAATGTCCAGAAAGCACTGGTTGGTATAGGAAACCAGTGTAATAAAGGCAGTTCACTGTATATAGTCTGTCTGTATGAGCTACACAGAGGAAATGACATCCACAGATGGTAAGGGTGGTCTGTGGGGGTGACACAGTGTACATGTATAAAAATCAGAAGTATACTCTCCCACTAAAAGTTGCTGTTATTTTTACTCATCTATAAAAATCTTTTCTTATTTCTTTGTGAATAAGATATTAATATGAACAGGACTGATTAGCTGAGTGTGCACTGGACACCTGTGAATGGAGAGTTTAGGAATGACAAATGCTGGTGTTGCCCTTCCATGGCCTGGACAGTCACTAAAACTGTTTATAGGTAGTTGACACAACACCTCATTTTACAGTAATTAAATGAAAATACAAATTATGTGTATTCTCTGTTACACAAAAGTTCAGTAATGATGAAGAATAGTGTATTGTTATGGTTACTTCACTGTCAAGCAAAATATGCCTTCTTTTCTTACACCATTTTTAACTTAAACATGCAAAATGTCCTGCGGTGTGACTGTGATAGGCACGGTGCAGTAAATGTAAACATCAGTAAAATAAACAGTTATGCCTGAAAATGGATTAAAGGACCTTTGACATTATTTCAAAGGGGTTTACATTTCTAAATGATGCTCTCTGATATCACTGGTGTGATATGAGATGGATCACAGTTCCCAATATTTTGTAATCAAAATGTAGTCCTGCAACATGATGCAAAATATCTATTTCACAAATGAACAATTTTACCTCCACATGTGGGGTCCTTTATCAGACCATCACCTGAAAGTCTGGCAGACATTGGAAATGTGGATGTGAAGGTCAGAGGGTGAGTGTTCATCTCCTATTAATTTGAAATTTTCATACTTTCAGGTGAACCGCTGATCTGTCCATTTCCTTCTTTCTTGTGGTGTGATGTATCTACATTATAAATATCAAAAGATTTTAATGTGCAGATTATTTCATCGTATAGAAATATCATATATATCTAGCCACTAACAGATGAAAGACTAACAGCAGAGGGGCCTCCAAATGACCTTGAAGCTGTATACGTCCTGTCACGTGAGAGCACTGTCCTATGGTGTGACATGAATTACCTCACTGAAGTGCCTTTAGAAGATCATACTTGCTCAGCTATGAAGTATAAAATTTTGATAATTTCCTTTCATATGTGAGGCTACATATTCCACTTGTTTGTTTCACTTGTTTGAGTATTGTCCTGTACCCTGTCAAACATTTTACAAAGTAAAAAAAACAAAAAAAAAACACTCCCAGATCCAACAGAATCATAAATGTCATAAGATTTATTACCAATCTTCAATATGTTCTGTATTAATTGTAGCATATTACATTTCATCATTACTCTTTAGTACTGTTATTTTTAAACATAGTGGACATTTAGATCTTAATGCAGCCCAAAATGTACAGGCGATATTTAACTTAGACTTTCTCCATAGGGAAAATGCTGTTTTTTTATATATATAATATCAAAGTACAATGAGGTCTATCTTTCCACCACATCATACAGTATAATATATGGTCCCAAAAACAAAATGAAAGAATTAAAAAAAATTAACACAAAGAATTGCAATCTACATGCAAAATCAGGCAATGGTATATATTTAAAATACATACATATATGTGAATACGTGCATACATCTCACATATACACATACATACATATATTAGAAAAAAAGGACAAACGAAATTGAGGTTAGACTACTTTTTCTTTTTTTCTCCTTTTTTCATTCTTTTTTTTCTTTTTTTTTTTTTAACTAAACATGATGTTGAATGTCTTTGTTCCTCGCACAAAAAAAGGGTAAAAGCTCATATTAAACTGCTATACAAAATCAGACACAGAACACAATTTTTTCCCCCCACCTATGTGGACTCGATTGAGGGAGGGCTACGGTTAAAGCAGGCAGTCACAGTGTTGTTGCTAAAAGGAAGTGTCTGATGCAGCTCTACACGGGACAGACACATCTGTGTACCCCATCATTAGAGCCTGCATACCTGTTAAACAGAATCTCAACACCTGTTCAACAATGCTGCAGCATCCGTGGAGCACAACTTAAACATCAGCACAGGAGGACAAAAGTGTCATAACCTCAGTTTGCGTTATCTTAAAAATAATCTATTTGTTAACACGGAGTTAGGTATAGCTACTGTGATGCTATGAGGACCACTATGGAGATGTTGGACTTTTCTCCTCTTTTTTTTTTAGTTGGAAATCAGTAATAGCGACCTACAGTAGATGATGTTTAAAGAGATTTGTACAGAAAGAGGTTGAAGTGTTACTGTCCTGAATCAGAGGAAAAGTATGTTTATCGTATTGTCATCATTTACAGTGACAAATGTGGACTGCAGAATTGTCTTTTTCTGATGCATCAGAGCACTACCAATGTGGTCACACAGGAACCTGCATCACTCAACATAAAAAAAGAACACACACACACACACACTTTCACTTGTACACAAGGACAAAAGCTACAAAAGAAACTGTCCAACTGAATTTTCTTTTCCACAAAGAACCTTGTTGGGACTCATGACTGACATAGATATTGAAACATACCAACATACACAGGAGGAATGTAACCAGAGAGACCACAACGTACAGCTTGCATGTGTGCTGGTGAGTCAGTTAGCTGTTAAGTTAAAGCTGGATTTCACTCATTGAGTCTCAAAGTTGATCCTACACTCAGATGTCGATTATTCTTCAGCCTGGAGACTATAACTCTCCAGATAACTGGAGGTATCCAGTGCCGTCGAAATAGAGGAAGATCATGTGACCAAAAGGTTACGGATCACATCCGGACCATTTTCAAGGATTTTCAGAGTTTAAATGCTTATAGTTCATTTCAAACATGCACCTTTTTTTTTAAATACAGGTACTTGTTCAAGCGCACTCAAGCCTACAACAGGTTGTATTTCTGAGAGCTAGTAATCTTAATTCACAACTTGCGACCAGCTATAAGCCTTCTACTGGTGCTGTATTTACGATCTGAGAACAACAGTCAACAACATAGTTTGTTGACATGTTGGCAGGAGTTCTCCCGCTATGCCGTTATATGAACAGGAGAGGGCGCACTTTGGCTTAGACCGTGTCATCACAGGCACTTGAATACTCTGGCGCAATTACACACAACTCACTGTAACCCCCAGCGACACAAAATGTATGTCCTTTACCTGTTATATATATGTGTGTGTGTGTGTGTGTGTGTGTGTGTGTGTGTGTATATATATATATATATATATATATATATATATATATATACACACACACACTTACACACACATATATATTTGTGTTCATACATATATATGTATGTGCATTTGCATACAGCATCACAACAAAAACGTGGACAGCCATTGCCTAACACACACACCATTCAAACTTCAAACATTTTAGAGTAGCTGTTAAGATGCTTTTTGAACTGTTACTTTGAAAATTTGTATTTGCACCATGAAGTTTCTGGAATCTGAGACATTCTGTTAATGCTTTTTTGGCTATGAAAATTAGAGGTGTAACGGTACATGTACTTTCTAACTACTGGATATGAAACCTGGTGTTCTATATGTATTTTGAACCCCAGGTTTTCCCTTGGTCAAGGTTTAAACAAATATTTAAAGCTACACTTGGGATGTGATTTAATTTTTTGATGTGGACAATCAAATACAACTAAATTATTCCAATCCTCATGTGATTCAACAAATACACGTTGCTCCTTATTCGACAAGCTACTGCAATGCATGTCTTAAATGTTATTTCAAAATCCTTATTTCCTTCAGGCAGTCACTGTCTGTCGGGTAACAAATTTACATTTGCCGTTCCGTTTTCCCTGCTGAAAAAAAAATGGATTGAACTGTGGGCCTAGAACCATTGGAGCATTCTGACCCACTAAACCTAAAATTCTGACCCACTAAACCTAAAATTCTGACCCACTAAACCTAAAATTCTGAGTAGCGTTACACCCCTAAAGAAAACCTATGAGCCTGAGTTTGAGTCTGTTAAAATATATAATAATTATTGAGGAAAAAGTAAAGATCAGCAGAGAGAGAGAGAAATCGAAAGAGAGAGAATGTTTTTAGCACATTGATAAAACAGAAACAGCTGACCATCATGCTTTCCTCTAGATTTAGGCAAAATGACTACCCTCCATCAGGTCACACTCCGTCACAGGAGGAGACCCATCGCTCATGCAGCAACACTTTCACGTGCCCTTTCTGTCCACGTGTCTGCCACAGTACCGTACAGGTAAATCTTTGTTCTGTTTCCCTCGTTTTACAGGAAAGGTCGACAAACGCAAACTTTTCACTGCATTTGGGTTCACTGCCTGTTTTTCATACCATTTCCGCAAACCCTCTTTTACACAGTGTCTATCATTTCTGTCTGCAACCATCCCTCCACTGATCTCAGGCCAGTTTCAGGGTGCTGACAGGGAAGGGAGGAACAGTAACCATAGTTACTGGGTTGAGTACTGCTTGGCCCACAAGTCCTGGGTGATGATGAGCCACTACTGCACCCTGCTGGGCTGGAGCCGCCGAACCGTTAACTTGGGCATTTGAATGAGGGTGATGGGCCAGCGTGTGAGTAATGTGGCCCACCACAGCAGGCTGAGAGACAGACACCGACTGGGGATAGAGAGCAGGCAGATGGGCCACGGGATGTACGGTGATGTGGCTGATGGGCTGGCCGCCACTAGAGGGTGCTATGTGGGCCAGGTGCTTGGACCCCGCTGGGAGGACGTGATTGACAGCCTGAATGACGGAAGCATGGGAGACGGCGGCATGGGCAATTACAGTGGGCTGGGGAGAGGCGACCACATGTGTTGGTGGCACGGGAGCAATGGCCTGCGGGGTAAACACGGTTGTCTGAGGCTGGGAGAGGGTGGAGGGTGGATTTGCAGGGCTGTGTTGGATGGAGACGCATGGAGGGAGGATGGTGGGGGTTGGCACAGAGGCGTGTGTTTCCGGCGGGAGGACCTGTGCGGCTTTGGGGAGGGCGGAGGGGGCAGAAGGAAGAACGTCGTCATTCATGTCCTGATCGACATTGTCTTCTCCCTCTGTGAAGAGAAAAGAGAGGGTATAAATGCATTATTAATAATAAAAACATTTTCTTCTGGATGGATGAAATGTTGGGATGGTTGCAGATCACCGACCACTTCCATGCTCTAAATCAGGGGTGTCAAAGTCCGGTCCTGGAGGGCCTGGGTCCTGCTGATGTTTGTTTTCACCTCTTAGTTACCTGTTGATTTTCACCTTGAAAACAGGTGTGGACAATCTTCAGCCAATCAGGGATTCTATTTAGTTGGTCCTCAAGAAAAAGAGCAGGACCATGGCCCTCCAGCACTGGATTTTGACACCTGTGTTCTAAATGGTCTATTCAATGACAAATATGTTAAAAATAAAAAAAACAGGATGCCTTTCTGCTTCCAAGCAAAAAAAAAGGCATTCGTGAAAAGAGGAAGGAGGATAGAAGCCAAGAACATGCTTGGAATCCAAGTACACAGTACACTTTCGTCATACTAGTAACCATTTAACAATGCTTAACTTCAGACAATATAGTTGTCATGGATTGGGTCACTATATCTAACATCCATTGTAATGTGCCTTCAAAAGAAAGCTGTCACTTGTAACACAATTCCAGCTGCATTACAAATGTAATATATAGCTGAACAAAGTCAACGTTTTATTCTGAGATCCAATCAAACAGTTATAAATCTCACAGTATTTGACCTTAGGCCATGGTTGTGCCAGTTCTCCAGCTAGCATCTGGCAAAGAGTGGAAACATTAGAGGTGCCTGACAGCCATTTCTAGAGTACTAAATGTACCACAGGAATCCCTGGATGCACTGGTTACGTGCTTCATGAAATAATTAAAGGCATAGTACTACTCTACTTATGGCTTGTGGCCAGCCAGGTCACTGTTATGTTGTCATAGATAGCTGTACCTGGCTTTTATATAGCAAGATATGCACTTATCCAAGTTAACCTGGATAAATATTGAAAGCTGAATTATGAAGTAGATAGAATAACAGAATCTCAAGGGTCTTTATGATATAAATTGCTGGCTGGACATTGCCCATTCTGTACTCAGGTAAGATATTGGACCTTTTACTCATAAATAAATGTACACAAAGTCATCTCTATGGTTGTATATGTTTGTGTAAAACTGCATCAAACATGTGGGGCAGTGGTCATGAGTTGAACCTTACATCAGTATGTACGTATGTGACCTATTTTCGAAAACATCTTTACTGTGAGCTGAACAAAGCTGATATTCATGGTAAGACAGCCATTTAGAAATGGCATGTAACCAGTACCAGTTCACTTCAATGCTTAATGCTTAGTGTATTGAGCACATGTAACATTTTTTCATTTTATAAATTCCTCTTTCCAGGTCTATTTAAAGCTTCAATGGTTTCACCTAGGTATTCCATTTCTATTCATAATTACAGGTAAAGGTCATGAATGTTTTTAGCAAATCGCTGCAAGGAATGTACTTCAAAATGGGGCGTGTCACTTCACATGTATACAGATTTTCATTTGACCAATCAGTAAGCACAGTACTGCAAGCTGTACCCCACTGGTTCCTGTTGCTCTTATTGAGGAACTACCTCAGAGCAAGAACCAAATTTAATTCCTGTACCCATATATGGACTTATGCTGTGAGCAGTGGAAACATCCAGAACCCATTAACTTGCCTTCTCTGCACAGTGTAGCAGTGGAAAAGGAGTACTAGACCTCTGAGCAGCTGGGTGAAGTATGTGGTCCAATGAGCTGCCTACTCCATGCTTTACTACATCTAGACAGGTTTATGTTTGGCGAGAGTAAAAGACAAACCTTCATCCTCCACTGCCTGATACTACCTGTCACGCATCTTGTGGAGGTCTACATGGTCAAGGAATACAGAGCCATTTTGGGCCACGTGTTGTACCCTTTGGTGCAAACATTGTTCACTCAAGATGTTCCCCATTCCATGTCCTATCTCGAAGTATGATCAGGTCTCCTCCAAGAAACAGTTTAAGACTCGCGTAAGAGTACTAACACCTTACTAATTAACAATTATTCATTCACTGTTTGCTGTTTCTTTTATTTTGTATACCACCGTGCGATCACGTGTGTGTGTATGTGCATGCGGGTGTTTGTACATGCGCACTCTTTACCTGATGCCGTTGAAGTGGAGGCCTGGTCGTCCTCCGGTTGTACCGTCTGTCTGAGGATACGATCTATCTCCATAATGTCCATGCTCTGGTTCAGTTCGTTCTTCAGCTCAGCCAGTCTCTGCTGGGTGGCAATTTTCTCCCGTGCCAGTCGCTCCATCTCATGCTCGTACTCTTTCTCTTTTCGCTTTAGAGTCTGAAAGCGACAAGCAGAACATGTTAGACGTACCCGATAGCACTCGTCCCACGCCACGCACATACACACACTCTCTCAGGTACATGCTCAAGTCGCACTTGGGATTAGCTTGGGACTGGGAAAAATGCTTTTATGTTGTTATCAACATTTATCAACGAATCTGTCAACAGCATACAAGACCACTAACCAAGAGACTCATCTGCACACAAACATAGATAAATTGTGTGTTTCTGCTGATTAAAGTGGCTCGCTACTCATCTTCTGAAGTTTGAAAAGTTCCAGAAAGTATTTGTCTTTGCTTTTTCCTCTCCCAGGTTTCTCATTTTTCTCTTCTGTTTTCTATCATTCTCCGGTTGTATAAAAGCTCCGCGTCAGCTACTCCCATTTTTTCTTTGCTCTTAAAAGGAGAGTAAGGGCTGGGAGGGAGTAAACATAATACATTCTCTGTCTTCTCAGCCAATGAGAAGCCTCAAAGCCTGCCACACTGAAATGACCTTCAGTCTTTTTCCACAAACTCTGAACCGGCGTGGTTTATTGGCAGGTGTGGAGCTTCTCTGTGAACATATCTAGGCATGTGCCACCATGAGAGGACATAACTTCCTTCTCCTGTTCAACACAATGAATGAGGGATTACAAACAAAATCAGTAATTAGAGAAGGGGAGGAATGAACAATGCACGTACAGGAAATCCAAATAATTACTTCCTGCTTTAGTTCAACCTCTTTGTTTGTTTAATAAAAAGTAAAAAAGGACCACTGAATAATGAAAAGCAACAGTGTGAGTTTGCTACTGCTGTGATGGAGTGCCGGAGGGATAAAATGAGGAGAGAAATGAACTTCTGACCCAATTTTTTTTCAATCCCCTAACAAGGGAACATCAAACAGGTGACAAGAGCCCATTGTGTAAAGACATTTAACATGGGTTGGTGGGTGGGGGGATGGTGGTAATGGAAGCACTTGGGAGTAATGGGAGAGCTTGCCTTGTCATGACATTGTGTTCAGAGGACCTGGTCACATGGTTTGGGAAAAGAGAGAGCAAAGCTGTTTAACCTCCATCTGTCAGAGCTCATGCCATGCGATAGCACACACACACACACACACACACACACAGTGTAAGTTTCCAACTTTGCCTTCACAACAGCTCTCTGTCAACGTAACTATGATCATGGAAACATTCTGGTTCAGTCACATCCCTCTCACATCAGTAGTCTGCATCTATACCACAGTATGGTGTGTGTACATGGACAAAAGTCATAGACTGTTCGGACTCTGATATCATGATAATCTCCTCCAAAAACTGAACTGTCCTCCACAGTCCTATGACATTCTAAAAGGCCAGCGGGAAATTATTAGTACGTTTATATAATGAAAATAAAATTAAACCCAGCAAAAGAAAAATTAAACAGAAAAATAAACCAAACACCATCAGCAACAGTGTGACAGTTTCAGATGACAGCTGTAAAAAATTAACAAATAAATGACAGCATCATATCCTGACACAATTAAATTTATTATGGTGCTTCAGGGACTATTATGCTTATCTGCAGTTTTAAAGCACTGTATTATTATTATTATTATAACTATTATTATTATTATTATTATTAATAATAATAATAATAATAATAACGGTAATAATATGGTGCTTATTATTATTGTTAATAACAATAATAATAATAATAAAAACTGAAACACATTTAAACCAGTGCCATGATCCAATGCCAAAAATGCATTATGATGAGGAGTTAGAAAGACAGAGTGACAGGTGAGAGAGAGAGACACGCAGAGAGAGACTGACAGGCAGGGAGAAAGCGAGCGGGAGAAATAGTATATAATATGCCTCAGAGCAGTGATGAATGTTTGCTGTTACTCTGTAATATCTGAGCGTGATATGAGAGCAGGTGTGTAATCATGTAACACAGAAATGAAAGCATTTCCATATGAATTGTTGGGTTAGGAGCGAGATGCCCGTCTGCCCTAGTGAGCCCTGATCCCAGGATTAGAGAGCTTCGGCTGTCTGAGCACTAGGTCTGCATTAAGCCCCTTCACACTCAGCCACTGAACATGGAACACATGCCAACACACACGCCCCCGCCGACACACACTGCCTCCTGCCCTGCGTTCACCGTGTCTTGCCAGTTAACTTCACCCTGTTCACCACAGCCTAAGAGCCGCAACCAGCTGTGCTTCTACTGTTATTAATGGTTAATTTAAAGTAAATACTGGAACAAATAACACAGCAGACGGAAACTGAGAGGACTGGGTTTGCATATGGAGGATAAATGACCGGTCAATGAGAACCGCTGCAGGAAAAGCTGTTGTGTGGAGTGGTTTATGAAGGATAAGATTCTGACGATTGGGGTGGCAAGTTTGGAATGGAGGGGGGTGGAAATGACCTTTGAGCGCAGCAGAATTGAGAAGTGAGGGATAGAGGAGGAAGCTTCTGAGTGTTTTGTCAAATCCTGATACATCAGAGGAGAACCGTTAGCCTGGGATTAGATCTCCCCAAAAACAAATCCCTATCCTAATCCAGATTTAAACCATTTTGGACTATTGGGCAAACATGGGACTATATCTACACTAACATTTCAATTTGATTCAAAACCAGCAACGACTTGTCTGTGTTTAAAATAAAAAAAAAAAAAGACAACAAACCACCACAGGGTCTTGTGGGATATCACCACGGCAACAGCTGGAACCCACAGAGGTCTCCTTGGCAACAGAACTGGGAAGGAGCTGTGCAGTGGAGTAGGAGGGTTTAACAAAATCTAAGGTGTCGTGTGATAGGATGAAAATGCAATGCCCTTTCTCCAGAGTGATGCTCATCACAACTCTACGCTCCTCCTCCTCTTGCACTCATCCACCTTTCTACAAGTCTCCCACATCTTCACCAGCGCACAGTCTCCATATTCCCTCAGTCTACAGATACACACCACTTATTTCACACCATCGGTATTACCCAGTGCACTGGTTGCCAACACTGTCAGAAAGTCAAATGGGAACAGAGAGTGCCAAGAGACTTAAAGAAAGAGTGGTCTTACAGCTACTGTACAACTTCTCCATTTTGCTGCCTCATAGTTTCTAGTGAAGTCACAAAACAATGATCAGGATTTTTCTTTTTTTTTCAAGCTATGCTGGTGAAGTATATCACTAACAGTGACCCATGGTCAGTGGTTTTTTATTTGTTTACGAGTGCAGAAACTCGAAGTAATATCAAATCATGCATGCATCAACTCTATTACAGGCAATCAATGGTTATGTCTAATTGGTACAAAGACATGGTAGATATCACAACCAAAAAAGCTTCTGAAACCTGGTTTCAAGCAAAATAAATAAATAAACACTTAAAAGATGCTATGAAATGGCAGACAGGTTTGAGGTCAGACTAAACTGGAATGCCCAAAATCAGCACTATTGTGAAAAACACTGTTGTGGCAGTATAATGCCAGTGCATGTATGACTTGTTCTAAAGGTTCTTTAGGTTTCACGGTCCAAAAACTGCTCCGGGGTCAGATTTGCTGGGTTGCTGATTATAGTTTGCCCTTGAGTGGACAAACTAATGTGTTAGTAGAACTTGAAAAGTGCACCGGGTCAGGCGTCATGTGTCTGCAGTTCTACTCTTCTCAGCAGGGATATGGATTGTGCTGACGGAAGATGCTTGAGAGAGGGACTCCCTGCTGCTAGCTGACCGCTAACCATACCCAGAACCGTCGCCATGGTTACGTGAGATTCACAAAATTGGGGGGGGGGAAAGGCACAACAAAAAAAGTGCCAGTTACTTAATTAATTTCTGTAAAGCTTTTCATTTGTTGTGCAGCTAATCTAAATTTGATTCATTCAACATGATGAGAAAAGAGACGTATATTTAATCTTTTCATTCTCTCAAAGCTTTGCCTTTCATTCTCTCAAAGCTTTGCCTCCCCCATCTCTTTCTGTCTCTCTCAAACATTTTGGCTTTCAGGCGGTGCACCAGCGAGCATGTGCGAGAACAGCACAGTCTGTGCTCTGTCTTGCATGCGCGCACACATACACACACACACACACAAAAGGGAGGGGGAGGGGGTGGCTACGCAAGAGGGTGGTGATGTCACTCTGCTCACGCACGCCATGTGCTCACGACTCACATGGACAGAAGAGTAGGCGGAGAGCTCAAGAGAGGAGTGAGGACAGAGTAGGAGAAGACAGAGAATGAAGAGGAAGAGAGGGGAAAGATTGTGATATTTCCACAACCAAGCTAAAAGAGAGCTGCATTTATTGCGCAACATTTTTATTATCCTTTTTCATGCATTACTTATGGCCTGTCAAGATACTGTTGCAGCATGCTGTGGTCAGACTATCTTCAAGATCCATAAAGAGCGTCAGAACAGAGAACGATTAAGAGAGAAAGCAGCGGTTCCCACTGCCCAAAGGGTACTGTATTCAATCTACACTGCTTTGTTCTACCACACGAAACATAAATCCATACATTTTACTGGTGGAGGATTGTCTTATGCTTCACAGACGGGATATTGAAGTTCTTGAAATTACTATCTTAAATTTCCTTTTGACAGGAATGGTGACACTGACAATTACAAACAAAAGATGCGGTAACAGGACAGGTCAGAATCATTACAGAGCCTCAGGCAACAGCAGGGCACACAAACAGAAAAAAACTGCCATTGTTACTTGAACTACTTTAAGGGTGGAACGAGTACGGTCTTGTCATTACATATGGCACAATTCTGCCAATCTTGTGTTTAAACCTGCATGTGGGGGCGAACGAGAGACAAGGACGCAAAGAGACGAACGTAACTGTTCTTTCATTTCCTTTAAAATGATCATAACAATGGGAAAGAACAGAGAGAACTTGAAATCACAGTTACAAAATTCAACTGTCATTTTCCCCTTACTAAGACACATAATCTGAAGTCTATGACTATGCTAATTCTCTTAGCATACATTCTCTACTCTGCGATATAAATGACAGATACTGTGGTCCAGGTCCCCGCTTAATTTAAACATTAACCTTGATAACAACAGCCATCTCAGTTCAATCCACTCTCTTTAAATGTTGATGTTTATGTTTGCAAAAAGAACCTCAAGGAACACGAGTCAGCTAATCCAGTCATTCATTCAAATGGATTGTGTTGCGCCTTTTCTGGGCACACTTGGTCATACCACTTATCACACTCTCGTGGTGACAATCAATCCATCTAACATTTCTCATGTAAGCCTGTTCACTGCTTTGGGTCTTACTTGAATGTAGCGTAGGGCACTTCTCAACACACTCAAGTTGGAAGTCTTCTTCTCATCCACGTTGGGCACATTCTTCTTCAAGGTTTCAAAGCATTCTTTCAAGTGGGCTCGTCTGGGACGGAGAGTTAAGATTCAATATTTCTCCCTACTTCAGAAGCATGACTTCATTACACGACTGAATGATGACAAACAAAAAAAGATCCACCTACCTGTTCTTTTCAAGCTTGTTGTGTACTTCCCTGGTTCCAGCTCTGGGAGGAATTAATTAAGATATAACATCATTTGACATATTGGTCAATACAACGCAATACAAATAAACTGGAGGGTTTTAGAAGAACAGAATGCCCTTACCCTCCAGGCCTCCTTTTGGCATCCTGGCTTCGTGTCTCCTCTGTAGTGGCGACGTTAGGCCTAGGGCCCTGAGACGCCAAGCTGTGTGGTTGTGCTAGCGGGGGCTGGGGGAGCAGTGTATGCTGGGAGGTGGTGATGATGGGGGTGGGGTAAGGTTGTAGCAAATGCTGTGTCTGCAACGTCTGCTGTGCTTGGGGAAGTGTTTTCACCTGGCTGTTGTTGGACTGAGGAAGAGCGTTTACCTCAGCCTTAACATGGGCCACGAGGTGACGCGGTCGCTGCTGCTGCTGCTGCTGCTGCTGTTGAGGGGGGGAGTGGGTGTCCTTTGCTGGGGGGCTGAGCAGAGGGGTGACTGGTGGGGACAGAGCTGTGGCCAAGGGGGTGACCACAGGCACAGGCGGAGCAGTGTGGAGGTTGGACGCTGGTGGTAGCGATGGAGCGGCAGGATTGGAGGAGACCACAGGAATGGGAATAACTGCAATGGGAACGGTTGGAGGGAGGGTTGGAGGTGGCGCAGGTGGGTGATGTGGGTGATGATGTTGTTCACGTTGGGGCTCCTCACTCCAGGTCACATGATTGACTACAACAGGCTGCACCAGAGGGGCGGTGACCTCTGTCCTTTTCTGTTCCTTCTCCTCCCGTGTGATGAAGGGCTTTCCCCATCGCTCCTGTTCCTCTGGAAGAGCACCAGAAAGAGCAATGAAAACTGTGGCACTCAAAACAGATGCGATGAAAGACCAAATCCCTCTCTTGTCACAGAGCCCAAATATATTTTTCTAATTAGTTAAGCAGTATTCATTTACTGTCATATGAACCTACTGGAACCAGCAAACTGGAGTTGCAGAAGTCAAGCAGAACACTCTGAAATCTATCTGTGGACTAACAAATAACCTGTCAGACAAGCTCATGTCTGGGAGGCAGGATATTCCATACAATGCCTATTGTGGTCTCCCCTGGTGGGTTTTGGCAGGTGTTTGAGTGGATTAGCGTAGCTTTTGTCTAGAAACATCAAGTGCAATGTAAATGCACTGTGACTGCAAACGTATCTGAGTTTCTTTAATGTCTCCTGTTTCACAGATAACAGTATAGGTCAATACATGCTATGAATTTAACTGACTAAGACAGAGAGTGTAAAAAAGTACACAGTACTGCCACACGATGCAGAGGGCACTGTCTAGAATACAAACAGGCAAAGCCAGTCCAACCAGCAGAAAGATGCATCTCAGATTCTAAACAAGCTTAAGTTGAAAAAAAAAACAGAGTCAGATCATGCCTAGACGTTTCAGGAAGAATTACAGAGAAAAAAAACCCGCACTGATGTCAACTCTCTTAAAATGTTTATCATTGTAAAGCATCAGGTTGCCACGCTAGGCTTGGCAATGCCTGCGTACTATCAGAGGTGTAATCTTATAAAGTTGGCAACTGGACTCATTTAAATTGCATGGGGTGCCCTGCAGGTTACACGTTTCCTCTGTGAAAGGTAAATCCAATGGTGAGAACACAATAGATTTCATAACTTTTCAATTATTCATTTTCACTTATTTTTACATCTAAGCTGTTGCCTTTTAAAGCGGTAACGGGAAGACAGCTGGGGATCTACTAAAACGGCAACGATGAGCCATTCATCTAAACAGAGACTTACAGCTGCTCTCTCCTCTAATTCCACCTCTATGAGGCAAAAATCTGGAGTAACTGCCCTAAACATAACAGAGACTGACGTCAATAAGGAATTGGCCAACGATTCTCAGAGACAGATTGTGAAGTGTGGGCTGTCTGTGACCCACGCCATCCCCCTGACTGGATAGTTTCTGTAATATAAGAAGAGAGAGGGATTTCTTCACTGTCTGTTTCACTTCCCTCACAAACGGAAAACGATCTAAATCTACAGAAAATCTAGGCCTTAAAAATGAGTCTACTACTCCCGCGTTGCATGTAGATTGCTCCCGTACAACCGTAAACCCAGGGAAACAACTAACTCATTTTCATACTATAGTTTACCTAGATAACGATCCCCTGCTTTTATTTCTTTGGCCCGCCACTCTAAAGGGGGATGTCTTTGACATAATCTCTTTCTCAGCAGAGACTGGTGCAAAACAGGAACACCTCAATCTGTAACAGTTTCAATAATTACTTTACAAGACATGAAAACTATTTTCATATTTCAAACTATTTTACTGAGCAGCAAACTGAGCTTGGGGAAAGGGGAATCTCTCTACTTTTCATGAACTGTATCAGCACAAGCTGAAGAGGCATTCAGTAAAAAAAAAAAAAAAGTCACTTCTTTGGAGTTCAAAATGACACTTTGTTTTCATCTTTCCCACAGAGCGAGAGAATGTCACTCCTCTGGAACACACAGCATGAAAATAATTCAGACAAACTGTTATGTTATGAAGAACCAGTAAATGCAGAGTTACTGTTTCATGCTTACATCACATCAGCAGCCCTGCCACATCCTTGAACTGAAACATACCACACTCTCCAGCTGAAACTGAGCCAGCATACAAAATCACTAGGCAGGTAAAAGCTTAACCAGTACTTGTGACCTCTGGGAACGAATAAAGTAAGGAACGGTAATTATCAGACTTCTCTCTGCAGAAACTGAGTGTTCCCATTGTCTAAAACAGGTCAGTGGATCATTAAAGGTGCCTTCCCGTTAACAGAACACGGATGAAAAGATGTCCTTATGTGGCTCCATGATACACCCACCACAAGACAAAATATCTAATCTACTAAACTAGTTTCACTAGATTTTGATCACAGAGCAATGGCAAAGTCCATTCATGGGCTTTAAAAAGAAAAAAAAGAAAAAACAGGTGCTCATGGTGAAATCCTGAGGCCACTCAGTTAAGAATCATGAGACTCACTGACTAAAAACCATGTAATTACATGAGACTGTGAAAAGAACACTCTCCCAGTGCTCAAACTGAAAGAGCTACAGCACGAGGCATGTGATGGACTATCCAATCAATCTTATTTTGCCCAGAAATGGGATGTGATACATCTCACTATTAAAAACAGTCACAATAGTGACAATATTAATTCACATTTTTATGTTTAAAATGTTGTGAACAGAACCAATCCTAATACAGCACTTTTCAACGTCAAACTTAAGTCCTCGTTTTATTCCACGCCAAATAAATCAGCCACCAATAGATTATTTTCTAAGAACAGGAAAGTGGGGATTTATGGCAAAGATCTCACCAGAACAGCACAGTTTTGAATATGCAGGAAAATGCATATTATATAACTCCTGCATTGGAGGGAGGAGGGCGGAGGGGTTGTTGTCCTACTTTCTCCCCTGCTGTGACCTGCGCCAGTCTGTGGGTTGTCTCTGTAGGGGAGGGTGTCTAGCGCGCACGTGGTTGAACTGGGCGGTCTTTCTGCACGCGGTATTTTCTAGGGGGTGTAGATTAACCAACACGTCAGTACAGACCGAAACAAAAAACAGATCCTCCCCAAATGTAGCGATAAACGAGCCCTATCAAAACCGAAAGGACGATATGTCACAAAGCGTCGACATATCAACGCAAGAAAACTCAGGACAATAAGCAGAGATGTCCATTAAAATAGTGGTAAGCGAATGGTTGGGGCAATTCAGTAGAAGTTATAAACACTCATTATGTAAAAAAAAAAAAAAAAGACTGGGTGTTCTGCTGCCACCCGAAGTCAAAGGACTTCGCTCACTATCACACAGCCTAGACTTAACGCTTCTACCAGAAGCGTACCACACCCTAAGGACAAGAATATGTAATCAAGAAAGCACAGGAACAACACGTTACTGTAACAATCTAACAATACTGATGATATAAAGCCTCTTAAGAGTGGTCTTTGAAACAAAAGGCGTGACGAATGCATATGTGTGTCAAGATGTTTCCACCCACAGTCGACAAGAGTGCGAGCGTGGTAGTCTATCTTACCTGGCTAAATATAGACTGGATTAGACCCGGAAACCGGGAAAGCGAAAACCTTTCATAGTTGAGAGGTAAACCAAACCTAACCGACAACTGCAAGTAAATGACTTTGCATGGCAAAGCACATTTGCACAACGGTAAAGAATGAGTATCTGGTTACATTTAAAACTCAACATTTACCCATTTACTCAACTGGTTACATCAGCTACTAAGTATCATCAAAATCTTTCAAAATCTTTCAGATACTCGTATCACAGGCTCTAGATTTCTACATGCAATATCATGTCGCCAAAATCACCCAATCCCCCGGCAGCCCGGCTCCCCCGCCTTACCACGTGTAATCTGTTGTTGCTGTGCTTGCCATTCCAAATATCTTGCCGCTTCCAATAGCGTATCGATACTCATTTCGCGCGCTGGTATAATGCGGTCGCAAAAAATACAGCAGAGTTGCAAATTGCAGATTTGTGTGGTTATAGTAGATCTGCTTATTCCAACTGCACCTAGAAAGGATCATAAAACATCAGGATGCTCTTTAAAATATCCTCATATCCACATTTCTTCAATTGCAACAAGATGGCGATGCGAGTAACATAAAACACAACAAGGCGAAAGGCATACCTTTCAAGACCCGCCCTCTACGATTGAACCCTCCCTATTACTACAACCTATAATAAAATACGGCATAATCCAGGAGTCGGACTTTAATATTGACAGTCGCCTACTGCTGGAGGATTGTTTTTTTTTTTTATTTTATCTCGGGCGAACACTGTTGTCTGGTTCTTTGTTATTTAATCCACCCATGGATATTATTAGCCCTGGTATATGGGCTAGGGTTTATTATGTCAGTGAATGCTAAAACGCAAGGCACAAAACAAAATCTAATATTATAAAACTAATACGAAAATATTTTGAGACCACGCAGATAACAGAAAGTATATTAGCTCACTAAATAAAGCTCACTTTGCGCCAAAGCCCTGCAGGAACACGGTACGATTTTTTCCTGTTCAAGAATTCCGTTTTCCTTGGTTTAGGGTTAGCCTCTCCCTGCAGTGTGCTTGCATATGATTAAAGCATGTCGATGCGAGGGAACCAATGGGCGTGAAGAACAACAAGGCATGGTGTCTGTGCACATGGGCACCCGCTAGGCCTGTGCTCGGCTTATTTGCATGTAAAGCGCATGACTCGCCTTCTTCGAATCTGTCAATCATGACGAGCAGAATGCCTTTTAGCCACGCCCAAACCACGGCTTATTCATCAGTGAAAAATGTATAGGTTTTGAGTGTGACCGTACTTAGCAAACCTCGATGTTTCTGCGTTAAGATGGATATTTACACCAGTTAGTCGTTTTAAAGCTATAAGTGAAGCAGACGCTCGGACGTTGCAATGTTTAACATTTCCCCGCAAAACAGTGTCTAATGGTCAATCTTGCGCAACCTAAGGCGTGGTGCTCAAAGTAGGTCGTCCTCTCAGTAGATCGCGTGTAGTATGGCGGTAATGCAAATTGAAAACGACTAAGTTGTTTGCTTTTCTGTTCATATGTCACGTTTAACAGAAGTGAAACTTTAAGATCCACATTCTTCCTTATGACCATTTATCGTTGGCTTTATACTGTTCAGACTGTAGCTAAGGGGAAACGTTGAGTACAAGGGATATTCTGCTTGTCACTGTTAATAGTTTTACGATCAAATCCATCGAAGGCCCTTCGTGGCTGGGTATGTTCTACGGATAATATTGTTAACGATGCTTTATATTTTACAGAAGTTATACTTGAAAGTATAAGATACCTTGTAATATATGAAATACAATCAGATAATGTAACTTTGTATTGTACAGGTCACACAGCTGTTTCTCTAAAGATAGAAGTTGATCTGGTTGCTGACAGAGACGTTTTCTGTTTGTTTGCTGGTTTGCTTTAGGGTGGCTTGGGCACTTGTTAGTACATGATGGTTCCAAGATTAATGTGCCACTCTCTTCTTTTAGAAGATTTCTCATGCTTATCCTAGGTAAGGCAAGGAAAAGATATTCCAGCCAGAACTAAATCTCGACTCTTCTCTGGCACGATTTAACAGTCAGGGTGGTTTCCCTGCATGCTGTCCCAGCCGCAGTTGTCTATGAATGAGTGCTTGCATGGTAACAAGCTGTGATTGGCCAGGGTGAAGGAATGCCCTAGTCCACCATCACTGCATTGTATTGTTTCCTCCAATCACTATGCACCCTCTAAAGTGCGTAAGACTTGATCCCGCTCCAGCGCATAAGCACACACACGCACACAAAGTAACAAAACCTCCATGTTTCATAGCCCACAGAGAGTACACAAGTTTTAGGAAAATGTACATATTTGCATATCAAAACATAATTCTAGAGAATAAGCCCAGTGGCATAGCTGAGTGACATATGGAACTGTGAACTGATCACATGCATTGTAGTATAGATTACTGCTCCCTTCCAAGTTCCCTCATTTCTTCATTAGCGGATAAGTATGTCATCTCTCTCACTAAGACGACTGAGGAATGCAAAGTAGTTTTAATCTTTTGCGTTCATATGCTAATGCGGCTGATGGACTTTACCTTTTGAGTCACTGTCAGTTCTATGTTTTCTCAAAATAACAGTCAAGTAACATTATTTTGCGATAGACATTATATTATGGTCCATTTTCAACACTTATAAAAGTTCCAAGATCAATGTTGTGAATGTTTTCATTTTTTCTATCACTTATAATGTGGACCTAATAACAGTATATTAACAGTAATAACAGTATTTAAAATACTAATAGTAAATACTAACAGCAGTATTTTAAAATACTAATACTAAATACTTATAACAGTATTTAAAAAACTCAAAAACAGAGTCAAATACAAATGATTCTTGAATACAGAGTAAAAGTCTTGTAAAATTACAGTTTAGTGCTCCATTTGCTCCAGTGAGCAGCCAATATATTATCCACTCTAACCAACCATTGCTCTTGTCTCATGTGCAGACAACATGCAAGTTACTAGAAGAATGAGAGGAATATGCAAAGAACTACAGGATGGGTAAGGGTTGTTTAAAACCCATTAAGCAGAAGGCTACAGATTGGTAACATTTCTGTCTCAGAAGTTGGATGATGTGTTCTTTGTGATCTTGTGCATACTATATGGATCTTTTCAGATGAGGAAAACCAATTCTAAATGAAAAGCAGATGAAAACTTTGCATGCTTTTCCATGATAATAGAAATACATTAATCTATACTGAGTTGTGATAGATAATTGGGGTTGTCTGTTCATTCTTTGAGTTATCATAGCACACATGGGAATGTTATCCCCACTTAAATATTTTTCTTTGACAAGTTCATGAGTTGCTTAAACACAGTGGATTGGTAATCCAAAGCTTTTTATATCTGAATTCTAGTTAAAGGTACAGCCCAGAGCTGCTAGAAATATTAATCACAGTGCTAATCGATACAGACTAACAAGAGTGACTGTTCTGAAATGTTACTACAAGTTTAGCTAGTTCACTTGAAAGTCCATATGTAGATAGAGTGTAATTGTAGTGTTATGTATTTGGTGACAAAGTGCATCATCATGACTGCCATTAAGGGAACTAACTGAACCAATAGCTTCAATAACGAAGCAGAAGTGGGGCAGAATGACCTTTGGCCATGTCTGCGTTGTATTACTATGTAATCATTATTAACAACATTTACCACATGGAATACTGAGCATGCTCATACTGAATGGATATAAAAAGATAGACTTCTCAGTGTACATAGAACAGGATACCTTCTAATAAATTCAATATTGCAGGCTAGCTAGCTAAAAAAAAAAAGTTAAGCTTATCTTTAAAGAAACTTCAGCACAAAGTTGTTCACCATGGCCCACAAAATAACTTGTCTCAAAAGAGACCTGGCTAGTTATCAAGTCACCCAAGAGCACAAAAATCCTGAAATGTTAAAATAGTCATTGAGATACCTTGAAAAAATGTATGATAAGTGCAAAACGTTTAAATGCCATAAATCTAGCCACTACATGATCGGTCAGTGTGTTTGTTCACAAATTTCAGGCCTCGGATAGTGTTGCTGTTATGGTTAGGTTGAATTTGATGGGGAGTTTGAGAAAGAAGTGATCTTTTAGCATGCTTGCCATTTGTACCTCATATTTCAGTCCATTCACTATTGCATGCTGTATTTGCAGCCTGGAAAAACATTGAGCATGTGTAACAGTATGCAATGTAACAGTAACAGTATATGATGTAGAATATTTGGTATTAGAACTCGGTGCTCAATTCAAGAGGGGACTCCTTCTGAGTTGTTCAAAACCACTAGACTTGACATTTAATATACTTCTGTTGTTTTATTTGTGTCTTTTATATAAATATATATATGTATGTATGTGTGTGTGTGTGTGTGTGTGTGTGTGTGTATATATATATATATATATGTGTGTGTGTGTGTGTGTGTGTGTATATATATATATATATATACACGCACACACACACACACATATATATATGTTATATATGTTATATAGTATAATTGTCATTTTACCAAGGGGTAACTCTCAAGTCCTGCCAATGGTGACATGCTATGCGCCAAGGCAAGTTATCATTTTGATACTTTGAGGGCCAGGCCGGCCTTTGTTGTCCTTCCTAAAGTCCTGGTCCTGCAGTAATGGCCACTGACTGTCCTTACAGCTCAGGCAACATGGAGTCCAGGAAGGGTTTTTTTTTTGTTTCTTTTTAATCTTGTCTCTATAAATGTTGCCTTTGTGTTTGTTCCTTTTTTACAGGAGTGAAGAGTAGAGGGGTATGTTGATGGACTAGGAGTAATTTTTTTTTGTTTTTTTTATCATGTAGGAAGCCTGTCCTAGTCCAGATCTTCTCTATACTGTGATTATGGTGGAGTTTGGTGCATGATTGCTGTTAGATCGTGGAATACTTAGAAGTGTTCACTTGAAATGCTAAAGTGGTTTGTTTAACAAAATTAATGTGCCAACCTGATTTTTGTCTCAAAGTTCTAAATTAAATAAATGCGTGATTTTCTGAAATCATGGTTGTGTTATATGTTCAGGCCAGATGGTGTTGACAGCCTTCTGCTACTTTTTCAATCTGGTGTCTGAACCCATGTTTATTACAGTGGTTTATTACAGTTATTATTGTTAATTCAAATATTGTTGAAATTGCTGTTTAGTATTCACAGTTATAATCAATTATGGGGCCCAAAATTACCTCACTACATATAATAAACAAAACCAATTTGTAGAAAACAATAGCATTTGTTTAAAAACAAAATAAACACTAATATGATTACTAGCCACATTATTTGCTTGCTTTTTTTTCATGTGAAGTTTAATAGGGTGTCCTTAGGAGACTGCAATGTGAATTCCTGAGATATATTAAGTTTGATGGAAAAATAGATGGAAGAAGAGTGAACTGTTATAAACTGTGGTCTATTCTCTCTCCTTTGGTTTTCTCAGTGCATTTTCAAAGGAAACTACACATTTGGAAACAGTGTCATTATTTAAGTGTGGAACACCGACACAACCAATCCAGGACAGTGGTCTCTCATTGGGCTGAATGTAAGCCCTAAACTAACAGGGTTATAAATGATTTAAGACACGTTGCATGCAAAATGCACGTTGAAAACTGTCAAATATGTAATGTGAAAATTGCTAAAATAATTCACGTATTTATTACAACATCTTTTACACATTCATCCCATATTGAAGAAATATCACATCTCAAATTATTAAACATGTCAACATTTCATATATTTGTTAAATGTTAGAAAAATATTCATACACCTACTTAATATTGGCCAACCTTTTCTACAAAATTTATGCACGTGAAAACCTTTCACACATTCATGTACACACAAATGTTGCGCACAAATTTGCGCACACACACAAACACACAAACACACAATTAAATGTAGCATGTATCATACTTTTAGAAAATTCAGATTTTATTAATACATGTGCAAAAACCAGGCTTGAATAATGCTGAATTTGCACTTGAAAACAGAATATTTTTGCCAAATACACCATCCCAATGTTAATAGCACAGAAGTGACTTCAGTATCGGTTAGAATTTATAGTACATAGTGTGCTCTTTAGTTTAGTCTCTGTTAAATCTTGCAGTAAACAGACTGTCGTTTATTTTGTTACTATTCTCTACTCACACTTATGAACTTCTTTGTTAAAAAAAAATTTTTAAGTTGAGCTTTGCTACAAAAGTCAAATTACAGTTATTTTGTGTTAAAGAGTCTTTCACTGCTTACTTACCACTTTCACATGCATATTTGGTACTACAAGTCATTACAGCAAAACAGGGGATAAATAATTAAAGAACTAATGAGCCAGCAGAGCAGTTGAAATCGTAAAACTGACATCGGAATGAAGAGTAATGTACCATTCAAGTGCAGTGGAACTGGAGCAGAGAGAGACATTTTAACACCATACCTGCCCTGGTCTGACAACACGGTCACGCAGAAAGAGTTGTGTTTGCATTTTAACATGTTATTCACACAGTGCAATCATACCTGGACACCTATAACCACTGGAGGTAGTCAGTCCATCACAGGCTTTTGGAACCAACATTCAAAATCTGTGACATCTAAGATACTGCTTATTACAGGTCTATATGTGGAGTGTCACATCATCTGAGCAATTTAGTCGTGCTTTAGTCCTTTAGTGCTTTTTATTATAAGCATACCAGCACCAGAGAATCAAAATTACAACTCTGTAATGAGGAGAAACAAGACAAAGAGACATGTCGTTCTGTCCTATTTCCTCAATATTTACCCAGAAATAGAGTAGATTAGCTCCTGTTTCATTCTTTTATTTATTTATTCATTTATTTTTGCTCTTTTAATCTTAGCATCACTTTTCATCTGCACTTTTTCTCACCTTACCACCCGTCAAACTCATTCTGTCTCGTTCGGTTTCTCACATCTCTGCTTTATGTCCTTTTCCTCCCTTCATGGTCATCTGTAGCGTCGATATCTGTCATCACTTCCATCTGTTCCTGCAGCATGGCTAGATTACACGCACACGTCGTCCTGGAGACTGTTGCCAGGAGACCGTGGAATCAGAGGTCGGTGGTTGAGCATGGCTAACGAGGTGGGCCAATATCCATAATTTATCATCAGTTCTCATCCCCCTCTTTAGCAGGCATTCATGTATGTGTGTGTGTGTGTGTGTCCGTTACTGGTTATGTGACTGAAGGTGTTGTCTGTGGCAGAGCAATATTCGTTCCCTGGCTTTTTGGTCAGTGTTGATTCCAGTTAAGTATGTATTCAACATCCTTCCCTGCAGTGGAGAGTTCCTGATTGTTGTTGGGAAAGCACAATCTTTGATTGTCATTGGAATGCATTTCATACAGTCCCCATATTACTGTTATTTAGCATAACTACTCAGATGTGGTTGATTTTTACTGGTGAGGAGTTTGATAATTAAAAAACACAGAGGACAGTGCAGTATGACTCCAATATTGCTAAAAGTTGGTGTGAAATCTTAAGTGCAGACCTGGGGAATGTTACTCTGAGTTAAACCAGAGAATGATGGGCAGGGCATAGCAGAAGAACAACACTGTAGATACTAGAGATAGAATGTCTCTTTGCTGAAGATGATGTCACACCATAGTCCAGATTCTTGCAGTGCAGTACAGTTCTTCCCCTGCAGATATGAGAGTTGACCATATCTGTCCAATCTAGTTTCCTGTTCTCCACTGCAGTCTATGCAATTTCTGATATAAACAGTGCTAAGATGAGAGCTCTTGACAGTCATTTAAGTTTGATTTGATGTTTGCCTGTACAAATATAGCACTGATAATAGCAAAATAGGATTATAAAAGCATAATATATCAATCATGGTTAAGTAGACATTAAAAGATTAAAACTGATGAACATTATGACAAGGAGTGCAACATTTACAAAATGGGTTCATTTGGATTCAACTGAACGTAAGTGCTGTCTATATGACAGTGAGGCCAATCCTGTTCGGACATGTGTGTAACATAGACTGCCCTCTGTCTGGTGCCAATATCACAATGGCAACGTGTAACCTTCAGGACCTTGAGATCTGAAAATTACACTCATTGCTTTTAACTTTCTTCATGCTTTGAGTTTTGATTTTTAATCTGACCCAGTATCAGAGAAAATATAACTTCATTCGCATGCTAACTCTCCGAGCCCCACCCTGAACGCAAAATCCCCCCCAATTACACAAAATGAGTCACAGAAGACTGAACTGCTTTCATATTTACATACTTTTATTATTTATTATTATTATTATTGACTGTATTGCAAACAATGACATCCAGATATATTGGTACACATTTTTTTTTTTTACTTCTCGAGTGCACGTATACGTGTGAGTGAGTATGTATGTACAGTGAGAGCACAAAAAGCTGAATAAGAGTCCACATGGCCTCAGTGTGTTTAAGAAGGCAGAAAAAAGCGAAAGGTCTGACACAGCATGACGCTCACGAGACTTACTGCACATCTGCATACAGACTCAAATGCCCCACAGCTTGGCGAACGCGGGTATTTGGCATACGCGACACCGCTCTCACGTACTGCCGCACATGCTGAACGGACGCGCTCTGAAATTAGATCGCTCGGGAACGTTTCCGTCTGGGCAACGCATACCTGCTAACACAGCTACGCGTGCGAGACCCTGCCAATGACCCCAAGTCCGGTCGCGAAAGCCAGACGAAATTTCTTCTTCACGACAGACTGTGTCTACGTCTGCCACATCAACAGCTGTTCTTGACGTCAAACCCCATCAACAAAAGAGGCAAAATTTCATATAGATGTGTATAAAGCGGCACAAAAAATGCATACAATATGTACATATGTGTCTCGACAGTTAACAGAGCAGCCTAAACATATTGCACTTGTTAATCTAGCTGGGAGGCATCTTGTCTTTATATTTAACACCAGCCAACTGACTTAATTGATTTAATAGTTACATGAAAACCAGTTCAACGTTTCTGACAATATTTCAGCACCTAATCTGAACCGACAGCTCTTTATGCGCAGTGACATGACCAAATCACTGAGTACACATGGCAAGAAGCATTCTTTTGGGCCTGCTCTTTCAGTACAACCTCACACATACACACGCGCGCGCATACACACAGTCACGGCTGCGCTAGGACAGACGAGTGACGGTGAAATCATACAGCCGAGTGGACCGGTGCAGAAAAAGATAGCTCCACTTAAATTAATTTACATTCACTTTTTTTTTCTGAAAGATTAGCAATGTAATGTGTTGCCAGTTGTCAATATTGAAAAAAAAATGCAGAGGGCAGATTTTCTGAGCCAAAAGGCTTGCAGTATACAGGGTTTGCAGTAAGCTCTGGGTACAGTTAGTGTCTGTGAGTCTATGAGTGTAGTGCAGTCCGGAGTGTGACCGTTAAGAGTGGAATGCATCACCCTCATGGAGATTTTTCTCAAGCCGTTCTATCAAAGCATGATGGCTTATTGGGGAACAGATGAGTCAGTTCATTTAGAGCCACAGTCTGGGCAAAAGGAGCTAAACATCCCTTAATGTCAGTTCATTAAGAGTGCTGAGTGAAGCATAGTGATGACATGGGACGATTTCATCTATACAAAGAAAAAAGAAACAAACAAGGGAAACAAAGCAGATATACATCCTGCTTGAAACAGACCTTATGTGAATTTCCAGGGCAAGTGCACCTCACCGCTAAAATCGATTGATCCTTTCATAGACTTCTTAAAATATTCTTTAAAGTAATCTGACCCATTATCACCTCTGAAAACTAGCCTCGTGCCAACCTGAGATCAGCTGAGGAGATATCCCCTCGTTTCTGAAGGGGGCCCTCTAGTGTGTTGTCAGAAAGAATGAAAAGCAGAGAGATTTATATGGATTGGCAGAGAAAGACAAATTAGCTTCGACACTCCTGTTGACTCCAGCTTGAAAATGGCTTTTCAGAAACCGTTCAGGTCAAGCCTTATCCTAAAAGCGTGAAGAGAACTCCCGCCAATTCCATCTTAGCATGAACGAAAACTCACACATAAAGGACCGACTGCTGATTATGATGCTGATGCTCATCTCAGGGAGCATATTTAACAATATACAAAACGCCGTCTTAAATCTGTTTTATTTCAGCTTCTTCTTTTTGTTCTGCTCAACTTAGTTTTAACCTAGTGTTACGACAGAAGCAAAAAAAAAGAAAAATCTAAATCAATAAATATCTTTGTAAGTCACTAAATATCGAAGTGTGGTTGATTTTTTTGAGTTTCTCTCAGTGGTGTAGGCCTAGCCTCTCCAGCTGGGCAACAACTGGTTTCCAGTCAAAACTTAGTGAAGATAAATAACAGTATGAATATCCAGCCCTAAGAGTCCCACAGCAAAAAGTGTACTTGCTCTAAGATTCCCCCCTCCCCCTTCCCCCGTCCTTTAACTCCAGTTTGGCATTTCTAAATCACCCAGAATTTGGTGTGTCCAACCACAGGGCAGTCTGCCTCTTGAGTGGCCATGAATTCAGTCTAGTTGAGTGTGGCCAGCACATGGTTCCTCCATTACATGTTAAGCCAAACACTCTTCTTCTTAGACAACAAGAAATGTAATGTTCACGGAGGAGGGCAGTGGGAGCCACTAGTGCACAGGTAAGCAGTGAAAGAGAACAGGGTTCTGGTCAACACACTGGTCCATAAGGAAGCCACCTGTGTTCCCTTGGACATCTAGCCACTGGCAACTGTGGTCTCTATGACTCTTAAATGCCCCGAGTCTCTGAGAAGAAGACAAATTTTAGTCACTCTCTACTATCTCTCTCTTTCTCTGAAGCACCATCAGACGATGACAGGGGAAGCAAAATAAGACAAACTAAACCACAGAAAAAAGGGTTAGTTTTAGTGCCCTGGATCCGAACTTCCCAGAGGCCACTGCCTGCCTTGTGCAAAGGGTCTTCTGTGGTCAGAACGGAAGCCCATGCTCTAAAATCTTATGGTAACTTCTACATAATGTTAAGCAATTTTTTTTTTTTTTACCAAGTTTGAATTCATCATGCAAGAATGCTTGTTTTTTTCCTCATGAGTGTGTCTGCTCGACATTTAATAAGCTCAAACTACATCCATGGTCATTTACATAAAAGGGCAGTTGTTATTTGACGAGAGCTGGATGGGGCGGTAACCATGGCGATGAGGGGTGAGGTGGTGGGTAGGGCAATTGGAGTGTATGTCAGTGGAGTGAGGACACGGAATCTGGCAAGTACCATCAACGACACTCCCACACTTTGACTGTTTGATCTACGCTTCCGGTCACCACGTAAGGGGATGTCTTGTGGAAATCTGTGAGAAGAGGAGAAACACTAATTAACAAATGCTACAGGCAATTCCTGCATAAAAAAAAAGAAAAGTCATGTAGGTCAAATGCATAGTTACAATAAAAATGGTTGAATTAAACTGTTAATTTATTATATTCCATTAACGCTGAACAAGTTATAAACTAAGAGGTGAAAAAAATCAGGAACCTTACAAAACTCCTCAGACTTTGGAACTGAACTGAGGACAGGATCACAGTGAACATAAAGTTGAAAAGGAGGCTGCAGGTTTATCCTGCTGTTCCCAGCTGCCCTTTTTTTTTTGCTTTTCTGTCTCTATACAGATTCAAGGGAGTGCACTGTCAACAAGGTCATCATGACTCCTACAGTATACAAAGCATGAACCTCCCCAATGTGAAGTTTATGACCTTCTTATGAAAAATTTAGGCCAATTACCTGCAATTGATTTAGCACATAGTGCAGTGAAACTGATTCAGATAAATCAAACAGGTGACAAATCTCACTCAGTCTAATGGCATAACTGTCAGGACTGTTACATTCTTGGTGCTCTACAATATGAATTTGATTTTAATTATTTAACAAGCAGTGATGAAAGCTATCATTACTGTAAATGTACTGCACATTAGTCCATGACAGGCACACTCAAAATGCTCACAATACAGATCTAAGGCCTTGAGTCTCTCAGGAGCTGAATCAGGAGGAACCAGATGTGCACTCGGTGTTGTATGTTTCTAGGCAACGGTTGCCCGGCAGCTTACCCAGAGAGGTAACAAAGTGTTCGTGGGCACTAAGTGTCTTCATACAGCGCTTGTTCTTGTAGTCCCAAATACGCAAGGTTTTATCATCAGCACAGCTAATGATGAACTTGCCCCCTGGGTGAACTAGCACCCCACGCACCCAGTTATCATGACCAACCTGAAACACACACGCGCACACACACACACACACACACACACACACAGTGACAAAGAGGAGTGAGCTGATTTAAAGAAAAAAAATCTCAGAGAGATGAGATTCCACTGAGCATCTCAGCCAAGCATGGCTAACAGACAGGTGCACAGGGGCACAGAAAGCTCGCTCAACATGACACAGAGAGAGAAAGACAACTCGGCTGGGTCCAGTGAGCTAACTGAGTGGTAAAGGGCAGAGAGTAACCAGAGTAAATGAGGACGATGACTCACCAGTGTCATAAGGCACATGCCAGTGCTAACATCCCACATCTTGATAGTCTTGTCTCTGGAGCCAGACAGCAGGAAGGGACCAGGCTTCCCACTCTTCTTATTCTAGGAGGGGTAACAGATGGGTTGGGCATAAGGATGAGAAGCAGATTCCAGAATCCTGAATTCCTATTTCTTGGTGCTAAAAACCTGCTCTGCAGTGTCATTTTCACTGCCAGCACCAATAGCCGGAGCACGAGCACAAAATACAGATGCCGTAAAGGCGTATTCCAATCTCCTTAAAAACTGTATAAAAGACTTACCAAAAATTAAAATGATCAAAATGACTGACCTTTGTACTTTACTCCTACATGAACCAAGACTGTAGCATATTAATACAAACAACTTCACTGACCACTTGTCAGCCTGGCAGCAATCTTTATAAGGCTCCCTAAAAAGCAACCTGGAGTAAGAGTGAAACAGCTGCTCCTATAAACCCAGACACACAAACACACACACACACACACACACACACACAAACACACACACACACACACACACACAAACACACAAACACTCTTACCTCAGAGCCAGTAGCCTCCAGTATGGTGGGGTAAGAGCTTTCAGGGGCCCAGGAAATGCACTCCACCACATGTTCATGTTCGCGCAGTTCTGCCTTACACTCTTTGGTGGCCGTCACCCACACACGCACGGTCTGGTCGTTGGAGCAGCTGGCCAGCAGGGTGCCGTCCTGGTTGGGCCTCACCATGCGCACCCACTCTCTGTGTCCTGTGAACGTCTTCACACAGTAACTGAAGAGCAGAACAAACAAAACAATCTAACTCAGTCACATTTCTACTCCATCATCACCCACTCAGCCACCAGTTAAGACAGGGGTTTTCAACCTGTGGGGCCCGTCCCCCCTGGAGGGGGGGGGGGATGCGTTGGCACCTTTCAAGGGGGGCGCAAGATTAGGAGATTTTTAGGCGCTAACTGCCAAGTACAATGAAACAGGAGCAGGAGGTCGGGGGCGGGTTCAAACCTAGACAAAGTGGGGGGGGGTTGCATCTCGAAAAAGGTTGAAAACCCCGGTCTTAAAACAAAATCAGGTTCATATACTCAGGCATGCCAACGACCGTTTGATCAGTCACTTTGTTTTAAAGCACTAGTACGTGTCCCATTTCTATGATGAGACACTGGAGAGTAAAGGCCAGCCCTTTAACAGCTTTGTCCCTGCATGCAGATTGAAGCAAAATGAAAAAGTAGTTTCACAATGTAGAGGATGTAACGGCACTAAACACAATCCCTCCGGTCAAAACCCCATGAACTCGCAGGGACCACGGCATGTAAAACTCACCCAGTGGCCACCTCCCACATTTTGATGGTTTTATCCCTGGATGCAGACACTATATGATCACCACTGGGCATGAAGGCAACAGAAGACACATTGTGGTCGTGACCTGAAAACAAAAGAACTCCACTGAAAAAAATTCCCAACGATATGTTTAATGCCTGCATTGATGGATGAGAAAAACATACTGCACTCCAGACTGAAAGAGAGTAGGGGGAACCTTTCATCTTTCCACAAAATAATAAAAAAAATACTTTTTCAAGAGCAAATATACTCTGGCACAACTCTTTAAAACCTTTCCAAACAATAAAAGCAGCAAGACTAACAGAGACCATTTGGCGAAAATATGGGCCAACATCACACTTTCATGAGTAGTGTATATTTTGATAGAAAAAAATCTTCTACACACGCATGCTCTGTAGTTTTCTCATGATAAAATACTGATGTAAATAATATCGGTAACATGCTGCTTTGCTTTCTTTCTTCAAAAACCATGCTCTAGTGTGAGAAACCATACCAGAGCCATCCCAGTCATCTTTGTCTTTGGAAGTATATGATTAAGTATCATTTGGCCATGCTGACTGTAACCCATCTCTCACCATGCATGGTCCTGATGCACTCCAGGCCCTGGAAGTCCCACAGTTTGACCGTCATGTCAGCGGAGCAGGAGGCCAGCAGCTTGCCGTTCTGATCAAAGGAGATGTCCTGAACAGAGTCTGTGTGGCCCTTCAGGGTGCGCTCAAAGTCTCCTGTTTCATAGTCCCACACCTGCAAGCGCAAACACACACGCACGCGCGCGCACACACACACACACCGCACACACCTGAACTCAGACCCTCTGACTCTCTCATGGTGAACAGCTTAGAACTTCAAAAACCATGAGCTTCACACTGGTTACCAACATTCAATTCCATTAACTAAGTGCCTTAAAAAGCAGTATACTGCATGAAGTGAAGAACACTTTGTGTGTTTAACACTAAATTTTTAGTTGAACACTAAGATACATTAGTACAGATTATTTGCCAAGAAGCTAGATGTCAGTTCACATCCCTTCACACTGGCCACAGAAGTATACGTTTCCTGTCACAGTTAGACATCAATCAAACAGAAACTTGCTTTCAGAACCTGTGGTCTTAACAAGCTGCACAGCACATGCATACTACTGACTCATTAGAGATGGAAATCTGAACCCAAAAAATGATTATTTGAGTGATTTTAAACATAATGAGAAGGGGTTTGAGAACTCAAATATCAGCACAGTAACACAGCGCCCTGTGAGAGAACTGGAGACAGACAGAGACTGCACTGAGAGCCCCTCTATTTCCTCCTAGCCTAAAGTAAAGCTCCATTTGCTGTTGCCCTAGAAACCAGTGCATCACCGCTTCTCTGTTGAGATGGTCAGTGACTCAGCAAAAATAACTAAGCACATATTCTGCACTGCATCACGAAAATTAGACAAGACAGACAAAGCCCTGACATTGAGGCCCTAAACGCACTGACACAGACGGAAAAGAGACACTGGTGTACAGACCATGTTCTGACCGAAAAAAAACTGCAGCATGCAAATTCTCTGCACAAGTCTTTGTAGAGTACATATATAAGTACAGAGAGAGGGAAAGAGACACGTAAAAGAGCAGGGATACCCTGGGGACAAAGCAGTAAATTACACAGCACCCCATCACAAAAGTCACCAGTTAACATCTCAGCGTTACAACAGCCTGCGTCAGGTGTTGCAAAGAAGCCCACTGGGTTCTGAGATCAGCTGGGCAAGGTTCTCTCCCCAATATCCCCCTTAATTAATCCCCAGCACACACAGTAACATAGTGTGGACCGAGACATAAGCTACAACCCCCTGGAGACACTTACAAACTGGCAGGTTTTGCACTGGTACATGAGTCATGCTTTGGCAACTTAAAACTGCACAGAGAAATAGCTATTCCAGTTTGGGCCAAAAATACTGAAACAAATGGTACAATGCGTCAACATTTCTCGCCAATTTACCTATTTCCATTTCTGCCCTGATATGATTTTTTCAGAATAACGTTGAGCCCTAACCTGAAGGCTACCCTTCTTCCAGATCATCTCCCATCTTTCCAGAGAAACCTGGGATCACACAAGAACACACACACAAACCTTAATGGTGGCGTCCTCTGAGGCCGACACCATGACGCTGAAGACAGGGTGGAATATGATGCGTGTGACAGGACTCCTGTGCCCTTTCAGGGTGTACTTCTCCGGGGGGCGTGGGATCCACTCTTTGGGGTCTCTCTTCTGACTCACGGGGCCACCTAAAGTGATCTCCTCCTTTGCTTCATTAAGCTTGGATTCCAACTCCATTACCTGTCAGATGAGTATAGACCACGACTTAAGAGATGTTCTCTACCCAGCACAGCCCAACCTCTCTACCATTTCAGATCATATGCTAAATTAAATTTAAATCAAAGCAAGACTATGTGATTAAGATTCACTTTAATAGTTTATACACCAGTGATGGGAATAACCTGAAGGTACAGGAAGTCACGGAGTCTCTTCTAATCAGTAATCATGTCAGCCATTTATGACTTATGAATTACTCACATTAGTACATAGGGTAAAATGAAGCTGTTGCCTTGAACTTTAACTTTACCATGACTGATGGTAGTGTTACAACATGCACACACATACCTTCTTCTGTAATCTGATGACTGAAGTCCATTTTTTTTCCAGAAGGCCTGCATACTTCTTATCCACTTCTTCATTCTAGAGAGTAACAGACAGTTGGGTGAAGAACTGAGGAAACACAGGCATAACCTGATTGTCTTACACTGAGGCAGAGGAACATGCCAGAAGAACTTTTTCAATCAGTCAGCCGCTGTCAGATCTTACCATGTCTAATTCTGCCTCCTTCTTAAAAATGGAATAGGCCTCTTCATAGCCATTGGAACGCAGGTAATCTGCTATAGCTCGATTTCTGAAAGACAAGCCATTCTAATATTAGTGTCAGTATATATCAGCAGCACGGTGCTAATGCACCAATATACTAACTGACATTTTCTGTTAGAAACAGAAGGCCAGACAATGCAATGCTCCACAGGACCAGTAATGATAGTTACATTATGTGACATTTTGATGAGTCTCTGATCGCTATCAGTTTTGCGGTGATAGAAAAGCATGAAGAGAAGGATGAGTGCAGTAAGAAGACACAGAACACATTAGTGGAATATGCAAATACACGCCTCTATCTGGAATAATTATCACTGTTAATGAGACATCAGCTTTCACAGTCAGATCATGGTGAATAGTTCATGAGATGGGAACAATGATTATTTTAGACAGTGGCCTATATACCCCACCATAACCCTCCCTGTCTCCCACGCTACGTTCACACTACAGGTCTGAATGCTCAACTCCAAATTTGCTACTCACAGCTAGATCCCATTTTCTGCCTATTCATAGCAATTTCTGAAAGTGACCCATATCTGATATCAGTGTAAACGGAGTTTGGACTAACTATCTGACATTTATTGGGACTACGTTAGACAGAGATGGCATAAAACTCTTATCATAAACTGTCATCAGTTTAGAGCAGTGAGTCCCATGCAAACAACACAAGTATCACCAACTTCAAGAGGTGTCCTTCCAATCTCAAAGCTGGGAACTCCGATGGGCATGATGCATACAAGTACAAATTACTAACATTATCTAACATATGTACCACAGTCATGTGACTCAAATTGATCTGAGATAATGGACAGTAACGTACACAGATAAAAGAAAGGCCTTACAAGCACAAGTTCTTTTGACATGAAGAGGCTGAAGGAGCAGCTCTGGAAGGTTCCGCTGTTTAAGGCACAGATCAAAGCTAATACATTCTCAGGCCGAATAATCAAATAAGAATACACAACTGTAAAATAAATCAACTCATATACAATTCTTCCTCTGTGAGCGAAATGAAAAAACTGCCCTGGTGTTGCAACTGGCTGGCTGAGGCCAAGGTGGCCATGAGAAATGAAGTGTTACCAAACATTAAAACAAATGAGCCGTCATGTGGAGCCATCCCAAAGGCCCAGACAAGCCTGCACACCTACCAGAGATTTTTTCACTACACTGCTACTGCCACAAGCATGGCTGCTTTATGTCAGCCCAGGGATTTCTTTTCTCCAAACTCCTTATGGATTTGCTTTGTGTGTGTTACATGTGCCTTTTTAAATCTAAATTGTGCTAACAGACCAATAATTACACCAAGAGTTGCAAGGGTAGATCTCGCTGTCTCTCGCTCTGTCTCACACACACACAAACACACACACACACAGAGCTCCACGATAGCCGTTAAAGCCAGCCGGGTACCGTCAGTATTGTCATTTCTTTAATTTCATTTTCACATGACGTCAATCCATTCTCCCACCCTTTTAACTGTTAATAACCTGATCACTGACGTCTGTGAATGCAATCTGAATGCACCAATGAGAGATCAGAAAACATGTTTAGCAGAGCGGATGTAATTCAATGTTTCAGATATGGACAATAAACGAAAGACAAAGAAAAGAAAAACTATATATATGTATATATATATGTATATATATATATATATATGTATTTTACTTTAAATTATCGTAATTCTCTTTATTCATTGTGCTTTCTGTCACCCTATTTTTCATATTGAAATACATCTTGGCTGCAGGTTAGAGCTACAAGAACACCACAAACACAGAACAAAATGGGCCACAAATGTTCTCATAACACAGGTTGCTATCTTTTTTAATTCATTTCTCCACACAAGCTTGAATGTTTTACTGCTTTCTAAAGATGGCTGAGAACAGAAATAAAGTGTTTCCATGAGATCTCACAAAGGCAAGACATTATATGCTGTGATTAATATAAAATGACTAATGTGACCCATCAGCTTGTACTGAGCTAATAGTGGAGAAAGAGAAATTTAAAGGTGCATTAAATTTAAAGGTGATTCTAGAACATCTACTTTAAGGAACCATTTGCAAACAAACCATTTGCTTAGTGATGCTAGAAAGGCAAGATCTGATGTACTATAACAAGCTCCTCGGCCTGAGTATAGAACTTGGAGAAAATGGACTGTGTCTGTCTGGAAAGCATAGAATCCTATAGTCACCTTTTTTTTTTTTTTAAAGAAAAGCTTACATCGACTGATTTTCCTTACTGGACTGGTTTCCAAAACAAGCAAATTGAGAATTTGCTTCATACCAAACATGAGGTAATTCACACATGCTGAAATTAGATGGTGAGCTGCCATCTTGATTCCTGCAACACTCCTTGGTACAAAACCCACTCTGAGCTAAAAAATACAAAAACACCCTCCAAATATCACAGATTGGCATTCCATTCTGTCTGTCTGACATTAAAACTCAGCCAAACATATGGTGAGTGTGTGTGTGTGTGTGTGTGTCTGTGTGTGTGTGTGTCTGTGTGTGTAGACTCACAGCTCATCACGCTGTCTCTGTGACAGCACCATATTGACTGGTTCTGGGTGCTGTCTGTGCTGCAGCTGTGATACGTTGCCTGGGTAAGGAGCTACTCTATAGTCCACAGCACCGTTCTTGGCTCTGAAGACGAGGAGGCAGAGGAGGCGGAGGAGGAGGAGGAGAAGGGCGGATGGTGTTGGGAAGGGCTGTTTGCTCTTAGAGAGATGGAAGCAGGATCGGTCCAAAAACCTGCAGCACCGAGCTCAGAGGCACGTATCCAAATCAGCACACGCCTGTATAGAGTCCCACAGGTGTCCTAACAACGATCCAATCCTCCTTTCATCTGTGGGTGGGTGAGAGAGAGGGAAAGAGATGGTCAAAATACAAGAATTACAACTGTGAGTCTAAATATAGGATTTGAATGAAGCTACCATAAAGCCAACAAACTAATAAAATTCTCATATTTCTATGTAATGCTTGAACATGTAAGCGTTTATTTCAATTTCACTGAGATACAATGTGGAAACATGGTGTGGGTGACAGCGTAAAATAGCCTAAGGAAAAGAAAAACCCTCTAAGTAATACTACAGAATACAAAAGGTCTAATCTGGTTTAACATTAATATTTAATACAAATATCCTAACATTTTTGCAGGGGGTAGAAAATGTTGGTATTGTACTGTGATTCTACACGCATCCTGACCTGCCCATTTCAGTGCTAGAGTCAAGCATTACACATCAATATTCAATTTACTCGGCCTAAAGTAAACTACATTAGACTATAATTCCTGTCACTGCACACAGCATATTATTAATGCGTGGCCGCAGTAATGAGCTAAAAGCTTAACTTGTATAAAGGAAGACCTATTCAGTCTGCTGCCCTCACACTGATAAAGAGTACTCCAGAGATTCACTAATGGAGACACTTTTCTCGAAAAAAATGGAGGGTACCAGCTTCAGGAAATAAAGTCATCATATCCCTCTTACTCTACAGCAGTTTACTAAAGTCTGGATCACAACAAAGACAGATAACTCATCTGTTCATGACTAAAATGATAACTACAGTTACACTTGTGTGTACAACATCATCAGCTTCAAGCGATAGTGCTGTAATTGGACAACGAGTCTCACAGTTCAGTGGTAGAGGACTACGCTGGACTGGAATAATCTACTTGATAAAAGGTGTCCCATATGTGGCATAAAATGTGAGATATCACAGTGATTAACACCCAGAAGGCAAAGGCTTGGTGAGTCATTCTGCTGATTCTGATTCAGACATTCCTAACAAGGGCTGTCTAAAGCCAATGATGGGGAAAAAAAGAGAGAATATGTTGAGGTATTAACAGTGCATAACAGTGCCTAGGGCTTTTGGTACAGACATTTTTATGGATAGCTGCCAAGGAATATCACTGTCGCGGTGGTCTAAGTGAGAGATTTGGCCGCTGAAAAGAAAAAGAACTTTAAACTTAATGGCCTCACAAGTTTTGAGCTTTGAGGTTTTGGGTTGGAAAGTGGAAGAGGTGAGTTAGCTAAGCATCTGTTCTGATACTGTGTGAAAACACCTGAAGGCTAAGCAAAGTCGGAAGATGACAAGGGTGATGAAGGGGCTACTTCAAACCTCTTGGTTGAATTAAACATAAACTGTCACTTTGAGAATGCATTACAAAAAGAGAAGGGAGTACTGTCAAATGCTGCTAATTGCAAAAAAACAAAAAACAAAACAAAAAAAGGCAACAAGGACAGAACATTGCTCTAGTTAAAAAACTGGCGAGTGGCTTGAGGGGTAGAACTGTCTGATTTTTTTTTCAGCTGATATAGTAATGTGCCTTGAAAATGGTAAAGTAGACAGGGGGTATGAAGCTGAATTTAAACCACATACTGAATTCAAACTATATATCAGAATGACAGTGCTTGATCCTAATTTACACTATTTTTCAGTACTGCAAAATAAGTTCTGTACATGATTATGATGTTTAAGTGATGCAGGCTGTGTGGATAACCTGGAGTCAATAGAGCTTATTTGTGATCACCTGCTGCAGTTCAGGTGGTCAGGTGAAAAAGGAGCTGACATATAACACAAGCTATCTAAAGCTGTTCCACGCAGGAGAGATTTCAATACAATTATCAGCTGCTAAACGAAGACGCTCAAACGTTACACTTTCATTTGACCGTTAGAAAAAGACAAATGGGCTGGTGGAATGTATCATCTGGGTATCTTAAACGAAACGTGCAGGAGGGAGGGAGTCGTAACCAATACTACCACGCCTGTGAGCACCGGTGAAAACTACAAAAACCGTCGTTGTTGTGAATGGTCATCATAAGATCAATGATCAGCAACACTGCCACCTAATGTCACATACACATACAGAACTCAGGAGAGAGCAAGAGAGCAACGGCATAGCCCTAAAACTGAGGCCCTGTGTTACCTAACGGTAGCAGTGGGAATGTTTTCCCTTGCAAATCATGACAGACTACCAAATAGCTTGTTAGTCTACATGTTGACAGATCCCAAGCACTGACATCATCCATAACGCTAGCTGGGATGTTGTTTATTTAACAGGGGTGAATTACAAAGGAATATCTGACAGGAGAGGCATGTGCATTTGCCATTTTACTAAAAATGTTCAGTTTATACCCAACACATTTTTAAGGCCAAACTTTGAGTTACTAGCGAAGTTAGCTACACCCGTAGCTACACAACAACAAGGTGTGCGCTACGAGCTGACTAGCCAGCTAACGCAAGACTAATTTGGTGTCAGTGCTCAAAACATGTACATTTAAAGCAAAATCAAATACTACAATGCCCCGGTCAATGTCAAATTCATGAGAATAAAATTTGGCTTATCGTTAAGAACAGATTACCACCCTTTTTACATAGCTCTAGTTAGCATGGCACAACTTGCTTGATAGTAAAGCAACGGTTGTTAAGTTAGGTGTAAACACAGTGTTAAAGGACGCAATTGATACAGTTTTTTTTTATATAGATCTTCTTATGATTGTGTGAAAAAGACAGAAAACACACTCTATGAATTATGTATTAATCTTCGTTGCTCCGGCACGGCCTATCCGCCATTTTGAGAGAAACGGGCAGGCGGTGTAAATTTTGCAGCTATATCCACATTTTACCGTTTCATTTTACGTGGACAAAACCCCGCAAGTATATGAAAAGCGTTGTTTTACCTTGCTCTGAGAGGTATGTCTCGCTTGCCAAGTAAGATAATCAGACAGAATCATAAGCAACTGATCTTAATGGCTATGACAAGCCACTTCCGATTCTCCCGGCCAAGGCAACACTGTTTTCTCCCCTCCTCGGTTTCTGTAGCTACCGCACTGCATCGGGGACGCGCACGGTTTAACGAAGGGCGCGTCTTCCCTGAAACATCACTCAATCCGTAAACCAGTTTGTCTTCAACCGCGCTGCTTCATTACTCATGAAAAATCGGACGTCTCTCTAAAACAGGCAGCAGAGGACAAGTTTCTACGTTCAGCATGAAGTGGTGCTTCGAGAGTAAAAAAAAAAAAACTTAAATATAAAAAATATATTTTACATCTTATTGAGTATTATTAAGTTATTAAAGGAACTTGCCAGTTCACTATTTTTTCAGATATGCTGTTCATATCTGGTCATCGTCATCATCATCATCATCATTCATCATTATAATTATTATTATTATTTTTGTTGTTGTTGTTGTTGTTGTTACTTCAAAATCCCAACTTGCTGCTCATTCAATGGCTGGACAAAACTCAGCGTAGTATTATTTCTCATATTTTCTTATAGTCACCACTTTTTGCCACTCATTCAGGTAAACAAAACTTGGCATCTACCTCCATGCCATGCTGAAGCAGATTGCTATTACTTCTCCAGCTGACGATCCAAATTGTTTTTACATTGTAAATTTTCCATGTATACACATTGGTGAAATGTTCACAAATTCACACTCTCTCAACATTTCAATGCCATTCCAGAGTCACAAATTTTGTACATGTCATTCAAATCTCATAACCCCAACCCCATTTTGTTTCACTTTCTTTTCTGTTGTTTGGACAATATTTTCATTTTTTCATCCACTCCTTTAATTCTTCCATTCATTTATCCACACTTGTGAATGTATACTGTAGTTGCAACCATTCTACATTGTAAAACCTAATCTTTTTATCTTTTTATTGGTAGAAAACTGGTTCCCCTCCTCCCCTCTCCTCCAAACATATGTACAACCAATTTAATAACTACAATTCAAAACAAAACTTATTGTAATTGTCACCTTCACCCTCAACCAACGGCTTACAATTACAAAACTACCTGAGAATGCTTTATTTCTATTGTTTCACTCATCCCCTTATCCTCCCTTACGGATTTCCATCCTTCCATCCACGGTTGCTCTATTTGAACTGCACCACTATCTGTTCAGCAGACTCTTTATGTTACAACAGTGATACATCTTCCATTCTTTACTGAAGCATCATCACTTCCTTCTACCAATTTATACTTCTTATACTTCTATCTCAACTGACCTGGCAACAAAGAAGGAAGACAATATAGTGGGGAGAGTGGCATGGATTGATTTCAGTACAGATTTCAGAGAAATAATGCCTAAAAGTAATATTTCACAAATTAATTTAGCTTAATTAAAAAATATGTTGCATTAACCCCTACTCCTACAAAATGAGGATAATACACTATAAAGAGGCCATGAATGAGACACCGTTAACCAACAAGACGACATTTAACATGGAACATAATTTAGTTAGACAAATGTGTTCAGCTTTAATTTTGCACTTCCTTCTCTTTACACATTTTTTTGGTCACAAATCAGTCAGCATTTGTGGACCCTACACCCTTGAAAAAAGGTTAAACTCTCCCATGTAAACACATAATCAGAGCAACACAAATTTATAGTTCTTAGTCCATTTTTAATTCAACTCATTCTCACTGAACGAAAAAATATACAGAAAGTTATGAATTATCATGGAACAATATTAATATTCTAGATTAGACCTTAGCAGGTAACATTCATAACTTTATGTAAGTGTGAGTTAAATAATTTCTCACACCCTCTCAGACAATTCATACAGCCACCTGCATCAAATATTCTTTACTGTCTGTGTTTTTCTTTCTCTCTTTAAGAGTGCAAATTTATAGTGACATTTATATGAAAGTAAAATGAAAAGTAAGGCTCTCCTCTGTGCTTCAATATTATATATTTTCTAGATATTTAGCAAGTAACTGCTTATTTCAAATAGTAAACCAAGTTTCCTGAAATACCAAGAGAGCAGAGAACAAGTAAGCAACCGTAGCATTCGTGTTTATTTGTTTCTGTCTTCAGGGATCATAAACACAAACACACAATATTGTTTTAGGGGAATGCTGGGTCCTCCTGTGGAACAGGATTTGGCCAGATAGAGGTACCCAAGGCGCTCTTTGAACCAGTGGAATAAACAGAAAACTTTGGAAGGAAGCATAAGCACCTCAAATTGATATTTGGGTTACAGAACAGAGCTTACTGTTAGTCTCCGCAGCATTCCTGTCAGTAAGAGAGGGGAAAACAGAGACATATATTTAGAAAGCCCATTTTGTCTTGCCATATCCATGTGTAAAAATGAACAAGTGAAGGTTCATTTTATAACCACACTTTTGTAGGTAAATTAACCAATTAGGCATGTAAAAGCTACACATGGGAATGTCACATGAGAAGGGGACAGAGAAGATATAGTAAAAATCAAAATATTTCAGAGAAAAAAATCTCTTCATTTAGACCAGGGAACTTTAAAGCGCTAAAGGTATGTATCCAGAAGGTCTCCTTTATTCAGAAGGTGCTGTAATCTATTGCTGCTTCAAATAGATGGTTTGATAAACTAAATAACCACAAGAATTTACAGCAAGTCAACACTGGCATACATCTCCACAGAGTGCATTGAGACTGGATAATCAAGATTTCTCTCCCTAATGGTATACTTGTGCTCCACAAAGTAGTCTCTCTTTAGCAGGGGCAGGTTAGTCGATGTACAACATAACATGTATTACAAACAACAGTATCCCTTTCTGTCTCAGAATTCCTTCATTAACATAGATATTCCATGTATATGTGTTCCATTTTTGTCTAATGGAAGGTACCTACAAACTATTGTCTCTTAGAGTGGAAGCTCATCTGAAGGACATCAAGTAGGGGCACCACCCACCACCAACTCTGCCACTGACAGTTAGCTCTGTTGTGTACCTTCCAAAGCGTTCATATACCTTTTTTGAACTTATGCTCCCTTCTACAAATACACAGTATACTTTAGTTTGCAGAGCATACAATGTATTGAAGCTGTTTTTACATGCTAAAACTTTTGGGTGGCACCTCAGAGAGCAAATATGCCATTACATGTAGTCTGACATTTATCCTGCTATGAAAAAGGGTGCATGGTAATAGGATTTTCTGCAGACCCCTGTTAGCTCTATACTGCTATTTCACAGATTTCCTTGTGAAGTTTGTGGAGTTTTCTCAGCATCTGACCCCATGTCCTCCACATTCTTGTTGCTCCAGGTCCTTGTTGATGTAGGACAGAAGAAGCACAAGGAAAATAAAATGAGAGATCCGAGAGGAGAGTGGAGAGGACTATGCATTGAAAAATTAAAGATTTTCCTCTTTTAAGTATTTATTATCACTTCTATTTTAACAGTATTTCCTGTGTGTTTCTCTGTGATTGTCCTGTTTTACCTGAGTGGGATTAGGACAATGCCTGTTATAAGGTTGAGCTTTTCCAGAATCCAGATCTTGCTTGGGGGTGCCAGCTAAACAACAGAGATCAAAAATCTATGCACATTGTTGGTGTGAGTCAAAATCCTTTTTGTATGTAAACACACAGAGACACACAGAGACACGCAATATTAGGACATTTCTCTGAGATAGTTTAGAGGTACTCACATTAAGAGGGATGAAGCCAGTATCAGAGCTGTTCTTCTGAATGATGTTTATAGTTCTTTGCATGATCACAGCTTGCTGTGTGAGGTGTTTCAAATACTCTGAGCTCTCACATGTTTTATCATGTGTTTCTCCCACCTGGAGAAGATAACACACAGCATTGTGATGAAACAGTCAAAATTTCCTTATTCAATATTAGGTGTTCATCACCTTAGTTAATATGCTCCTCCTGATATATGACAACCTGTGCTGTTTAAATACAACTTAAACCAAACTGAATAAACGGAAGCAAGCTAGCTTCTAGGAAACAAGGCAAAAGCTAGCAATACTGTAAACTGAATATCTTTTTTTCCCATCCCCTCTGGTCTGAAGGACACATCATCAGTGGCTAAGCACTCACCTGGTTTCTGTAAATAGTGTAACTCTCCCTCTCATGTCTCAGTGCGGAGCGGAACTCCCCTTTACTCTCATATACCTTTGCCAACAAGTGATGACTGAAAAAGAAGACACAGCAAAATCCACAGAAGATTCACATATAAATAAATGCACAATGAAGAATGTCCACTTACACACATGCACATTTAATAAAGTACTGAATTACTTTGATTGTCCAACCAAACATATCTGATGGATTTCACCAGCTCCAGTGGCCTTGTTGCATGTTCCTCACCTTTGAGCGAGTTTAAGAGATGAGGCGCCATGGTATTTCAAGGTTAATGTCAGGGCGTTTTCCAGAAATTTAACTGAAAGGTCACACTCCATTCCCCCATGCAGCATAAGACCAATCTTACTCTGGCCACACAACAGAGGAAAGAAAAAACATACTGATGATGCATTTTTTAATCCTTACAAACATATAACTTCCCTTCAGAGTTCATTTTTTGCATATAGCTCAGTTAGAAAACAATATTGCGATTTTCAGACTGGGCATTAATCAAGACTGTAAACTAGCCATGCATAGTCAATTTTTCACTGGTAGTGTTCCATGAGAATGAACTCTGTATCACTTGATTACTAACTGTGGGTGTTCTCTTGTTTATCTTTACAGATCATTGAGAAAGCTTAACACTCTCAGCACTTTCAGAGAAACAGAGTATGGAAGTCTGAAAGGATGTAACTACTGAGCATCCACACCTTTAAACAAAAAACCTATGAACAGACTGAGAGAGCGAGAGAGAGAGAGAGAGAGAGAGAGAGAGGGAAAAGGTTTCAGCACCATGGAGAGCAACTAAGTGTCACTCCCAAAAATCAGCGCCTATTAGCACTGATGGAAAACTCAATGTCTCATACACCTGTTGCCAGTCTGGAAGAGCAGCAGAGTTCTCTCATTTGTCAAATAAAAAGCCAGAGACACCAGAGTATATGTAGCTCAGCTGGCCAGTGCCTCTTGTTTTGTCTCTGTTCAGGTAGTGATACCATCAACTGCTAGCCAACCAAGCTTCTTAATACTGCATTTCAACACTGGAGATAAGAGGAAGATGCTGACTTGTCAAAAATATGGGCTGTCAAAGAAAACACCAACAGTATGATCTCTGAGAAAATATTGTGGTTCATTACAATGAAAACAACTGTGTTTGACAATAGGTAACTTACATCCAGTCTAGCCATCTCAGGGTGGTCGTCCCCACACACAAGTACCATGAGGTAGCGAGCACGGTACAGCAGACGAAGAGCAGTGGAGAGCTGTCCATTGGCAAAGCAGTAAAGTCCAAGGTTCATCTAAATGTACAGGCATTAAATAAGACATTAAAAGAGACACTGAAGAAATATCAAGGGAGCTGAGAAAAGACATTTATGGGTCTAAATCGTGGACAAACAGCAGACAGGGACACAGAGGGAGATACTCACATATTCTTGTATGGTACTGGGATGGTCAACACCCAGCACTCGTTCACTTATTAGAACAGCCTTCTGCTGGTGAACGAGTGCCTGAGAACACACACACACACACACACATAGACAAAGCCAAACCCAAACACACACAAACATGCATACACATATGACCAAACATACATACACACAGAGGGACACATATAGAGTTCCATCACTCAATGAGAATGTTATCATTTTTGTGAGTGATGCGTGTATATATTTACGGGGATGGACACTGAGAGTGAAGATCTAACTTGACCTAGAGAGAAGAACACATATTTTCTTCAGTGCGTCCTGGAGTGTGTACACTGTACCTCAGGGTAGTCAGTGAGGATGTAGTGTATTCGACCCAGCAGACGAAGGCAAGTGCACACGTCCTGGTGCAAAGGCCCATACACATGAGTGAAGAAACTGAGGGCCTGGTTGATTAAATCACAGCCATCTTTCAGACAGCCTTAAAAAACAACAACACACCAATAGAATTCTGAAAACATTGTTATTGATGTAGTGATAACTATTAGATCTTTATTCTTACACAGAATAAAATTGTGTAGTACGTAACAAGTTTGGCAATTCATATTTTGCACAGTTTGCAGTTTGCTGTTGCAGTACACATGGTGTATTCACCTTGCTGCACTCTTGCCTGGCCGCAGCGCAGGAGGTGGTGTGCTTCACAGGGCTTTGGGTTTATGTGTTTCACTCTGGGAAAAATATTGAGTATGTCCTCTTCAGTGAACGTTGTTCTGTGTTTGCCACCAAACTGATACTCCCTATTCAGAACCTGGAGAGAGGAGAGGAGAAGGGGATATGGGTTAAGGCTGAACAGACAAGCAGAGAGAGGTGGATATGGAGTTAACTGGGTAGTAACTTGGTTCAGATAGAGTTGTAATGGATAATGAGAGAGAGAGAGAGAGAGAGAGAGAGAGAGAGAAGATTTCTAAAAAATGATGTGATTAACATAAACTCATGCTGCTTGTAGAAACGAGTTTGAATGCAAAAACCAGATAGTCAAGTTACTGTACGAGGTGATTAATTTTCTTTGATTAAATTATTATCTCTCGATGTATATTACTGTTCCTCTACCTGTATTAGCCCTATTTCCCCCCTCAGAGGTCGAGATTTATATAACTCTTTTCTAACTTCTTTGAATTTTTCAGTTGATTTCATATTCTTTTTTTCATTACAAATATACCTGAAATGAACACATAGACTGATGGATTGATGGATGGATGGATGGATGGATGGATGGATGGATGGATGGATGGGTGGATGGATGGATGGATGGATGGATGGATGGATGGATGGGGTTCACAGTGAGGTGGTGGGTGACCTGGATGCCGGTTTTGATGGTGAGTTCTCTCAGCAGGGTGATCCTCTGTAGACCATATGTCTCCACTGCATGGTCTACACTCTCACTGCCAAATCAAGAAGAGACATCAGAATTTCACAAACCATTCATACAGCAAAGACATAAAATATATTCCACAAAAGAGTATTTATGAGGAATTGTGTGTGTGTCCTGACCACAGCGACCTAAAAAGGCTCATCAAACAGAGAAGTCCATTGTACATAAATCACCAGCTATGGAAAGCTGGATCATGGATTTCATCAATGCATTTTGAACTGTGTTAAAGTTCTTTATTTCTGAAGGCATTTTCTGCAGGTGTTTGTGTGTGTGCGTGCGTGTGTGTGTGTGTGTGTGTGCGTGCTTTGCCAATCAACACGTAGAGCCTAATGTATGACAGCATCAATTTCATTAGCTTCAACTTAGTTGAGATGCATAAAACCATTTATAAGCTGTAATATCCAGATAATGCCACTCATAAACTGTCATGTTCAGATAAGACCAATTATAAGCTTTAATATCCAGATAATTGCATTTATAAGCTGTGATATCCACATAATGCCATTTATAAGCTGTAATATCCAGATAATGCCATTTATAAGTTGTAATATCCAGATAACACCATAGCTGTCACATCCAGATAATGGCATTTATACGCTGTCATATCCAGTTCACACCAATTAGAAGGTGTAATATGTGGGTGCCAAGCCTCACCACTGCAGGCTGTAGTGGTAGTACTCCTGAGCCTCCACTTGTATGTTTCTCCAGAGTTCACCTGTGGTCAGGCTGGACCATGATACGGCACTGCCGCGCTGACATCGGCTCCTGCGACGGGACACCGGTCTCTTAGTGTGCTGACTGCCCTTGACATCCGGACTGAAGCTCAGGAGGCAGTTTAGGAAATGACTGACAAAGGCAGAGAGAGCTGATGGCTCCACAGCCTGAGGTCATGATGAAGAAACACATCATTAACATACTGAGGATCATAAATGCTGAAAGGAAGAACCAAAACAGTAAAATGACAGGTTTTGTGTCTGTGTGTGTGTGTATATGTGAGGCTGCAGCCATATTTTCAGTATTTTCCTTATGTTTCTAGCGTCTCCTCTCCCCCATGTCTTCTGTGCTCTCCCTAGTGTTTTTTGTGTCTCTCTGTGTTGAGTGTGTGCCTGTGCTGTGGGCGTGGCGCTCCCTCTCTTCCCAGATTGCCAGTCAGCCTACACACCTGCGGTCGACCTCCTCATCTACTCAACAGTATATCTCCCCTGGTTTTTCACCCATTCAGCCTGTGCGGTAGAGCTCGTTCCTTGGCCATTAGAATTGGGTTTCTACCTATTCTCATGTTCGCTACTTCTTTGTCTCCCTGCATCCAAGATCACCCACCACTCAAAAAATCTACAGTAAACAAACACTATTTTCATTCTAACACTGAATCTGTGATCTGCATTTGGGTTACACTGTTGATTACAGCAGAACAAGTCGGCCAGCATGAACCCAGCAGACACAGACTCCCGCCATCAAGCCCTAGATAACCGATGTTGGAGAGAAAAAAATAACCGTCTGTTGTCTTCATCTTCTTTAGTTAAAACCACCCCTAGCCCTTCCTCACCACCGCAAGCACTTTCCACCTCTGACACTCCAGCCTCCCCAGAAGAAGAACCTATGCAGTTGGGTTAGGTTTGCCTTTCCCCCGCCGAAAGTCTCTGGAGAATGAGGGCGGGTGAGTGTCTTGACTGCGGTCTGACCGGTCGTTTCTTCACCGCCTGCTCACTTCGGCCAAAATAGGAGGCTCACCAGTCGCAGCTGGGGTGCTGGTGAGCCAAACTACCTCCTCTCTTGTCCCCTGACCCAGAATGCAATTTCAAGCTACCTTGTGCTGAAGCCAACAATCTTTGCCATTGCTTATGTTGGTGGATTCAGGAGTAGATGAAAATTTTCTGGAATCGAACCTGGCTGCTCAGGCTGGCATACCTGTAGAATCACTTACACATCCTTGGACATCAATGCCTTGGATGGATGACTCCTAGCCCATGTCACACAATGTAACAAACCCCTGCACCTTGTCCTCTCAGTAACCAACAGATCCAGTTTCACCTCATCACCTCTCCCCATGCTCCTTTGGTCATGCTCCTACATGGTCATTGCCTTCGGTCTAACCTACGCTCCCCCACCATCTTCAAAGCCTTGATTAATGACGTCCTCAGAGATTTCCTCAACCGTTTTGTTTTTGTTTACCTTGACGACATCCTCATTCTCTCCTGTAATCTCAAAGAGCACATCCTCCACATCCGTCAAGTTCTGCAAAGGTTACCGGAAAACAAACTATTTGTTAAAGCCAAGAAATGTGAGTTTCACATCAGCTCTGTAAGCTTCCTGGGATACATCATTGAAAGCAGGCAGGTGAAGACAGACCTGGGCAGGGGCAGAGTGGCCAAGACCAAACAGCTTCAGCGTTTCCTTTGTTTTGCCAATTTTTACTGTTGTTTCGTCAGGGACTACAGTAGGATAGCTGCACCTCTAGCTCAGCTCACCTCATCTTCCATTCCCTTCACCTGGACCCCAGACGCAGACCAAGCCTTCTCAGAACTAAAGAGACACTTCAGCTCAGCTCTTCTTTGGTTCAGCTGGATCCCTCTTGCCAGTTTATCATGGAGACTGACACCTCTGACACTAGTGTGAGTGCAGTACTCTCTAAATGCTCAATCCCCAACCAAAAACTCCATCCTTGTGCTTTCTTCTCTTGCCGCCTTTCTCCTGCGGAGCGCAATTATGATGTTGGTAACTGTGAGTTGTTGGTAGCTAAACTTGCATTGACAGAGTGGGGAGACTGGCTAGAGGGAGCTGAACAGCCTTTCATTGTATGGACTGTAAGATTATAGTGACATCTGAACAGACATGGTTCAGGATAAGAGAACTGTTTAACCTGATGGTCGTATTACCATAGATACAAAGAAAGCTTCACACCTTTGGCGCCACATTACAGTTGGAGCCAAGAGCAATTGATTAAGGCAAAATATAACCGGTAATGGGCAAATGGCAGCCATCACAGACAAAAGGGGACTTTAGCATTAACACCTAGATTCTGATTTGCATCAAGCAACATTGTACACCTATTGTCTGTTTGCTTCATGGTATAAAAGGCCGATCACGGTAACAGTTCTCTGAGTTAAGCTTCAGCGCAAGCAGACGTGCTGCCGGATTCCACCACCACCAAATAAAACTCTTCTCCAAGCGCGCTTTTGGTCCGGTTCGTTTACTTGTAAAATCACAAGAAAATCCAACAGGATTGACCATAAGAATCTAGCGTGCATCCAGACATCTAATCGCCTTAATTCTTGTCAAGCCCTTTGGGCACTGTTGTTTGGTCCTTTCAATTTCAACTGACCCCATCTTTCTATCATCATGTGCAGTGGCTGCTGTTTCATTGGAAATCAAGTCCGTTGTGAGGGAGGCCCAATGGGATCAACCTGACCCAGGTACCGGTCCCCCTAATTGTCTCTTTGTGCCTGGCTCTGTTCATTCCAAGGTTCTCCACACTTCTCGCTTCGCCTGCTAACCAGGGGTTGGCAGCACACTATCGCTTCTGAAATGGCATTTCTGGTGGATGCTATGGATGCTGACCCCTGTGCCTATGTCTCTGCTTGTATTGTGTACCACCTGCTAGATCGCTCTCAAGTTTGGAAAGCCCTCTGCCAAGCTCTTGGAGCTTCAGTTAGTCTGTTATCTGGTTTCCACCCACAGACGAATGGACAGACTGGAAGTGGCTCTCTGCTGTGTCTCTGCTCAGAATCCATCCTCCTGGAGTTCTCATCCTAGATGAGCGCACACCTGCGGTCCCAAGCCTGCTTCTCCAACCATTAGGCCACAGCTGCCCCTAAAACACTACCTGGTCTGTATGGGGATCGAGCCCCCTTGCTTTTATTAGCACCACACACTAACCAACTGGTAATACACAACTTGGAGTTCTCTATACACTATTTGGCAGCGGTGGGATTCGAACCCACGCCCCCAAAGAGACTGGAGCCTTAATCCAGCGCCTTAGACCACTCGGCCACGCTACCACGACTGAACAAGGTCACAACTTAATGACCAGCGCCACCATTGAACTGTTTCCTTTTGATTGTTCATTAGGTTATCAACCCCCTCTGTTCCCCGTTCAGGAGGATGAGAATTCTGTACCATCTGTCCAAGCCCATCTCCACCAATGCCACAAGATCTAGAGAGGTGCCCGTTCAGCTCTGTCCCATTCCACTGACTGCAACAAATGCATCGCTGGCTGCCCCTGGACCCCCGTACCTGACTATCAAACAGGTCAGAAAGTTTGGCTCTCCTCAAAAGACATTCCGTTACAAACAGATTCTAGGAAACCCTTGCCACGCTACATTGGCCCATTTAAGACTGAAAGTATCGTCAATCCTTCAGCTGTCTCAAATTATCCAGTTCATTGACGATTCATCTGACTTGTTCACATGTTTCGCAATTAAACCCCACAGTTTTTCACCCATTCACCACCAGTTGCTTCAGCCTGTGTGGTGGAGGTCGTTCCTCTGCCATTAGAATTGTGAATTCTACCTGTTCTCAGGTTTGCTATTTGTTTGCTTGAACTAATCCTTGTCTGCCTACAACCAAGGTTTACCCTCTTGCCTGCCTGTTTCCCCTGTAAACCATCCATCCTGCTACGCTCACAGCCTGTCTTTGCTCACCTGCCCTGCCACCGTTGTCAGCCACCAGCTCCCTTTGCTCTCTCTGCCTTCGCCGCTACCTCCATTTCATCTCCACTCACAAAATCTACAATAAACGAACTCTGTTTTCATTCTAACACTGAGTCTGTGTTCTGCCTTTGGGTTACTCCGTTGATTACAACTGTCTGTCTGTGTGTGTGTGTGTGTGTGTGTGTGTGTGTGTGTGTGTGTCTGAATCCCACTCTGTCCCTCTCACTACCTTTTCCTCCTTCTTCCCTCTAACTGACTCTGAAGTTCTTCTACTAATAAGTGAGCTAACAACGCTACCAGACAGCGAACACAGTTCTAAACAGACGGAGAACCTAAGGTAAAGCAAACGCTGAAAGAATCGCGCACGAAGTAGATTATATACGGAAACGACAGCAGAGTATACAGGGCAAACGACTCCTTCCCCCCTCCCCCTCCCACCTCGGATCCTGCACCCTCCCCCCCTGCTATCTTCTCCTCCTTCTCCCCTCTATCTGACGCTGAAGCTCTCTTACTTATCAAATCCCATCGTCCTACTACCTGTCCTCTTGATCCCATCCCCTCCCCTCTCTTTCAGGCCATCTCGGACGACATTCTGCCCTTCATCTCGTCCTTGATCAACAGCTCCCTATCTACTGGTACGGTTCCTTCTGCCCTGAAGAGAGCACGGGTCAAGCCACTGCTCAAGAAGCCCAGCCAAGACCCTGCGGATGTCAGTAGCTACCGCCCAGTCTCTCACCTACCGTTTCTCTCCAAAACCTTGGAACGTGCTGTATATAACCAACTCTCACCATATCTTCTGCAGCACAATCTCCTGGATCAAAATCAATCCGGATTCAAAGCCGGCCACTCCACCGAGACGGCCCTTCTTGCTGTCACGGAGGAGCTCCACTTGGCCAGAGCGAAGTCTCTCAGCTCTGTCCTCATACTCCTAGACCTCTCCGCAGCATTCGACACGGTCAACCACCAGATCCTCCTCTCATCCCTTGCTGGGCTGGGCTTCGCGGGTTCTGCACTCGCATGGTTCAAGTCCTATCTGTCTGACCGCTCCTACCAGGTCTCTTGGAGGGAATCGGTCTCCTCCACCCGCACTCTACACACAGGTGTCCCACAAGGGTCAGTACTTGGTCCACTCCTCTTCTCCCTCTACACCAGATCACTTGGCCAGGTTATCTCCACCCATGGCCTCTCTTACCACTGCTACGCTGATGACACACAGCTGTTCTTCTCCTTCCCCCCCTCTGACTCCCAGGTTCAACCTCGCATCGCAGCCTGCCTAGCTGACATTGCCTCCTGGATGTCTGCTAACCATCTCAAACTTAACCCGGAGAAAACAGAGCTCCTGTTTTTTCCTGCTAAGAACTCCCCAGCGATCGACAATACAATCACCATCGAGGGATCTGCGGTGTTTCCCACCTCAGCAGCCAAAAACCTTGGCGTCACCCTCGACAACCAGCTGACATACTCCGGGCACATCGCAGCAGTCACACGATCCTGCAGATTCGCCCTATACAACATCAGGAGAATCCGCCCTTTCCTCACGCAACAGGCAACCCAGCTCCTAGTCCAAGCGCTTGTCATCTCCCGCCTGGACTACTGCAACGTTCTACTGGCTGGCTTGCCGGCCTGCGCCATCAGGCCGCTCCAGCTCGTGCAGAACGCCGCTGCACGCCTGGTATTCAACCTCCCTAAGCACTCTCATGTCACTCCGCTGCTTACTGCACTCCACTGGCTTCCGGTAGCAGCCCGCATCCAGTTCAAGACACTGGTGCTGGCCTACCAGGCCACAAGAGGCTCTGCCCCATCATACCTTCAGTCTCTTATAACGCCTTACACCCCAACTAGGACCCTCCGCTCCACGTCCTCCGGACAACTGACGGTCCCCTCACTCCGGGAACCCGGCAGCCGCTCCTCCCGACCACGCCTCTTCTCTGCCATTGCCCCGAGGTGGTGGAACGACCTCCCCCATGCAGTCAAGACTGCGGAGTCTCTTACCATCTTCCGCAGGAAACTGAAAACCCACCTCTTTAGAACACACCTGTCCCCCAATGCCTAACCTCCCTTCCCCCAATGCCTAACCTCCCTTCCCTAGAGGGAAAAAAAAAAAAAAAAAAAAACCTTTGTCTTGTATTTCTGTTTGTAAAAGTATTCCAGGGGCGCAATGCGAAAGGGCAATTTGACGCTCAGTCTTATTATGATCTCTGTTGAAGGTATTAGAAATCCGACTGATGCACCAATTGTAAGTCGCTTTGGAAAAAAGCGTCTGCCAAATAACTAAATTGTAAATTGTAAATTGTAATAAAATCCCACCGTCCTACTACCTGCCCTCTTGATCCCATCCCCTCCCCTCTCTCCTTCGGTCCATCACTGAGAATATCATTCCCTTCATTTCGACCTTGATCAACAGTGCCCTGTCTACTGGTACAGTTCCCTCTGCCCTGAAGAGGGCATGGGTCAAGCCACTGCTTAAGAAGCCCACTCTAAACCCAGCTGATGTCAGAAGCTACCGTCCAGTATCTCTTCTAACATTTCTCTCTAAAACCCTGGAATGTGCAGTCTATAACCAATTCTTTCCTTATCTTCTCTAGAACAATGTCCTGGATCAGAATCAGTTGGGATTCAAAGCTGGACACTCCACCAAGACCACCCTCCTCGCTGTCACAGAAGAGCTTCACTTGGCCAGAGCAAAGTCGCTCAGCTCTGTCCCCATACTTCTAGACCTCTCTGCAGCATCTGACACTGTTAACCACCAGATTCTCCTCTCATCCCTTGCTGGGATGGGCTTCATGGGATCTGCACTCACATGGTTCGAGTCCTACCTGTCTGACCACTCTTACCAGGTTACTTGGAGGGAATCAGTCTCCTACCTCGGCCCTTTCCAGACTGGTGTCCCACAAGGTTCCGTACTTAGTCCACTCCTTTTCTCTCTTTACACTACATCACTTGGACAAGTTATCTCTGCCCACAGTCTTTCCTACCACTGCTACACCAATGACACACAGCTGTTCTTTTCCTTCTCCCCCTCCGACAATCAGGTCCAGCCACGCATCGCAGCCTGCTTAGCTGGCATTGTCTCCTGGATGTCTGCTAACCATCTAAAGCTCAACCTGGAGAAAACGGAGCTTCTCTTTTTTCCTTCTAGGAGCTCCCCAACAATCGATGCTTAGATCATCATTGAGGGTTCTGTGGTGTCCCCCTCCAGAGAAGCCAAAAACCTTGGCATGACCGTGGATGACCAGCTGAACTTCTCAAGCCACATCGCGGCGGTCACCCGTTCCTGTAGATTCTCCCTCTACAACATCAAGAGGATCCGCCCCTTCTGAATGCAACAAGTAACCCAGCTCTTGGTCCAAGCACTTGTCATCTCCCACCTCGACTACTGCAACACCTTACTGGCTGGCTTACCGGCCTGCGCTATCAGGCCGCTTCAGCTTGTTCAGAGTGCTGCTGCACGCCTGGTATTCAACCTCCTAAGACACTCTCATGTCACTCCGCTTCTTACTGCACTCCACTGGCTTCCGGTAGCAGCCTGCATCCAGTTCAAGACACTGGTGCTGGCTTACCAGGCCACAAGAGGCTCCGCCCCATCCAACCTTCAGTCTCTGATAACTCCTTACATCCCAGCCAGAGCTCTCCGCCCTACCACCTCTGGTCAGCTGGTAGTCCCCTCACTTCAGGAACCTGGCAACCGTTCTTCTCGACCACACCTCTTCTCTGCTATTGCTCCGCAGAGGTGGAATGACCTTCCTCACTCAGTCAGGACTGCAGAATCTCTTGCCATCTTCCACAGGAAACTGAAAACCCACCTTTTTAGAACCCACCTGTCCCCCACTGCCTAACCTCCCTTTCTATGTCTCACACACACACACACAAAAAAATCATACTAACCTTGTGCCTATATCACAGATCTTGTTTTTTTATCATTTTTGTCACAGAATTCCAAGAGTGTGATAGTGAGGGTAATTAATCTACAGCCTAATTGTGATGCACTTATTGTTAGTTGCTTTGGTTAAAAGCGTCTGCTAAATACCAAATTGTAAATGAATCAGTGAATTAGTGTGGAAAGTGAGTCCAAACTACAATATTATCACATTACAGAACAGTATTTAAACTAACTCACTTACCAGAAGGTATGTCTTGAAAAGATGTTTTGCACATCTAGTAATCAGTTCATACATTGATATTCTCTGTGATTTGATGAAAGAACAAATAGTAAACATATGAAGAGACGTGGTATTAATGACATTATGACTTTATTAAGGTACAGGCACATGAGGTAATATACTCACGTAAACATGGTCCAGTCTGTCTCTGTGGGTTGTATTCTCCAGAAACTCCAGCATTTTGCCAAGGTAACGTACATTTATGCCATGCTGGTGTAGAGCTTCAGTCAGTGTGTGCCCATCCATAGGTACCACAGTGTAGTCAAGGAAGCCTTTGATCTACACACACACACACACACACACACACTGCTCATTACTATTCCATTTGCTTTCCAGTGCAGTTACAGACATTTTCCCTGATTTATTATAAATTCTTTTTATTAAAAAGTTTAAAAATGACTGAAACAGAATATACTTACCAAAGCTGGGATTTGGTGTGAAACCAAAAATGCTGCAGCATCTTTCAGCAGTTGTTTCTGTTCCTCTATCATCTTCTTGCTCTCCTTAGGAAATCGTACCTCTAAAACACATGTACACACACTTTAGCACAACCTGCTCCCTTGCCTGAGCGGGACAATATTAATGCATATTCATGTAGAATTCATACCCATGTTTAGAAACAGAACATGGTCTTAAATCACAGTCTTTGGCGGTGGCATGTCTGAGACTCAGTTTTGTATTCTCAAAGTTCAGCCTTTGTGATATATTTACAGCAACTAACTTACAAATATTTAACCATTTACTTATTTGAGGAATTCACACAGGGAATAATTTATACAATCTCAGTATCAACTAAGTTCAGTAATAGTTTAAAAAAACAAAGAGAGACTGAGAAGGATATTAAAAAACACTTTTGATTACTTGTGTTGGCTTAGGTACCTGCTGAAAATAGATTGGGGTTGAAATGTATGTTGGGTGGAGTTTGACTGACAGGACCCTCAGGACTATCAGCATTTGTCATCATTACTCTGTTTCTGCTCACTGCAAAAGAATACTGCACTAGTAACATCAGTTTATATATTGCACAGCTGAATTGAATAATTAAGAACAGTCCTTAATTAACAGAGGCTCTTAATAACAGTGGCTTTAAAGCTCTAAGAGAGGAGCCAATAAAAAAGTTACTTTGAACTCTGAAACTTTAAAACTTCTTCACACTTTAATTTTCAGGTCTATATACTTTCAGATGTGTACATACCTGTTTCTTCTCTTTTCTGTGTTAACACTGTCTTAGCTAATTCTTTCTCACAGATGGACACAGATGATATACTGTCTTTTGACTCCATGGCTTTGTTATTTCTCTGAGTATCTGAGAAAGAAGTCTCAGTATCCGCTATTAAGGAAGTGTCCATTTCACCTTGGTTCACCTCAGACTTTTCAAACATGTAAAGCAAAGCATTTCCTGTCAGACCATCCTTAACTGGGATTGAATCAGCAGTTTTACTGGTGTGTCTTTCCTGTCCAGAGCGCTGGAAGACTGTTTCCGTCAGTAGTTTTTTTCTAAGGAAATTAAATGCACAGAAGTGAAAAAATAAGTAAGTGAGCTGTGCTTAGACCACAAAGCTCACAAATGCTAAAAGCCACTTAGCTGAAGAGTCTGTGCATTATATCCAAAGAGTCTAATCACTAATTTAAGCTTCATTAAATCATTTTCCTCAGTAGTGTTGAGAGCCAAGACCAGTCCTCACCTGTGCTCCACAAATACCTCCACCAGCTCCTGCCTCAGGCATGCCAGACGATGGGGATGTTGATGAGGGAAACCGAGTTTCTTACACTCAGGAGGAACCTCTTCCCTCTCCACAGGAAGGAAGTTGAGGTCAGATGGAAAGGTGCGAAGAAGGTCCAGGATGTAACGACGGCCATCATTACCCACGATGCCCTTGCACTCAACAGAGGAACACAGTTCTACCTTTTGGTCATCCTTATCAAGCACCTGGTGACGTTGTATTCTCAGCTGTCGGCTTGGTTTATCCAACAGTTCTAAGAACCTTCAGAGGGACAAAGGCTCAGATTACCTACTGACTTTCTCAGTAACTGAATTAGGATTGACTACCTCCACATTAAACCAAATGATACATCACAACCTGGTAATAAAATATGTCTATGAATCAGATGAGCTGAAGGTTGTTTAAAATTGAAAACGTAACTCTTAGTATGAGTGCTATAGAGGATGAATTTTAATGACATAGTGTAATGTAATCCTTCCCCTCTTGACAACTCTGCAGCTCAGGACACGTTCATCATAAAAATGACTGTGGAACAAAACATAGCCTTTATATAATGACGCCAAAGCCCTTCAGAACATGAAATGAATTTGTTTACCTGTCATCGGAGAAGACAGTTTTGCCAAAGTCGGCGGAGCCATAGACGATACTCTCCTCCTGGTTCCGTTCCAGGATTCCTGGAACAATGGACTGGGCAGTGACGCGGTAGCCACGGTAATCCACAACAGCGGTGCCAAGCAGGTACAGGCCCTCTGCATCCAAGGCGCTGTAGGCTCGCACACCGTTCAGGTCGTTGCTAGCAGCGGCATGAGCTGCAGCATCTCCACCCAGTTCTCTGTAATGGTCACGAATGTCAAAACCCAGACTGAAGAAGATGTTGTTCCAGATAAACATACGACTGCGCGGTTCTTCGCTGGGGTTTATGGGCATCACGCTTCCGTCAACAACCGCCATAGCCCCACATGTTGCCGCAGCAACAAAGTCACTGTTTACCTACCCAAAGGAAGAAAGGATACAGAAATTATTAAATCAATTTTTGCATTTTGAAAAACAATCGATTATGTTGGCAGACTGAAATGAGATGTAATTTTCCACTTGCATATCAAGTTGTGAGGGAGGACTGGGGAGTTTGCTGAGTTATGAATGAGAGAATTTTGCCTTAAAGGCAGAGGTCTATGTAGAGCTGGCTTTACACTGGGCTGGCTATTGTACCATTTTATTATCAGCCTTCATCACCAATAAATTAACAAAAAGTATATAAGATCTCTCTCATACACAGTGCTTCAAAAATGGCTCCAAGCATGTCTGTACATCGTTAATGACTTGAATGAAAGTTCTGCTGATGAACTGTGATTACTTCCCTTCAGTGAGAATGGAGATGATGGACAGAATTAAAGAAGGAAAGGCTCAGACCTGAAACATGGCTCTGCTCCTCTGCAGTCTTTCTGAAAGACTCTGGCGTGGGAGCTCTCTAATGCTCTGGAATTCCTCATTCCAGTCACGAGTCTATAGAAATGCATACAAGCACACACAGACAGACAGACACACACACACACACAGACACAGACATAAACACACACACACACACAAACATACAGCACTATTTTAACTTTAATGACCATAAAAAATCCTCAGTATGTACTGACAAAAATCATCAATACTGTCAGAACATAAAAAACTTTTTTTTTGTTGTCGGTAGTTTCAAAACCATAAGGCGATGCTTCAGTGCTGATGGAGTGGTTCGCTCTCTGCCAGGGTAAGTGTATATGCTTGCTATGTTTCTTCCCCCCTACCTGTCCAGGCACATGTTCCTCATAGCCCAGGTGGGAGGAGCTGGCATCCTCCGCCCTCACACAGTCTACAGAATGGTGAAGCTCTGGAGCAGTCCAGCTGAACAGCTGCAGGGGCGTGGCCATCCTCTCAAACAAGTGGCACAAATCTCTGAAAGTCAACCCAGGGCACGCACTGAGTGACCAGGAACTCTCTTCAGGAGTCATTATTTATTTATTTTTGTCAGATACTGCAATGCAGCGGTTCAGGAGCAGGACTTTGGTCTGTATTGAGAGTTAAAAGTGAATTAGGGTTACCTTTTTTTCAATAAGGCACTAAAATTCCTCTTAAATATTGGACTGATCTGACTTAACAGATCTGTTAGGTCGTGACACAGGACACCAGGGCTGGCCGGTTTGGGGTTGAAGATGTAAGTTGTGGACCTGAAAAAGATGGCGTAGTCACAACATAGAATCTGCTATAAATGTATACACGTTGTCTCTAAACTGAGACCTCTTGGATTAGGTTGATTTAGGATTATGATTTATCATAACAATCTAAACTGCTCATTGAGATTGAGAGGCAGTAGTGGGGATTTGATACAAAAACCTCAAAGATCTGAAGAAAGAAAAGAAAAGTACTTGTCCTGTTCCCCGAGGGTTCAGTGTGCCAACAGTAGGTCTCATAGACCAGCTATGCATATGCACAGATTTGACCATAACACGCATAAGAGAAATTTCAGAAACATTTCAGTAGTGAGCAATTTTTTCTTAGCAGGGGTGTCCTCATAACTTTTTAATATTTCTTGACTCCCAATTGATTCATGTCTCTTTTTTCTTAATTGTTTTACTACGTTCCTTTCCCCTTCTTTTTTTATGTCTTCACATGTTTTTGCACACTTTATTTACTCTCCTAATGTGGGATTATTGGAACGTTTACTCTTGCTAATAGTGATTAACAAGAATGTGTGTCCATTTTAAGAACTGCCATTCATCATTAGATGTATTTGGGAGCACACATTATCATTAGCATACGTTTCACAAAATCTACACTGTTCTTACATACTCACTTTGTTTTCCATACTCAGGAACACATTAATGCAAGAGGCCCAATTCATCCATAAACTTAATGATATGAGTATTCATTTTTATACCCGGTATATGTGTATGTATGGACTCATATGGCATAATGGTCTATAAGTTTGTCGAGATGGGTGTGTAATGGTGTGTAAATGGTGTACTTGCATGGATCTTTAAGGCATGGTTGCATATGTGTTGTGTAAGCGTCTCAGACTTCAGCAGAAAATTATTCTTTCAGTACTCACTGATTGAGGTAGAATCCGCGGGCTGATGCCGTGATGCTGAGCTGTCTGTTCTCCATGGTAACCACATCGAGATACATGAGATCACCATGCATCTTTCTGTTCCCAGGAGGAGGGTTCCAGTTACTCATGGTCAGGGCCTTCAAGCATTCCACAGGCTACATGGTGAAACCAGACAAAGCATAGCCAAATCAATTATTTATGTCAGTCAACAATGATCAACTACAAGAATGTTTCACTCAATTCTACTCAATTCTGCTTTTCATTATTTACAACATTGCTATAATGTCAAGTAAGTGTAGATTTCAAGGGCATATCTGGGTCGCCCGAGATATTTTCTGAGGTTTCTTCTGTGCTTTGCCTCTCTGTTAATTCATGTGCTTGATCTACACATTAAAACACAATGAAAAAAATAAATCAAATTTTTATTAAGACTAGAAAGTCTGGACACACTCCCTTTAAAGTGCCTTTAAGGAATAATTTATTACAGACAGAATATTTCCCCAAACTGTTTAAATGCATGTCAGGCTTAAGATATATTTCAACACCAGCTGGAAATCAATGCAGATAATTAACAGTCCCGACGCTGTTAAAGACTCTTTCTTATCTGGGTACACACTGTCAAAGTGCTTAATTAACAACATTACATATACATGGGGAATGTTAAATCCAATCATTTTGAAGGTTCTGATTATTACTTTGCCACAATTCCCTGAAGATATAATTATGTAAATAATCATTTAACTGACATCCTTCCCTTAGAACCCTCCGGCCTTCCAAACAGAGGTAAATGCTACCAATTCTAAGATAAATTTCAGCAATTTTACAGAAATTGATGTGCCTTCCCATAGCAAAGGACAAGGACAATGTTTGGGTAGTAAATACCAGCATATCACCTTCCAGTTTTCTCTTGGAGGCTGCAGGGGTGCCAGTAGACGCTGTTTACTGCCTGGAAGAAGGTGTTCAGGTGGGGCACAAGGAAACTGCTTCAGCTCAACTCCTTTCTTCTTGACCTTGCGTCTCTCTGGCAAAGAGAAACACTACTGTTGCTGCCGTCCATTTGAGTTAGTTAATAAAACACCACAAAAATGACCATGTTAATCTTACTCTAAAATATTTCCAAAGAGCAGTCCTACATTTCATCCACTGTTCATTGTTCATCCACTGAAAATTATGCTATCGAGACGTTCCCTACTGATGACTAACCTATCTCACTCCCTCCTTACCCGTCATTTTTTCATCAGTGAAAAGAGAGAGAAATGATGGGGAGCGACACTCTGCTCCATTATAGCCGTCTGTAGGATCCATACTCTTCAGCAGGTTTCGAACATGGCGCAGATGGATACGTATCTCTCGCACTGTGTATGGCTCTGCAGTGCACAAAATGGCACAGTGGTGACACCTAACATAAACGTCAGCATGTCCGAAAGTGAAGCATCAAACTCTTTATGAGTTCAACTGTATTTTTGGCTTTCATTGTAGACCTGTGATTGAACTGAGGCTTTCAAACTGTGCCTCCAACAATCAAAATAAGTTCCTAATAAGTGTCTAAGAAACTCCTCTATCATTCTCTTTCCAGGAATTGCACTAACAAAAAGAATTACAAAATGTATTTCAAAAAGTATCGCAAAAAGTTTGCACTGCTATATGTTCAGGTGAAAATGAAGGTCTAGCTGTATGTCTTAAGACCTAGTTGATTGTCTCTATACATTATACCAATGGCATTGCTGTTATTCACCAAAAGACATTTGCTTAAATAGGGTAAATACTTCACACAGATATATCATGCCTGCAGCTTTTCATTCTCTGTTGATGCTTTGTACACCACAGCTGAAGAAAATGGAACGGGAGGTAGCACTGGGTCACCGTAGAAAAGATAAGGGAAATCTCACCCTCCACGACCTTGAGCACAGAGCCTTCCTGCAAGCCTGGGACGGACTTGAGTTGAATGAAATTATCAAGCGAGTTTCCATTGAGCTGCAGGGAGAAACAGGTGCAGTGGCAGCTCTCCTTCCGATCCATCAGCACCTGTTTGATCTCCAATACCACTGCCAGAGGTGACACCTAGCGTAAAAGTGGCACTTTGATACGTTGCTTTCACGTACCTTGTCTGAGTACGAAGGAATTAAAGGAATAAAGTGGAAATACATGAAAGAAAATATGCTCAACATGAAGCTATGACTATTCTCTTTCATATTATGAGTCGGTACAGACTGCTTTAGATCTCCTGTGGAGTGATGTGACTGATTAGACAGTTTTAAGGGATGTCACATGGAGCTTGTGTGTAACAGCTTGTTCTGCAGTGGTGATCTCATATTTGGGTCTGTGCGTTTGTGCACGAGAGGGTTGTCTTTGTGAAACTGATTATGCAACAGCTCTAATGGCAAAGTACACAGGACATAGTTCTTAATGAAGAGGGTCTCTATATATTTGAGAGATGAGTAATTCATCAGTAGGGGTGTTTTAAAACTACAGCTGACATAGAACATAAAAAGAAACAGGACAAGTGCACTATCAGTGAGCACCTGTAAACCACAGTTAAAACCAAATCATAGTTGGACTGAGCCTCAGAGAGATTTTACCTGTAGCTCAATAGATTCTGTGAAAGGGAGATGGATCTTGACATTGAAACCATTTTCCGAAGTGAGCATCATTTCTTGTGCCGTAGAGTCTGGTTGGTGCTTGGTGCTACAACTGTTCTGTTCAGTGATGTGATTTATGAATTCTGTGTCAGGGTTGTATCCTAAATTTAAAAAGCATTGGTGGACAGGAAAAGAAGAGAACAGGCAGTGAGAGAATGATGAGGTAAATGATTTTTCTCGAGCAAAAATCAAGTTCTAGCGCAATTCTAAATTGGAAAGTGATAAAGGGTCTCTCGTGAATGTTATGTCATTGAGAGAATGGTGCCGTAGTAGTGATGGATGTGATCTAATTTGCATGTTTATCAAAATTGTAGTTGAGGCACACACACAAACACGTGCGTGCACACACACACATACACACACACACAGAGGGAGAGAAACAAAACCAGATACTCTAAAAACAGAGGCATGGATACACGCATGTCCTCACAGACATAGACCTAGCCATACACACTTCACCCCAAATGTGCACACACACCTGCGAAAGGTGGAGTAGTGAGGAACAGTTTGTCAATCACAAACAGAGTGAACTCCTCTGTTTGTCCCAGCTCTCCATCCGTATATGTGAAAATGAGCGGTAGCTGTTCACAGTCTTGTCCTTCCTGTTTAATGTGCGGTCCTTCCTGTTTACAGTTCTGTCCTTCCTTTGCACTGTCATGTCCCATTGGCACTGCGTTCAGTGTAGTCTTCTCTTGGCCTTGGTGTATTACCACTACATCCATCTCTGTCTCTGTTCCACTCTGAATAGTTTCTGCTCCGTCAGGCTCCATCGTCTCTACCAAGTGTCTAGGCTCCATAGCCTCAGTGTCTAATTCTTTTTCCACTGCATCTAAGTCCTGATCTACCTGCACTACACTGTCTTCCCTCAGCATAGCACCCTGGTCTAACAGGACACACTCACTTTGTTCTACAGTGATTACGATTTCTTCTGCTCTTGGTCTATTTTGTTTGACTCCCTGATCTGCCTTGGGCATTCTCTTTTCTTCCTCCACAATAGCTTGTTCACTCTGGTCTATATGGAATTCTGTTAGTGTCATGCCTTGGCTTTTTGAAGCATTTTGTGCACTCTGTATAACAGACTTTTCTGTTTCTGCTGTTATGTCTTCCTGCTGTGGTAGAGCTTGTCCCACCTCTGCTATGCCAGGGTTTGTTTGTGCTCTTTCATGCTCTTTTACCACTAAACCTGCACTGCCTACTGTCTGTGCTGCATCTGTTTCTGAACATGAAGTATCATATTCATTCCAAACAAAACCACATTCATTTTGTGTTCTGTCTTGTTCCATTTGTGTTACTCTGTCCTCTATGGGCAACAGGATCTGCTTTGTCTGTACAGTATCCCTTGATGTCTGTTCACTCTGTTTGACCTTCTGGACTCCACATCGCTCCTGAAAAGAGTCCAGCCGAGTGTGAACCAGCATAGGTTTGCTGGTTATGTTAAGTGTTAAAATGTGACTTTTCCTGCCCCCTGGTGGTGACTGCACTCCATCAGAGAGGTGCTGAATTACATAGCCAGCAGCTGAGTGCTCCATGGTTTGTGACTGTAAGAAAGACAACAGAGGCCACTCATTTCCATAATTACTTTGCATTAAGTCAAGGGAACAGAGCTCTTGTTCATCCAAGCTTGTTCCTGACTGCCTTTCCATCTCTCCACATCCCTCTCCTCCGCACTCCCTGGCAAGGGCAGTCCCAGAGCTGCTGCTCAGCACTATATCTGGATACAAGAGGTGATCCTGATCCAGGGCTTTAGATGGTTCAGAGTCTTCGGGGGCCTTAGAGGGACAAAAGTTCTCCTCATCACTGTTCTCTCTGGACAAGAGCGGAGATTGCTCTTCTGTCTGGTCAGGAGCGTTTTCACGCTGGAAATAGTTTGACAATAAACGACAGCAGTGAACCACATTGCCCATGTTTCCAGGGACCACCATCCAATGCCTCTGTTGCTAAAATACAGGATAAACAAACCAAACCCACAAAATATAACAGGAGAGGTTTTTAGGGTTAAAGTCCTGGTCATTGACCACTCCGAATACAGTCCAACAGTTGCTGTGATGGAGAGGTAACAGCAGGAGCAGTGAGGTATGACAATCAACTGATATACCTCTCTGGAGGAACCAAGATATATCACATGCTGGACATGTAGTAATGTCAGTCTTTTCAAACAAACATGCTGGGATATAGATGAAGATTTCCAAATTCTGTGGGTTTAAAGATAATAGCTATTACAAAGATGGTGAAGATATTCGCCTTGCTACCGTTAGATTTTCATCTTTTCATCAAAGCTGCTTTCCTTCTTTTGCTGTCCTTATTTTATTTGGTATTTCTTATCTTCTTCTCAAAGAGACAAAAGTCAAGGAAAATGGTTAACTCTGTAGACTCCTGTGAGGCACATTAAAGTCCAATCTTTAGTCCAGTGGTTCTGAAAAATCTGTCACAAAACAGAAACAAAGTTTTAAAAAAAAAACAGTTTGGCTGCGCATGAGAGTAAAAGTTAGTCCTGTTAATTGTTCTTAAAAATAGTCCTCCAGCAGTGCATGAACTTGATTAAAATGAAATGAGAGAGTTGCTGTCCCAGATACAAGATCCTCTTGCTCCACTCCTTCCCTCATGGTCTCTTTTCCCCATAGTCCTCTCTCTATCTCAGTGGAAGGCAGACACACAGTGAAGCCCTGTTTTCACTGGTCCCTGTCTCCATTGCCCAGTTCTCTTGCCGGCCAGTGAGAATCATGACAGGTCTTTTTAGATCCGCACAAGGACGCTGCTTAAGTTCTGTTCACCAATGAGCTGAATAGACTACATGACATAACTTCCTGGATTCCCATTAATATATTCATCACGTGTAGACAGCTACTCACCAGAGACCTTTGAATAAATAGCTGGAACAAATACCGTTCTCCGAAATTGTGGTGTTACGCAAATGTCATGCTTTTCATGTCAGTGACGTGAAGTCTAACGAATTCACCATTCTGTTTCAGAGGGCCCTCTAGCTAAAGCCACAATGGTTGCCACGGGAGAACGCTACAGTAACGCCAGAATTTTAAGACAGTCCAAAGACCTCCAACCAAAACTATGAGAATATTCCAGAAGTACACACGAAACAGTGGCGATGGAGCAAACCATAGTTATCACACCTTATACAAGTACTGAACAAATACTAAACTGAAGTTACCTTTCTAGATAATTTTTACCGGCTGTCTTGTTCAATGAGGGGGCAGCGTCTGCACAGTCTACTTGCCTCAATGCAGCCCTTTGTTACATATGTAACGCTTGGATAGGTTTAGATGTTTTGGTGCGAAAAATGACTCATGCTCGATTATTATCAAAGCACTGAGTGTGAATGCGCCACTAGTAGGCTACGTTACAGAGCTTTAGTTTGAAGAAAATTGCTGGAAACAGCGGGATGCACTACAGTATTATAACAATACTGATAACATCAGCATCATCTTACAAGGACGGAATGCTACACATTAAATGAGCTAACCAGAATTTTACTTGTCAAACAGCTGGCGTACATAACCTTACTTAGCTTACTGCAGTGTCTACGAATGGTAGAGCTGGAAATCCAATCCCTCAACCGTAGCTAGACTCAACCTCGTTGTTTTCCCTCATCCACAGATCGTAGCCTACGTTTCTTACGCTCCGCATTTCACCACTGCAGCCAGCGCTGAAGATCAATGTCCCCTCTTCTGCGTCTTACAAAGATTTAATTCCTGAAACGATTTTATTAAAGTGAAAAAGAACAGGAAGATGCCTCGTCCACTTCTCTCATTCATTTTCACTCACAAGAATAAAAGTTTTAGAAAGCGAGGTAAGTTTAAGTTTTCATTTGTGATATTAAACGAAATGTTAGTGATGTCTGTTTACTGCGCACGTAGTCTTGCAAATTAATAACAAACACAATATATGTCTTAGTACACTGCACATTAATTCCTTGAATGTTTTTGTATAGACTGGTGAAAATACAGAGTGGAGTGAGGCAGATTTAGAGTTTAGAGCAACCCCGCAGAGGGGGCTGGCATGTGTGCTCACTTAGTTTGTGTGCTGTGCTCGACTCTCGGAGGGTCATGAGCAAAATGGTAATCTCATTTTGTTGCTGGTCAGTCATGATCAGTTGTCATCGGAGGTCGTCAGAGAAGCATCCCAAGTTTTATTTCACATTAAAAGCCTACTGTCAAATTATGATTTAAAGGTCGGTACTTTAATCCTTTAAATTGGTGATTATTCAAAATTCATCATTTAAAATCCAAAGCGTCATGCATACTGTTCACGACAAAACTTAGTTTAGCGGCTCTAGTCACAGCCTGTGTCCAATATAATGGGCCCGCTATCCCAAGTGAAGACAGGAGTACTTGTGTTGGTATAAATGGTCGTTTGATCAAGAAACAAACCATCGAAAATGTTATAAAACCCATGAGCCAAGACCAAACATGCCATCAGTGTGTGAGAGGTTGTCATCGCAAATTGCTACATATCTTAGTATAAGCATCCAGACAAAAATGTCATTATATAATGTTTAACTGAATAAAGCGCTGGAATATAGATCCCCAAAACTGGTCATTGATCTTAACTTGGAGTTGATAGTATCCAACTTAAATAAGTACAGTGCAATTAAAAAAAAAAAAATCAAATATAAACAAGATAGAGCCTCTGATGTATCAAGAACACATCGAAGAGGTGACAGAGAACTTTGGGATCCCTTTGAAGATATAGAGTTTTAAAAAGGATTCTTGAAATGATCTGCATTCACCTTAACTGTTCTGATCACTAACTCTTTAAAGCATATGGATCTTATATGCTTGTCTTCTCGCTTGATCAGGTCCTTCTTATGACTTAAATACTCTTGTAATTGCCTTGCCATTATAATCAAGGTAATACATATTATCAGTATCCTATACGTCCCATTTCCTGAGATGTTGTAATTTATTAAATTTCATACGTTGCATCTCTTGATATTTGATGGCTTTTTTTCTTTTTTCTTTGTATTTTTCTTATTTTCCTATTTGTATTTCCCCATTGTCCTTCTTGTCATAGTCCTCACTGTTAGCTTTGAACTGAAGGCACCGTGTGAATGAAACTAGATTATTCTTTCGCCCATTTTTGACTTGGTCTCATTATTAATGAAAAGCGAAAAATAATAACTCACTATGTCATAAACTGAAGCAAGAAAACCATCTGCCCACATTATCTGTAAACACAATGTACACATAATGGGTAAGTTGCCTGTTATGTAGAGCATGCAATTTGAAATTAGAGTCGAAATTAAATTGAGGACTCAGTTCTTGCCATTACCTTCTTTTCCCTGGCCTTTTTTATATCTCCATTATGAATTCATAACGTTTCGGACCAAACATGTGAATAATGTTGTAATGTGTCATATTTTATTCGCTAGATGGCAGTAGAGATCTTTAAATAACTCAGCCACGGCAACTCGCACTACTCGAACAGATGCTTAGTGTGTGCACGTTAGCCTTAACAGACACTCGACTGCTACAGTCTTTGTTTTTCGACACGTAACAACAGACTTTGTTTTGTTATTTCTGTGTTACTCCTTTGTATTAAGTTTTCAAATAAATTCAATACGACAAAACAGATTTTTGTATAATGATTTAGCACATCTTTATTAGTGCATCGTTGCAAGTATTGAGTGCTATTAAACTACAGCAGTGACGTTATGAAACAGTAGAAATGATTAATAGCTTAACTTATATGAATTTATTCTCTCACAGTTTTCGCAGTGTATCAGCATAGAATACATACAGTAGAGGGGCACTGTTAGCATATACCTGGAGTAACCTATTACAAGTCTTCTTATCCTCTCATTATCGGTTTCCCTGATAAAATCCCACACCACACACTCAGTACACAAAGGTTTTGCTCCTACATGTTAGGCCTAACAAATGAAACTCCAAGTTATTGCAAGTTACAGTCATTTACAGTTATAGGTAAGTTTAGACAGCAGTGCTATTAACAAGAACTGTTTCAGAGTTTCAATTTTTAAAAGGCTCAAAGTTACACACAAAACACAGACACTGTAATTAAAGGATTTCAGATGGTCTCTTTCCTGGGTCTTGTTCGCAAATAATGGAGACATGAAAGTACCGGCCATTAAGAAAAAGGCTGATCGATTCAGTTTCCTCTCAATTGTTTTGACTCCACCAGCTGCTTAGGGGCACATTTCCCATTTAAGATTGATCTTAGGGGTTAAGATGGTATAAGGTTTAAGCGCAGTTTAAGAATATTCATGATTTTCTTATTCATGTGTTTCTCGATGCATCATGTAATCTGAGAGCATGGATACAATACTGAAGCTGTTTAGCATCAGAAATAAAGGATAAACAACATGTACGTTTGTATATTTGGATCATAAGAATCATGCTCTGTTTCTAGCCAATGTGTATTTTATCACTAATGTGGGCACCATTTTCATTCTGCAGTCAAGGTTTGTCAAGAAAGATCTCACCCATGGCAAATGTGCAGAGGGGAGAAAGGTTACGCAGGATGTCTCTTCAGTGAGGGGAGATAAAACAAACATTGCATAAGGTTGAAAAATAATCATATAAAACTACAGTGTAAGGGCTTTCTCACCAGTAATGAAAAAATAATGTATGGAATAATGTTGAAATAAAATATGCATTTACTTAAGTTTCATGTAATGATCTAATGAGTGACAAGACATAAAAAAAATAAACATGTCAGTAACCTTCATGTTTCAGTCTGAAAACATGTAAGGTTGTTTTGTTTACTTAAACTAAATAATTTGCTGTAATGATAAATGTTAAGAAGTTCAAATAATTTGGTGACATTCTGCATCAAGTAATTTTGTATATCGCAAAGATAAACCTGTTTTAGGAAGGCTCCTGCTAGTAGTGTCAGGTGTTTCTTTTTCTCTTAGTGATACACATAGCTTTGAATCAGTGGTCAGCGGCACACATAAAACCGTGTAAGCTTGCGGATTGTGTAAGATGGTTTTAGGTTATGTGGCCCAGATTTACATTACCGTTGGGTTGGTGACACAAGGTTTTCTAAGTATATTTAAGCACAGGTCTGCTATTTTGGACAAGATCTCCATCACTTTTGCGCATTTAATGGTTCTTCTAGTCAACTTTAAGCCCCACAGGTTCATACTCAAACATGGAAGGATTGTGTTTTGTTTAAGCGAGTGAAGCTCTAATCACTGAGCTGAAGGCTATTGCATTCCGACTAGTGCAACGTGGGTGACTGTCCATCAGAACTGCATTTCACCATCATTTGCTTCCCTGAGGCTCAGTTTATAATTCCGTGGTCTCTGTTCCCGCCTCCTCTATCAGTAACAGGTTCCTTCGTCTGCGTCTCCGCCCCTCTAACCCCTCCACACGCTCCCCTTCCTCCCGGCGCCCTGTCAAAGATCTGTGCCGCGAGAGAAGCCGGTGTCTGTAGGCAGAGAGGAAGAGGGTGGGGTCAGGCATAGGGCGGGGCTCCTCAGGCCCCAGCACTCGTTCACGGGGGACACACTCTCTCACTCGCTCCGATCTCATCTTTTTGGCAGAGATGCGGCCTGCATGGCTGGCTTCAGCTACGACAGGTGATGTAGGCGTTTGCGTGGCTGAGCAGTCTGAGCTCTGTAGGAAAGGCAGATATTTTTTCTGTAAACGTGATTCCAAGAAAACAGGAATGGTAAAATGATTTAATAAGTAATGACTTGTTAATTAACATGTATTTGTTAAATGCTGAAAATGCTTTTGTGCCGAGAAAAGTTGAAATAGTTAAATTACAGACAAATAGACGTCGAAGAATTAACTGAATGAATGTCTGTCGTAACCGTCAGTACCGTCACTACTTCATTTACAGTCTATCATTAAGTCAAAATGAATTACAGTATGAAACGCTGATGACATCCATGCGAGCAATAAATATTAAACAATTATTATATAGCCTCCAAACCTGTGAAACTTCATTCTCCTCTTCCTCATTGTGGTAGCGATAGAGACGAAAATGGGCGGAGTGAAAGGAGAGCTGCGCTGCTGTGTCATTCTGCTTGCGCAGCTCGTGTCCAAGGGCAGTGATCTTGTGGCTGCGGCGTTTCAGCTCATCCAAGAAGCGACGCTCCTCCTCTCTCAGTTTGACCTGCAGAGAACTGGCCAGTATCCCCTTCTGTCTGACCTCTGCCCTGAGAGCGACCAGAACGCAGTCCTGCTCCTCCAGCTGATCCTCTGCTTCCCGCAAACGAGCCTGGAGCATCTCCTCCTCCAACTCTACGTCTTAAAACACACACACACTTGCATAAACACACTTACATACCGGTATTTGGAACTGCACACGTACATCAGATTAGGAGATACCGGTTAAAATAGTCATATTCAAATTGCTGCTTATCTATACCTTTTGCACTCTGTGTGCTAAGCCACTTCTTGTTATCACACCCCTACTCTCTCTCTCTCTCTCTCTCTCTCTCTCTCTCTGTCTCTCTCCCTCTCTCTCTCTACCCCCCCCTCCCTCTCTCTCTCTGTTTCTCTCCCTCCCTCTCTCTCTCTCTCTCTCTCTTGTCCTTACCTGCTCTTGATCTTGCAGGCAGTCTGTCATTCAGTTCACAGGTGAGTTCTGCAGACAGAGACAAGAGGAAACTAAAGGATCCAGTAGAGGAATGTGCCAACTAATGTCCGTGTGGGTCTGCCTCACACGGGCAGTAGCGGTTCAAAATTAGGTGTCTGAAATACTTCAGCAGTTCAATCACTGTCAATTCTGAAACTGCAGCAAAATGAAGTGCTCAAAACAGCTGTAAATGTCTTGCTGTGAATTAGCAAGTATAAACCTCACACCTGTAATAAATTGGATGGATTTCAAAAACAGTGTCAGAGTGGTATTATACATATATCAGTAATGAAGCTTTAAGCTGTGGACAGCTGTACACTGTCACCATCGCTGAGGATATAAATTGTCTCAGGATTTTGGTATAATCCTGTTATGGTCCTGGTTTCTGCCTATTTGCCTATACGACAAAGGAGAAAATGTGAAATCAGAGTAAAGTGACTGGAGGTAACTGACCATTGCATCTCTTTTTCAGGTGACGAATCTCCAAACGCAGGCCAGTCAGCAGAACTCGATGCTCCTGTTGCAGAAATGCTATGTTACTCTCAGCGCTTTCAACTTGTTGTGCCAGACTGCTGCTCTCCATTGGTAATACTCAGTCTGTCTGTGGGGATAAAAACCAATATGTAAAGCGGTGATCAAACGCGGATAAGCACGCTCTTACAGTGTGCATCATATCTGTTAGCCTCATCATTTACTTAAAATGACAACATAAATGTGAAAATGGATTGTCCATAGAAACCATTTGCATTCAGCTCCTGCAGAGCTGCCTAAAGACCCCATTTTACTTTGATGTAAAAAATAGTATCCGCAGTGCCACCCTTAAACCCAACACCCCCACCCAAACTACACACTCAATCCAGGTCATAGCACCAGGTTATGGTGCTTTTTTCTTACCACAGAGCTACCAACAGCTTCGTATAGGATATGCTTTGGCTATATATCAAATTCTTGCAGTTAAGAAAATATTACATATTAATTGTGGTCTTAAGTGCAATCTCTGTGCTACGGTTCTTTTAAGAAGCTTTCTAATCTTGTGGAACTGTCTTTAAAATGTCTTAAAAATGCACTTTCAGACAAAATAAAAAGTTTCAGATGAACACAAATGGCTCAAAAATCTGCTCTTTTCTTAGCACCCATAAAGCCTAATCTCTGAACCTTTCATTTTTGAGAGCGGATAAGAAAAGATCCTCATCAAGTCTAACGCAATGACTAAACAATGTAACAGGAAAGTCATCGTGCTGAGTTTGCTTTTTGCAAAAGCATTTTTTTGATGACTTCGTCACAAAATTCAGTTCAGACCGCAGTGTTTCTCTGACGTTGCAGGGACAATGACCACATGTCGCACCATGTTCCCATCCAAAAATTTCGACCTCCACCTCCAAGTACACTCTGCATTATGTCATTGTTATAGCCGGGCCATTGAATGACAATGAAGTGTTTAACGACCGCATTTATTAACATCTGCATCTGTGGACATTAAAACCGTCCAGACTCGACCACGACAAATGAAGTACAATAGACGTATAGGAATCGTCAAAGAATCGACAATAAAGCAGTAGAACACATACTACCGCCCTTACTGTAGCAAAAAAATGCCAAAGCTCCGCCACCAACGTATTGTATGGTATTTACAAACAAGTTCCTTTATACAACGGATCTGTATGGTCTATGGCTAAGCACTGATCCATCCTCGTTTTCCATACTGTTTATGGGCCATCTCCATAAACAATGGTACACAATAGTAAAGAACATAAACTGGTAACGGGCAGGGTAATCGAGTGTTAAAATGCATGATAATAAAACGAAATACGTTACTTACGTTTTTACTTTGATAACGCGACTTCAGCAGGGCCTTGAGGACAACATTGCAGAGCAACGCGACGAAAGAGTGAGCCGGAGTAGCCCGTACATTGTAGTCCGGAAACCAGCCAAAAGCCCGCTGAAGTGAGAGACTATTGATTTATTTTCAAAGATTTCTTGTTCCTGCTCATCAGAAACGAAATACACGAGTTTCTTAATTAAATTGTTATCAGTGATGACACTGAAAATGTTGAATAACATCTGTCGGCACCTCTTGTGTTTAATAAAGTCTGTGCGTTCGTATTGCCTAAAATTCCAGCTTTCATTTTGACGTTGGGGATTTATTGTTATCAATAATCTAATTAGGGCTGAGATTTCAGGACCATGGACAACGATATTTTCGGCGCAACGTGCTCTCTGATGACCATTTTAACGTTGCTCTGACGACGTCTCATGAGATATCGTCTATGACCTTAAGTGAGTCTTGCATATTCAGCTGCTGAACTGTTGCATTCAGCACCTTGATATACGAAACCATTGATAAATTGACTTCCTGCACACGAGAACAAGGTGAATAGTATAGCTGTTGCCCCTCAGTATTGCATCTACTCCTTGAACAGCGATATTTCTGAATGTGTGGAAGAGACGTTCCCTAATTCTGTCGGACTTGACTCACAAATCGGTTGATAAAGGTTTAAGTTACAGTTTGTGACAACGAATGCTTTGGACAAAGATGCACGCATAAATGAAAAGCCATCATATATCTTTATTACATTTACCCATTCATCCTCGCGGCACTTTGCTATTTACTGTTAGTTAATACACATCAATACACTTTGTTGTTCCAGTTTACGATATATGTGGACTACTGAGAGAAACTATGAGGAATGTTAAGCCTTGCAAAGCTAAAACGTGTTCGTCTGCAGCTCCACGACTTTTATCGTCAAACACGGGACAGTTGTAGAGCAGTTCCGAAGAGCTTGCGGAAGAGAACAAGGCTGCATTGACTGCCCAGCTGCAGAACACTGACACCCAGTGTCTGAGAGGATCAGTCGGCAATGTCCAACTCATCAGCAACGCTAATGAGTGGCTAATAAGTAGTCTGCTACACCAAATCAGTGTTAGGGGTGTGTGTGTGTGTGTTTGCGTGTGTTTGTGTGTGTTTAAACATCATTCCTCTTTCAAGAGTTATCCATTTCACAACAGAGTTACATCACAGCTCTGTGCTTTTTTCTGAGCACAGAAAAGAGCTCTCATTTCACTCCATTCACCTGCCTACAATAATGATAAAATTGTGCCATGTGTTTATTGGGAGGTAATGAATATGTCTCAAGATAACAGCATTCATTTATAAGAATGGTAGCCAATGACTAATGCCTACAATATCTAAAACAAGAAGTGTACATTACAAATCAGAGTCTTGCTGCTTACATAACATGAGAAAAAATTACAATGGTAATTTTATAAATCTTATGTTTGTTTGTTTTTTCAAATATAACTCAAACTGAAAATAATTTTGCCCAGAGTTGTTAATCTCATTGTTAATCTCACTCAAACAGGTCCAGAGGGCCTGGTACTACCTAGACTACATCCTTACTTTTTCTACTGCGGACACATATCAAAACATCAAAACTCTGAAGTTTCACCATCACTCCCAAAACAACCACAAACATGAAAAATTGATACATTCTTTTCTGAACCATCAGGAATGTATTGTGAGCAGTGCTTTCATAGCCAAACATATTTTTTGATTAAGACACGTACACACAGGAAGTAAAAAGTTGTGGTAGTACGAAAATGCTTCGAATACTTAATTTGTCACATGATACCTCTTTCTTTTTAAAAGATAAAAAAAAAAAGTTTTCAAATTACAAAACCGAAACTTCGATGTGTCCTTGGGATAAATAGTAATGGATGACGTGGGATATAGAAGTTACAGCTGAGGCCACAGGAAGATGTGCCGTGTCACGCACTTTGCTCTGTGCACACACCTCCATTGTTCTGAGTTGTTGCTTGGTCAGCCATTCTCCATTCTGGTGTTGTGCAACTCCAAATGACATTGCCTCTACCACTGAATACCCCCTTTGTACAACTTATCCAATTCCAAAAGTCAACAGCTCTGGATCCTAAATCAGTATATTTTTTTTCCCCCGACAACAAACAGTTTTCTCTTGGTGCTTTACTTTGGGTAGGCTTATTTTGACCAAGCAGCTCCATGACGACCTCAAGCCAGTCCTGCCAGCATCCTGACCATGACGATTGGAATCGAATTCTGTGGTTTCCTGAACTGAGGTCCTCAGCTCCATCACATTAAGATCATGTCTGTGATGCAAAATAATTGATTGTGTGGGAGAAATACAGTGCTAAAATATTTTTTAAAAGATTTTTTGAGGGAAATTTTTTTCATCTGGTTCGCGATCATTTGGAATGTTCACAAAGTCCAAAAGTAAGTAAACATTTTTTTATACTTCTGTATGTTCTGTGTTTTAAAATGTCTTTTAAATGATGTTGTTATAAGCTACTTATACGGATGCTGCTGCGCTTTTCTGTTGTACAGGTGTAAATGATGTATAGGAAGTCACACTAGTTTAGAAAAAAATGTGATACAATACTTCTATACAATGTGTATTATGTGTTGTAGTTTATGAGTTGTAGTTTAAGTAATACAATTACACACTACTTCTCTCTCATATATTCCGCAATTGAAGTTGTTATAACGAGTGTCTGTAGTCCGACAGTAATAGTGCTGATAGGAGAGAATGATTCAGATCCATACAAATGGCGTCTGTGGTGTGTCAGAAGTGAGGCCCATGTCACTGTTGTAGGATGATCAGGGAGGAGGGGAGTAGTTCAAATAGAAGTGTAAGAATTACAGTCAAAGAATAAATAAACAGAATAAACAATTAAATAAATAAACAATTAAAAAAAAAAAATAAACAGAAGGAAAATTGTTAAGATGCTGGCCAGGGCAGTGTTGTATTTGTAATACTGCACAATGTTCATTCATTAATTCGCTGTTTTTCAGAAGAGAGGACTCCGGCTCCAGATGTGGAATCAGAGGAGGAGGAGGAGGAGACAAAAGCTGTGTGTGGAGTGGAAGACCTCAAAGATGGAGAGTAAGAGAAGTATACAGGGATTTCCTTGGCAACAGAGATCAGCTATTACTCAAATCTTAATGTGGTAAAAATATATAACCCCACAGATAAGGGGTAGGTTAAGTTGATCAGAGATCAAATTTAGACTAAGATGAAAAGAAATACATTTGTCTGTTTAAATTCATTTTATTATTAATGGATTTGATTACATTACATTAACCATTTCCGTAGACATGTTGCAAATGCGTTCGAGCAGCTGTAGGCTGTGATAAGGGTAATGTTTACTCATAGCGTTACCCAGGGCTTCCAGTGTTAGTGAGAGCAGCTTTTCTGTCACTCAGGATGATGGAGGTCAATGTCGGGGATCATACCGTCCTGCTGGCACGCTGTGGTGGGGAGTACACTGCCATTGGCAACCAGTGTACACATTATGGAGCCCCACTTAGCAGAGGTAAGACTCACTGACTGTAAATTGCATTTAAATAGCTTATATGGCCTGTTTGCTTTATAGGCATTTGTCAATTCTCAATGTGATTTTTTTTTTGAGGATTATGGAAAGCAAAACTGCATTTGGTGCCTAATGTTAAGAATGTATGAAACAGTGCAGATGAGACAGTCTGTGTGAGTCATGCCCTGATCTGTCTCACTGTAGGGGCGATATCTGGAAACAGGGTGCGCTGCCCTTGGCATGGTTCCTGCTTCAACGTGAAGACAGGAGACCTGGAGGAGTACCCTGGGATGGACTGCCTGCCCTGTCACAAGGCACTGTTTTCACTTCAATCAATACACCATTACACAGTCACACAGCAACTGCTTAGAAATGGTTCTGTACGGAGATGCCTTAACGTAGTCTGTTTTTATCAAGGTTTTCTACAATCACAAGCACTTATAGAGTTTTTTTTAAGTTATGCTATTGTGGGAGTATGAGGTTATTTGGATCAAGTTCAGTTTTCGGTGAAATCTAACCAGGAAAATTCAGTGTTCTCAGTGATGCAACTTGAAATGAAGCTGACTTAATGTTGATTTTTTTCTTTCTTGAAAGGTGAAAATCAAGAACAAAACGGTATATGTGTCTGTTAACAAAAAGGTAAATACCCTCAAACTGGACTTAAAACTGGGTGTTACACTGAGCCAGTGGCTTTCCAAATTACAATGATGATTTTGTGATTCAGGAATATCAATGATGCAATAAGACATATGAGTTCAATTATGACTTGACTTATGATATATTAATTCAGTACAGTGAATGATTTTTTCATGGTCATAGTGGCATAAGTAAGTCTGTAGCATGTGCACTGTTAGATAAGATTCTGCATCATGACATGGTTTAATGATAGTGTCAGAGCAAAGTAAATGGATATGAATTGCATGTCTGCATGAATATTTTATGACTACAAATGAATTTTGTGCAGCTCGCAAGACAAGGGAAGAGAATAAAGGAAATGGGAACTAGAGTCTCTGGGGTGCTCCACACTGTGCTTCTTCTAGGGGGAGGTGAGAAATGGCGACTCACTGTCTAAGCAGTATTTCTCCTCCTTACATTGTGAATACACAGAGAGATTCCAACAGCCTTGCAGTCTGCAGGGCAGCTTGACTAAGAACATAACTCTGATTTACATCTGAATTAATCTGTGTCCTCCTCTGCGTTTATTACTATTAACATACCTTTTGTGGGTGCATACCTTCAGTGTCAATGTTGTAAGTCTCACTTTGAGTGCCTGTGTATTGATGTTTTTTAAGGGCATTGGCCCAAGTTGCTGTTGTGTTGTTTTATCACTGCACACAGTGAATTTGTCTTAATTTATGAGATGTCTTTGCAAACGCAGGGTCAGCCTCCTTGGTCTGTGCAGAGACTCTCCGCCAAGAGAAGTATGGAGGGAGGATCATTATGGTTACTCGGGATGACCTTCTTCCATATGACAAAACCAGACTGAGCAAGGTGGGGCTGGGAGATTGAGCACTGCAATGATTATACATCATAAACTCATCTCTGAATTATTAAGTCAGCACTACAGTTTGAGTTTGAGTGAGAAGCTCACTCACGTTGTTCATCAGGGCGCGCAAACCATGTTCATTTTTAGTGTGGACAAGAGCAGACATATTTCAGGGCTTGAGTTGTAGTGCTTGACATGAACTAAAATGAGCAGTTCTGGGAAATATCATGGGACAGATTGAAATTCACAGCGTACTCAGGCTTGGTTGAAGATGAATGTAATACTGCTGAACATGAAAGATAAGGTGACATGAGTGATAAGAGGATCTGACATGCTGTGCTGTTCCTTGCTTCAGGTTATGAGTGTGCAAAGTGATACTATCCTTCTAAGAAGAATGGAATTCTTCCATCAGTATGACATTGAAGTATGGCTAAGAAAAGAGGTGAGTGTCTCTCTCTCTCATTCTCTCTCGGTGTCTAATTAGGTGTATGTAATGGAGTTCTTTGTCATTGCAGGCCTTGTCTTTAAATACAGAGAAGAAAACAGTGACATTCAATGATGGCCTTACTCAGTGTTACGATCAGCTCTTAATCGCTACAGGCTGCAGGTGAACATTCAACAGTTGGCTCTAAAGATTTAAAGTGATGAGTATAATACAAGCAACACATTTAATATCTTTTAGACATTTTATGAAATATCAAATGCACTCAGGCCCCAAAGTCTTTAATCGGACTGTATTATAATCTTATAGAGCTAAGGAGCTGGACTGCCCAGGTGCACACCTGGAGAACATACTGATGCTAGAGACACCAGAGGATGCCAGACGCATTCACTATTCCTGCATAGGCTGCCAAATAGTCATTGTAGGAACTTCTTTCGTAGGTACATTCAACTCTTTAATGGATGTTAATATTGTATTTGATGATGTACATTTGTAATATTGTTTGCTGGTGTTGAGTGGTGTGGGATAACACTGTGTTTGCTGGTGTTGAGTGGTGTGGGTTAATATTGTGTTTGCTGGTGTTGAGTGGTGTGGGTTAATATTGTGTTTGTTGGTGTTGAGTGGTGTGAGTTAATACTGTGTTTGCTGGTGTTGAGTGGTGTGAGTTAATACTGTGTTTGCTGGTGTTGAGTGGTGTGGGATAACACTGTGTTTGTTGGTGTTGAGTGGTGTGAGTTAATACTGTGTTTGCTGGTGTTGAGTGGGGTGGGTAAATATTGTGTTTGTTGAGTGGTGTGGGTTAATACTGTGTTTGCTGATGATGAGTGGTGTGAGTTAATACTGTGTTTGCTGGTGTTGAGTGGTGTGGGATAACACTGTGTTTGTTGGTGTTGAGTGGTGTGAGTTAATACTGTGTTTGCTGGTGTTGAGTGGTGTGGGTAAATATTGTGTTTGTTGAGTGGTGTGGGTTAATACTGTGTTTGCTGGTGTTGAGTGGTGTGGGTTAATATTGTGTTTGCTGGTGTTGAGTGGTGTGGGTAAATATTGTGTTTGCTGGTGTTGAGTGGTGTGAGTTAATACTGTGTTTGCTGGTGTTGAGTGGTGTGGGTTAATATTGTGTTTGCTGGTGTTGAGTGGTGTGAGTTAATACTGTGTTTGCTGGTGTTGAGTGGTGTGGGTTAATATTGTGTTTGCTGGTGTTGAGTGGTGTGAGTTAATACTGTGTTTGTTGGTGTTGAGCGCTGTGAGTTAATATTGTGTTTGTTGGGGTTGAATGGCATGGGTCAGTATTGTGCTTGCTGGTGTTGAAAAGTGTGAGGAATAATATTGCTTGTCGATACTGAATTATGTTGGTTTCTTTAAAACCACTGCCATCCGTGAAATGCAAATTGGATATAAAGGATTTATGTTCATTTTTGGGAAGGCATGGAAGTGGCATCTTACATGACAGATAAAGCGATCGGCATCACTGTGATCGGCAGCACTGAACTCCCATATCAAAGGACTCTGGGCCCAGAGATTGGCAAGCTCACTATGAAGGTGAGTGACCAACCACATTAGGCCAGAGCAAATATATTCTCGCTTCAGAATTTATGACGTTTATGCATGTAAACCAGACTATTGGCCTACTGGCTATTGCTCTTCAATTCAGTGTTAATCTTGATTACAATTCTACCAAAAAAAAAAAAATACCATTTGAATTTGAAAAAAGGTCCTTATTGTACACAAGTTTGTCATCTGCTCCTCTTTGATCTGCTCCTCTTTGTAGATGCTAGAGGAGAAAGGAGTGAAGTTCTACATGAACGACAGTGTGACAGAGATTCGAGGAGAGAATGGGAAGGTTAGGAGAGCTGAGACATTTTGGAGATGTTGCTAGCTTGTTTACTTTATACAAAAATGGAATATAGGCCTACCGGTCTGCTTTACCCACACCTCAGTTACATCTCTCTCAAGAAAGAAGTGTTTAACATTTGCTACTAGAAATGATCATTCTTTTTCACTATGACTGCTGAAAGGTCAACATTTTCTCTTTGTCTCTGTGTGTAGGTGAAAGAGATAGTTCTGAAGAGTGGTGTGACTGTACCCGCTAATGTGCTTATTGTTGGGATTGGTATGGACAGCTGACAAGTAGACCACCTCATTTCTTTCTTTCAATTTTTCCTCACTCGTATGACTTGTTTGTATGGAATGACCCGTGGAGTTTCTCACAGGGATTATATCACATCTGTCCATCACTAAGATACCATGATACATTTATGAGAAGCAGGCCATTGTATTTCCACCTTATAATATCTTTTTTGTTTTTATGTGACAGTTGGAAGAAATACAAAAACATAAATCCTGTATTGTATCCTGTACTAATGTGGTCATTAGTAATTAATTGTGATGCGTTACTTTAAATTATTGTAGTTCATTACTGTGGTGCATTACCGTAGTGTATTATTGTAGCTCGGTATTGTAGCGTTTTAATCTAGCGTTAGACTGAGCTTTACTGATGTGTCTGTACTCATTGTGTCGTGCCTGATAACTGATGGGGTGGACTGTCTGACAGAGCATTTGGAAATTTATGACTGGCGTTGCGCTTTGAAGAACAAGGCTTCCATAAATTTAGCATTCTTTTCAATATATGCAAGGCAACTCTAATTCCTCTCTCTTTCTATAGGAGTCATTCCAAATTCAGAATTTCTCAAGGGGAGTCCCATAGCGTTGGAGCCTAAGAACTATGTCATTGTAGATAAGGTGTAGTAACTTAGACATCTTTAAACACTCACGCTGACTAAGAAGACCAACTACATTTAACAACAGACCAGTATATACATCACCTCATTATGTTAAAATACTCTCTCCACACAGTTCTGTTTAATCACAGAGTCACAGAGTCAAAATATGAGCACTTTTAAATAAGCCCCTTTTCAGGTTCCGTTGAGTGAACATCAGCAACTGATAAAGTTTCTGTTTTGCAGTACATGCGGACAAATGTTACAGACGTCTATTGTGCAGGGGATGTGACCTCATTTCCTCTAAAGATGGCCAAAGACCACAGAGTGAGCATTGGCCACTGGCAGCTGTCACAGGCACATGGTAATGATGCTATCACAGACAACATGAGCACTTACTTATTCTTCCTCAAGCACAAGGGATGCGTTGTTACTGAGGGGTGTTGTAACTGAGGCAACATACTGGACTGCATTAATTGGAAATTAATAAACGTAACATCGGACAGTCTGTCGTATCTCTATGGTGGTTGAAACATATTTTGAGAATGTAATACTTTTGACTTGAACTGTGGACAAACATGAGTGCACAGGATGTAGACTGTATACAACTGTGTCTTGAACTAGGGAAGGTGGCTGCCATGAACATGCTTCACAAAGAGGTGGAGCTGAACACAGCTCCTTTCTACTGGACTGTCCTGTTGGGGAAAACAATTCGATATACAGGTATGTTCTATCATTCTAATGAAGTTATAACTCCAGGTACTTATACTTAGCCAAAGTCGCCAATCCTATGTCACAGTATAAGTTTTACCTGCTTGTGTAGAACTGTTTTATTAATAAACATATAACTGGAGCAGCAAGATTAATGTTAATTGTTAAAGACCATGGTGGTTTTATTATTCTAAATAATTCAAAATAATGATCAAATCCACTTTGGTGTGCTAAATGGATATTAAAAAGGGGAAATACAGGCACCAGCGACCACAGGAGGACAGAAAGAGAAAGTTAGTGACTGGGAAATAGCACACTATTACTCACACCACCCAAGGTTAAACTAATAATGCAACCACTGCAATCCAACTATTCAAACTGTCGCACCACACGACCAGTGCTGTGTCCATTGGCAGGAAACTGAGGCAGGTCTATTGTTAAGGGGTGAATTCTGAACGTACGCACCAACGGGAACAATGGCTGACCTTCCTCCCTGCGATTCCCAGCATCTCTATTGACAGCCCTCTACCTTATTTTTCCTTTCTGTAAACTTCACTTTAATTGGTTAATCACTGATTAAAACTCATTAGATTACAACTACACTGCTGAATAACAAGTAGTCCATTCTAATTCACATGTCTTACACTCACTGCTCCCCTGCTCTCCAATCATAGCACAGTTAAGTCTTAAAAGTTACACACGTTTAGCCATTTGATGGTGGCTTCCTTTGGTGAGCTTGAAGAGCATTTTCATTTCTTGAAGAGTTACATTATGCGTGAACTGTAAATCTCTTTTGAAAATTAGGAGGGAACAGATAATGACTATTACTTGCTGGGCAGCTTGTAACTTTTGTTTGAATCTGTCTAAGTTTCCCATTAAACTTTTTAAATGCATGTACGTGTGTGTAAATCAGGGTATGGGGAAGGATACACTGAGCTTGTTGTGAAAGGAAAGTTGGAAGACTTGAAGTTCTTGGCATTTTATATCAAGTAAGTAAAATTTCACCAGTTACAATAACCTTATCTGAATCACAAAATGGTCAGTAAGACAATGTTCCTCCACAAGGACTGAGTCTCATCAAAGCCATCTTAATAGACAGTTAACATGTAAAAGGAAAAGCCAATGATTAAACTCAGAGTGAATAACATTAACTGCTTGTTTTGGAGTTTGGTGTGCATTGTTTACAAAATTCCATTTTGGGGCATTTTTTATGGTGAACATGTGATTTTTCCAGGAATAACGAGGTTGTAGCAGCAGCAGGGCTGAACTTTGACCCTGCTGTGTCGGTGGTGGCAGAAAGGTTTGCAATGGGAAAGGTCATCACAAAATCAGAAGCAGAGTGAGTGATTCAAACTTCTACCTCTAATTCACTACATCATGGTAATGTAAAGCCACACTGCTTATCTGTAAAATCATAATTAGAGCATTTTCATGGGATCTGATTTGACAAGGCAAGTTTTAATTAACAGTTTGTGGATTTTTGCTGAGAAAAAAAATTGTACAATTTATATGATATTTACAGAATTTGTGTAACATTCTAAAATTAAATGTTTGATGTTCAAATTAAAATAGAATAATTCCATTGTGGGTTTCCTCATCAGAATTAATGTCATTCTTTTATCCCAACCTAAGCTAATGCATACATTTATCTTATCTTTTGTCCTCCTTTTTCTTTTCAAGGTCAGATGACTTGAGTTGGTTAAAGCTGCCTGCTCCATGAACATCGACAGAAATTCAGTTATATGGGCCGCTCCATATCTCTCCTTCGGGCCCTCCAGTGTCATCAAATACTCCTCCACCTGCCCATAGCCGCCAAAAGACCCAAACAGACCATTTTAAACCTATAATGTTAAAACATTATAAACTGTGTGCCAGAGGACTGGACTACAGAAATGCATTGGATTTCTCAGCTGTAACAAGGACATAAACTCCTTCTGCATGAAGATCACTTCATCTCTTGTCATCTCAAGTTAAGCAAACACAGAAGTAGTCCCATTATTAATAACTGGATTCTATTGTGAATTAGATTCTGCTGGGAGACTGAAATCATATACAACATCAAAAAAAGAAAACATCAAAGAAAAGAAAAAAGAAAAAAAGTATAAGTTTAATATCTAATGTAATATGCCATTACAACATCCGGATAAACCATCAATGCCAGCTATGAAATCCTCAGAAGAACTATTAAATAGGTCTAACTATATAAAAAAATAAATGAGTTAAATAAAACAAATTAAAACTATAACTGTCTATAACACATAAATTCTTCTATAGCTATTTCAAAGACAAAACAACTTATGCAGCGAGAGGATGAGTAGTTAAGGTGAGTCATCAGTGCAGAAGGATCTCAATGTGTGATGTTGCAGGATAAAACAACGCTACCCATACACACTAATCACCACTTGATGAGTATAGGCTGAATAACTAGATCTTCAGTTGAGAGGCTACAAACAGAAGCATACATGGAGGAAAAACAGAAATGACTTCTAACTGTGTAACATCCAGTCAAAATACAAGGGAGGATCAGGTGCATATTAACTGATTGTTAGATCTGTGGTGGGACGGGGTCCACAATTAGTCAACAGGAAACAAAACTGCTGTGTACAAGAAGACTTCAAATGCAAGGATACATCTTCTTTTCTACAGTACAATTTTTGTAGAAAAGAAATGTTACGCTCTTCCACCCTTTCTGCTATATTTTTTTTCTGTTTCTCCCTCATTTCAGTGTAATTCTCCTGCTTCGCACCATCTCCTGTTTCCTGGCAACATCTCCTGAAGAACTGTGGGCCATATACCGTAGCCAAAATAGGTTAACATTTTACAGCTGGTTCAAGAATTAATTTAAAATACTTTAAAAAACGGAGCATTGAGCAACAGTTCCCATATCCAAACACTGCATGGGCATAAATATTTCTACAAGGATGATGGCAGTATGTGAAAAACGGCAAATGATTATGACAAAGACGTGGCACACTACAGGGTGTCAACATGGACAAGCAATTTTATTTAATATGTCACAATTTTTTAAATCAAGTCTTACTCCTGCAAGATGGAAGAGGCCATTTATTCTTGAAACATACATATTTAGACTCAGTACCAACCACTGGTCCAAAAAGGGTAAAATCTCCAACAGGTATTTGCTGCAGCAATGCAGCACAATGTGAGGACTAATTAAGTTTTAAAAGTTTCTCTCTTTGACTTCCCTCTTATATTAAACCAAGTGCTGTTAAGTTCAACAACCTCACTATTGTATAAAGTTTCACAGCAATGCTAAGCCATTTACTCTAATACAGTTTTTGACTTCTGTGTTATTAAACATGAATAAGCATCAAACATAGTTCTTATTTCACTGTTAAAAACATAATACTTCTTATCTCTGGTGGCAGAAAATTATAATGCATTTGAAATATGTATTTTGCTGTTAAATTGACTGAATCTAAGCTCTTTGAGTCTTTTGAATGTCACACTGTGCTTCAGACTGATTTGCAGGTCATCCTGCTTTATGAACGGGTAGAGTGGATATTGTAATTTTTTTTTTTTTTTTGCCACAGCTTATAACCTTCTTTTTTGTACCACCTCTGAAAATAAAGTACGTTTTTGCCATGACTGCATCTGTGTTTAAAAAATATTTGCAGTCTACATTTTCAGTAAATGAGTACACTGATAAAACAAAACTGATATAAGACAAAAAATTATACAAAATTCAAGCAGAGTTTCTTTTTTAATATTCAACAGTGCCAGAAAAGCAAGCTTTTCCAAATGAGGTAGCCTCTGGTTTTTCAAGCCACAGTACTGATCCTTACTACAATTCAGAGGAGAACGTATTCCAAATGGAAGTCATCCATCATGCCATCTCAGTAAACGTCAGCAAAGATTGTAAGTTACCACAAAGTTCTCTGATCCTGACAAATGTGAGGATTATCACAGGAACTTTGACACTAATGTTTTTCTGCCAAAAACAAAATGAATAAACTTTGCAAATCACCTGCTGGATCCTGATCTTGTCTCTCATTTTTGAAATAGAAAATGACACAATAACAACAAAAAAGAGGATTTAGTGGGGTTTAGTATGCTGTACAGCTGGCAGCTGGTCATATTATAAATAAATTACTGGTGCTTTAGTTGAATTGTTTTTGGTGTTTTAGGTAGATTAAATGGGCAAATTGCCACTGACAAACAAGCACCGTCACAGTCACAACACCATAGCTCACTTTTAAGGATCAGTGAAACGTTTGCATTGATTACAAGTTGTCAAGCACCGGCACCTTGTACCATTTAGACCGGGATACACGTTTAAAGTACCTGATGTAGCTGGAAAATTCCACTTTATGCCCTTATCTGTTTATGTTAAATGTATGTGCCTAGTTGTTTTGAAACTGCTCCTCCCCAACCTGTCAAAAGGTGAGGACCAAAACCTGAAAGTTCACATGTCATAATGCATCACTTGATACTTGATAACATGAACAAATCTTCTTTGTCTGTAACAGGGAGTGGTACTCAATGTTGCAGTGCAGTCATGTGAAAACTCCCTTTACTCCCATTAGAGTCTCCAAGTTTAAGATACTGTCCATTGCTTAAACTCTGCTAGATTCACAGATAGTTCATCAAAGTTTGGAAATAAATATCCCACTCTGCCAAAGCAGACCTCTACTTTGGCATCATGAAAGTACCGACAAGCATAAAATTAAACTGAAATCAATAAACATATAAAACCCTGAGATTGTTCACACCGGGAACTCTTAACATGGGATGCTGTGATTACGATTACCACATGTGAGGAAAATTATACACTGGGTGGGAAAAATAAGACAGTCCTACAATCAGTGTAATATTGAGTCTTTCAGACAGAAGAATTGACCTGTACACCAGACCAGAATAACTGTAGGCAGTCATGCTTCCTTCAAAGGTTAAAAACCAAACAAATTTAAAAAAGCCAAGTATACAGTGTCTTGTGAGCCAAAGCATTAGATTTGTGAAGTGTTTCTTTTTTAAAAACATCTGACTCCTCACCCAAAACAACATAAGTGTTTTATGAAAGTGTCTGTGGTGATGCCCAGTGACAGTGGCGACTGTAAGCTTGACATGCTCCCCGACGTTCTGCTTCTGCAGCAGGATCCTATTAAGACACCTTCCCCTATCAAACTCCCTTTAGCTCAGCATTAACCTCTACTGAAATCCCAGTCAACACTTCTGTCACACACTTTTCTTAGAAATTCAGTTCTTTATGTTATCCTTCTGTTTGGCCCATGGTCTGCTCCTGGTCAGCTTTCCTCTCAATATTGAACAAAGCTTCTGTCTGGAGTTTCTCTGTAAGAAAAACAAATACAATGCATGAGGCAGATGGATTACGGCCCAATCCCTCCAACACAAAAGAACTGTAGAGTGTACGGTTCAAGGTAATGATAGACTGCGTCATCATCCATTCAATACTGCCCGCAGAACCTCAAGCACAACATTAGTAACTAAAAGGCAATCTCATTACAGCAAATTATCCTGTGTCTCAGGACAGACCCGTTGATGACACCACACCCTTCAATACAGCCTCATTACATTCAGTTGCCGCAAATCATATTGTGCCACAGTATGTTATAGAGTGCCATAAACAATATTTGGGCAATGGGTTATTTACTGATTGCATAAATGAAGCTAATTTCATTGGACGCTGCTTTGAGGCAAACAAGTATGATTAGGTTACCCTGTTCTTAGGCAAACTTGTCTTTAAATGAAAATGAGTGAGACACTGAAATCTGAGGACAATAAAACTGAGCCCTAAACAAGTTCTAAGAACTTCCTATTGAAAAGATGCAAATTACAGATCAGTCTCTCCTTTACAGGTCTGAAGTATCTTTAGTTGTGGCTGAGGTATGGAATAAACATCCTCTTGACTGCTTGGGGGTCTCGAGTGCCTGAAGCCATGCTGCTTAGAGACGCATCTCCATGGAAACAAAGCTCCTCCCATGCTCCTCTACCCAAAGATTTAGAACAGGCATTCCTACTGTGCCTGTTAGACATTGCTCCATGGAGGCTAGCGCTAGCAGTTCAAAGGGTTTTACAAAGGGAAATGAAAGAAAAATAAAAAGTAAATTTTAAAATACAAAAAAAAGATGGTGTAAAACAGTTTAGTCCTGTTTAAGCTCCATACTGGACTCATTCTGGGAGATGGTTGGGGTGAGTGAATGAATAAACATTTCAGAAACATTTAAAGACATATTCTACCTCATTCCTTTTATATTCCAAATGACTCAGTTTCTTGCGTGTTTCTGCAATCAACAATTTTCAACACTCATTCTGATCCTGATTTTCCTTAACAAACGGCCTTGGTCATATTCCACTGACTGTAAGTCAATTATAAGTCAGATATAATTTTATTAAGATTAAAATATTTCAAACATTCCACCTAAGAGCAAAGTCTTGTACTTATCGTCTGTTAGACTACTGATCAAGGGAGTGAAAATGTTTATTACTCCATTACCCCTGTATTGTGTTTTAACAATGACAAAAAAACTATCAGAGTTGTGTGAAAAGGGCCTAAAATAAAGCAGTCGATTTTTGTAATGTCTCTACTTCAGAAAGGTTTTACTCCTGACCCAAAACCACCTCAGTGTCACCTAAAAGCGTCTTCCGTGATGCCCAGTAGCGCTTTCGACGGTTAGCTCTATAGATTTCCAGACGCTCTGCTTCCGCAACAGGATCCTCTAGAACACCATCCCACCTCAAGCTCTCTTTGGCTTGAGGGGTCAGATCAGCTTTATCTTCCACTGACAAGGAAGTCAACATGTCCGTTATACACTCAGGTCTCTTCGATCTGCAGTTCTTTTTGTTGGCCCTCTGTTTGGTATGGCCCTTGGTCATCCCATTGCCAGCTCTCTTCCCTATGTTTGAGAAAGCTTCAGCCTGGACTTTCTCTGTGTGAGAAAGAGCACAACACATGCGCTAGACGGATTACAATCTAATATCTCTAAATACAAAACAACCGCAGAGTTAAAGATAATGATGAATTGTGTCATCATCCATTCTCTGGAACTCACCAAACCTAGAGCACAATATAAGAAACTAAACGGAAATGAGAATAATTTATCACCTGTCTCAGTAAAGAATTACTGATGTCACCTTGTCCTGACAATACATTATCAAGTTCCACTGCACTAAAGTTTCACTGAATCATAGAATGTTATACTGCATCATACACAACGTGTGCAGAAGGCAAAATACTCATAGTTGAATGAATGAGGTCTGTGTCTACTTTGTTTATTGACGCAGTTGTGATCCCTTGACTACAGTTTGCCCACTAAACCCTTATTGACGTGTGCCATTTCCTTCATTCAGGTGTGCTGATAAAGCCACTTCATTTTAGTTGTGCCTATTTTAATTTCATTACGTAGATTATTTAGCTAAGATTCTATATTGTAAATGGCAAAAGGCGTTCCACGTATGGGCTGAATCTCGTGAAAATTAGGAGAAAACAAAGGAAAGCCAGATAAAAATACCTGAATCGTCGGAATTTAAAGGTGTGCTAGAATGTCCACTTTTCTTTGGTCCCTTCGACAGTTTCTTTTTCTCTTTAGTCGTGCCAGTCTTCTTCTTAACATCTTTTTCGACTGTTCCGCTTAAAAGAGGAATTTGGGAACCCTTCTTCGTGTAAAACGTTTCTTTTCTCAGGTTTCTCACAGATGGGTTAGGTGTCTCATTCTGGCCGTAATTATTTAAACTTGCCATGATTTGAAATTAACTCTTGCGAAATGACACTCCTCAGTTCATGGCTTTTAATATTACAAGCGAACCCTAGTCTTACCGCTAGAAAGGATACTTAGCCTACAGTCCTTAAACAACTTGCAAAAGATTGGGTCCTCAACTGTCTTCAGACACAACTTTCTTCCCTCTGAAATATCAAAACATTGCCAGTCGAGGTGAAAACAAGTTCACAGGTCCACGGATAGAAACAATTTTTTTTTATTATTAATATATGGAAGAATTATAACCGAGTCGCGCGTCTGTTTAGCCTTAGCTGAATTTACCTACATGTGTCTCAAACCGCTTGGAGTTCCCTATGCGTAAAAGCGTACTGCTTAGAGACGCTTCTCCATGGAAATAAAGCTCCTCCCACAGTGATGTTCTCCGTTCGACTAAGCTACAGAGTACAGAGTGAACTTTGTCCCAGCAGTATGCAGACGTGTGATTTTAGGGTCACGAATGTGTACAGAGATAAAAAAAAAAAAAAAAAGTATACATTATGTTCAAAAATTCGTACAGCTGTGATAACAGAGTCCCAGAGTTGAATGTTTAGCTAACGTAGGTCAAAAGGGTAAACTATATTCACAAATATAAAATCTCTTTGATCCTATAGGGGCCTCAAATCTGCATTGCCTAATTCTAATTCAAACAAAGGTCAATTTCAAATTGTCCACACAAATTACTAATCAGACACAATCATTTTCACTCAATATTGACAAAACATATTTTCTGAACAAAAAATCCACTGGTCAAAATCAGGTTCCCTTTTAAGGGCAGTTGGTGACATAGTAGGTCTCCACCAGGGATCACCAATTTTCTTCTGAAATCAGCAGTTGGAGTTGTACCCTACTCTGGTTTTATATGAGGCAAATCCACAGTCACACCATGAAATTTACAGCCTTCACATCCTTAACTTCACCGTAAGATACTACCTAAAATGAGCACACGACTTCATTTTATTGTGGCAACGTATATGAGGTGGCGACATTATAAATTCAATTGGAGCCATGTTATACTAAGTTGCACACACACTTTGCAAAACAACTGTTTATTTGTGTGGGTTTTTTATGAATATACTTTCAAAACACATGACTATGAGTTTGCATGTTGTGTGAACAAACAAATTTTGACTTCTAGCCACATGTACTTGCTTACAGGTAATATAGGGGCCTTTATCTAAACAGTTATCGTCTACCTGTCTGAAGCTGTTTGGTTTAAAAGTGGAATGATTAAAGCTGTTATGTTTCTCTTTAGATTTGGAAAGACAGATTTCAGCTTTATAAGTAGGCTACAGACTAAAAGTCTTTCAATTCATTGTAGGATATCAGAACCAACTGAAGTCTGTTTCTCGTAAAAGGAAATCCACAACAAGGCCCTGCAATACGTGTTAAAAATAGTCATGACGACCATTTCTAAACTGCATTCCAGTAAATCAGTTTGATTCAGGCACGAAAAGGATAGCTTTCCTGTAAAAAACAAAACAAAAAACAAAACAAAAATATGAATTAAGGAATACATTCACGGCTCATAATAAAATCATGGCCTCAAATGAAAGATTACATTCCAATCACATGCAAAATTGTGGCCACAAGATGCAAACATGCTCCGACAAGATGCAAATTCATTGGCGTGGGATAATTAAAGAGTCATCAAGAGACGACATCTTTTCCAACAAGTGTTATGAAGACTTCAAGGTAGCACTGAGATCAGGAGACCATAGACTATGGATCTGACTTGCATGATCTGATCACAAATCTGATTGTTGTGCCATGTACTTGTTATTAATAACAAATTCAATTTTGAAAAGATACAGTAAATTTTACATTTTGTTTCTTATACATGATAGATCTTGCTTACCCAGTTTTTTAATGTCCATATACCAATACTACCTGGTGTACATTAAAAGAATTTTATCTTATTCAGTCTCTTAATAATTTACTTTAGGACGTGAACTATTAAGAGACTGTGAGGTGTGTTGTAGGAGACTTTAGAAGAAGTTTGTGCTAAAAAGTACAGGACAGAGAAGAACCTTTTTAGGCTGTGTGAAAACACCTTATTTCAGCTGTGGTCAGTGCCTGTATTGTAAAGTAACTGAGTCAATTTAAAAAAAAATTACAGCTAATTACAAAATCATTGAAATCATTAGTCATTGAAATTCTCTGTAGCAGTACTTTTTTAAGAGTCTATCATGGAAATAACACCCTTTTTGGTCGTGTGTATGTAGGTATGAGATAAGCCTGAGTAACAAAAGCAAGCTTTCAATGGCAGTATTTGAAATATTTGCATGTTTCCCAAAAAGGGATATGCGTAGTTGGTGAGAGGCTGTTGATGACGTAATCGCCTAGAAATCTAAATACTTTTTGCATGCATAAGAAAAATATTGTCATCGAAAGAAGCAATGTGCGTGACAAGAAGTGCTCAAAATTGGGGCATCAGTGTAAGCACTCAGTAAATGCAGATATTTGTCTGTGAATCACGGCAGATTCCATTCTCACTGCTTCGTAGGAAGTCAGAGTACAGTTTGTAACCCTGTCCTAAGAGTGCAAAATCTGTGGAGGAGGGGGGTGGTTACACACAGGGATCACGTCCTCTGCATTAACTGCTTAACGAAAAGTTACGCAGGTTATATTTAAAAGACAACATTCCCTGAATAAATTTAACTGTATGTAGAATGTTTGAGTATTAATGTGCTGGCAATAAGATGATATTAACAGTGGGCGTTGCCCAAAGTACGTTGCTTGCGAAGACAAATTAAAAGCCAGTACAAACCACGCCCAGCCGGCTTTGCCTGTCTGTGCCGGTCCACCCACTGTTGAGAAAAGAAAAAACTTTTAATTCAAACATTTTACTGGCCTGAGGTCCGCTGTCATTGGAAAAAAAGTGTTATTATTGGTTAGTTTACTTATCTTCCGCCCTACATCCTGTGTAAAAGAATAATAGTTAGAGCTGCATGTATTCACAAGCAATGAGCTGTCGTCACCACCAGCCTTTGATGTTGGCGTTTCATATATCAGCTGTTTGAAATCGCGTCATTGCCTGCCCAGCTGATTGGAGTATGAAAGTGGCAAGGAGGTGAGAGGACATACTGTTGCTTTTATTCAACTTGATTCAAGCGAAGAGTTCGCCCCAAGCTTCTTCCTCGTGACGGTGAAATGCGTGCCTTGTTGGCTAGTACAGACTCCGCATAGACTGCCCTGCTCATGGGTTTGGCAAGACGTTTAGATATGTTACACTGGACGGAACAGATGTCGGGTGGGCGTCTGATTAAAAAATCGGGACATTTCTCACGGCATCGTCATTGGGTTGTGAGTAAAACTACTAAACAGGCTACACGTATCTCTGACAGTATTAAGTCAGACAGACAAACCTTACGTAAGTTTGATTTCACAACTGAAGAAACTCGGTGTGAGACAGACTTAACTCTTTGAAGGAGCGGCAGAAGTCGATAGTGGTTATTTTCAGGCTTTAGCCCTTTCGCTAATGTACCACCCTGTATTTCTGAAGTCATAACCTTTTTCGTAACATAGTGTGGTCGTGACAGAACCCACCCAGCTGTTTTTTAGACGAAGTGAACGCTAGCATGGCAGGTTTAAATCATCCAAAATATATACGTGTGCATGTCGCTCCATTTATCTCACTGTGTCTGAACTTGATCTTTTTGGTATGAAAACATAACATGAATGATTAGACAGTTTTAAATCAACTGAGTTTTGTTTCAGAAGAATGGAACTAGCTTTGGTCAGTCACTTCGAACTGATTCCGGCGTTGCGGGCTGGTAGTTAGGCTACGCGTCTATGTCACCACATACTGACGCAGCAGTCGGGTGACACACTACATACAAAGTTGCTCACGTAATGCCAAGTTGAACGAGAACTATCTGAAGTAGCTTACTCAATCGACCAAATCGAAGTGCGAGTGGTGGAACATGGGACCTGTGAACTCTCGGTGAAATAAACTCATTTTGGATGAGGGCTGTTGGCTTTCTATCACTGGCTTCAACATGGAGGTAGACTTCTTATTAACAATATTTAAGGGTGTTGAGCGTATTCCCCACAAAGTCTAAATGGTGTTAAATAGGCTATTAATTCGTTTGTAGTTGACCTAAAAATGCATCTCGGTTGTCCATTGAAGGTACCTTATTTCTAGGCTATAACTTCAGTACAATTCAGTAGTCACTGATCCCGCAGTGTTTGAGCAACGGAAGTGAGATTCTTGAAATCACGCCCTGCAGGACTTGACCAGAGACATTTGCTTAATTTGGGAAAGGTTTCGTTTTTTCCGTTTAATTCGGTTTGATTTCACGTTATGTACTGGCCGGAATGCTGATTCCAGAAGAAGTGAAACAGACCACTGGCACTCTTGGAATTCTGCTGGAGGTTAAAGGCCTGAATTGGGAGACTCGCGATCAATTGGCAAGATTTTACGGAGCATGCAGGGCGAGAAGAGTATCCTATTGGATTTTCTAAAGAAAAATATTGACATTTAGTTGCCTTGATATGTTTTTACCGCCCCCCCCCCCAAAAAACTTTTTGTGTTAAACAAATTCAAATCTCCGTTCTAGGTGAAGTACAGGTGTAGTGAGGTGCCCGACATGTTTATTTCACGCAAAGTTACAAGTCAAGTTTGGCAGTCTAGGCATGCTTATCTTTGGTTGAGTGGACAGCAATTTGAATTTGAGAGTGTCAACCCTAATCATGTCTGTTATGTGTTTTTTTACAATATACAAAAGATATTTGCCTGCTACGGACTCTGTCTGAGCAGGTGGTTCATTTTGTGCCAGGAACAGTCATCTGTTTTTGTAAAGTATGCAAGTACAAAAAAAAAAAAGGAACCAGGACTATCAAATGACTCATGACAATGACTCATTTTTAATTGTTGAGGAACTGAATGAAGACAATATCTTTTACATTTTATATACACTATGAATTAGTTTGATAAAATGTTATTAAATTACAATTTTATTGATTAAAATGATAAATATGACTGAGGACAATTAAATAACAGTTGAATCTGTGATTAATTACCAAAATTAATAACATTATTCAATTTCAGTTTTTAGGTGCAGACTTCTTCAATTAGTATATCTTTGCCTCAGTCCAACCAGGTGAAAATACAGGAGCATAATCCAAAACTAGAAAAGCCATCATCAGGAGATGAAGAAAGAGGGGATGAAGTGAAAGTTTGCGTGTGTCTGCGTGTGTGTGAGACCACATGCCATACTAAAAAAGGGAAAAAATAATGTGAAATGCAGTGTTAAATAATAGGGCAAGGAGATGGACTCTCTGTGAGAAATAGTCAACAATCAATGGAACTCTGTGCTGATCTGCATTCCATGAGCAACTATGATTATTGTTGTCTTGGTACCACGTACTTAGGGCAAAATATGCTTCGACAGTTTGACCAGGGATGGGATTAGTGTATAGTAATGTGGTTATTATGGCTAGGCCAGGAGTTCAGGAAGAAGGTAAAGATAGTTTTAGTCAAATTAGCCAGCAAACCAAATAACTGACTTTTATGGTGGTTCCGTTCTACAACTGGAAAACCTAACATATCCTATTCTGATAACTCAAGTCAAATTTAAATAATCCATGCAATTTGTGTGTGCAGTGCTGCACACTATAACGTAGTAAAGAAGAGCAGAGCATTGCATTGTTCACCAGCGTATATGCACATGCTGTTAGGTCAAGCTCCTGGGAGAAGATGCCCTTGAATATTGATGTAAGAACGAATGGTCCTTCCCATATCCTAACCATGACTAAGGAGAAATGGGAGTGCTGATCAGATCAGCATTAAAGTCAAGTTTTTTTCAGTGACTGTGAATGCTTTTACCTCTCAGGAAGTAGCGTACTATGACTAGAAACAATTTGTAGCAGTCAGACTAGAGTTATAAACATGTTTAGCTAAAGTGAACAGGTTACATGCAACAGTTTGTCCAGAAAATGAATGAGAACTAGAGAGGAGGTTTAGGCTCACGTGTGGACAAAAGGTCTGTAATCTGAACTACACATTGGTTAAGAGTAAGTGCTTATCAGTCGTGAACATGCTGCCACATTCAAAATCCACTAATCTATACGGTGCCCAGATTCGACAGCTTCATTTTGGTGCTGCTTTAGCTACATCTAAAGGCCACGTTACATGGCACAGAGGGCCGTTTTCTCTTCCTCCTTTACTTTTTGTGCTCCTCCCTAAATTTTGGTTTCCCTCAGCTGTTTTGCTTATGCCGTAGCTGCATCCTTCGGAGTTTGGTCACAGAAATGTGTGCCTCTCTTACATGGTCAAGTTGGTGAGAGATGAAGTTGCATAATGAGAATCCTCATTCTTCGTCATCTTCTAGATTTGGCTCAAGAATTTATCCCTTTCTCACATAGTCGATTCAGCGAGGAATCTGGTTGCCTCACATGAATCTTTGTCTGTCATCCCATTGGCATTCAACTGCCATGCCGACTGGAACACAACATGTAGGTTAAAGGTTATAGAAATAATAATGTATAATAATAATGAAACAATAATTTCCTAATGTGAAAACAGACTGGAATTTTATCAACAAAACAATAGTTTTCTAAGTGCCTTTCTGTTCTTCTGTTAATAACAGTTTGTGGGCTTAAGAATATACCTCAGTCTGCACTCTTATCTGTTACAGTCAAGTTGAAGGTTGTGAAAGAGAAGTAGGCCTAATTTTGTCATGTTTGGTGTCATCTCTGTCAGCTTTGTGCCATCATAAGTGCCACAGAATGATATGCAGTAACTTTATTTTCAGCCTTTGAAAGATTAACTTCTGAAATTCAAGTTATTTGAGTCATTTCACCTTAAAATTAATCTGATGAAGGAACCAGTGCTGTGTGATGCCATTGCTTGACCGTGAGCCCAGTTTTGCTTGATCCTCATGACCTTTGTTAAACAAGTTGGAAATGACTTTTTTTTTGTTTGTTTGTTTGTTTTTTCACAAATAATGAGAAGCTGTCGTGTGCATGTTTGCAGAATTGACATCTGTTATAAATTTTTGCTGGGATTCCATATATTAATTTAATATTTTATTATATTCAGTGTTAAAGAGTAGACCCTCTGGTCTTTCTGCCTCAGATAGGCCTCACAAGAATGTGACTGAATGGTGGCAGGTCTCATCCCATTACCACAAAAACTGGTTCAGCACTTCAGAGGAACATGTTGGAAGTTGTTTTCCAAAAGTCTAGAAAGTTGTAGAGTTTTCAAGGGGAGACACCTGGACATTCAAATAGATAAAGATTATGTATATGTAGATGTGTGTGTGTGTGTGTGTGTGTGTGTATATGTGTTTACAGAGTGGCATTTATCATTATTTATTTAGATATTATATTCATGTGCATGTAGTTGATTTATTTATATATATATATATATATAGAGAGAGAGAGAGAGAGAGAGAGACACAGACATACACACACACAAAACAGCTTAATAAAATGGTTCTGTGTCAGTATGCCTGTTGGCCTTGATAAATCAGTCAGTGAATGCATGAAATCAAGCTGACTTTTAACAGACAGGACACACCTCGCTGTCATCACTATATGAAGATTCTCAAGACGTTACCCTTTGCGGCCCATTTTACTGAGTCATGTCTGTGCTTGCTCACTGGGGGAAGGGAAGGGAAGGGCAGAGATGAGAGAGGGAGAAAGAGAGAGAAAGAGAGATTGTTTAAGGTTATCAGCTAACATTATGGGGCTATAAAGACTGAACATGTGTGGTCGACAGTTAGGTGTCTATGACTGAATGGATGAAGAGGCATGCACTAAGATTTTCTTACTTCTTGGAAGATACATTGAAAATGCAGTGAATTTTAAAAAGAGGAGTTCTGTGCTAGAGGCTGCAGCTTTGCTCCACATTTCCAACTCAAACAAGAGCAATGGGGCAGCAGTGAGGCAGTGGAATTTTGAACATTTTCAGCCGGAATCCCAGGAATGCAGGACATGATGATTTACTCTCTGACCGTCGGACTAGAGCCAGGCAGACGGGTGGGGCACCCTGATTTGTTTGTCACAAAGTTAAGGTGGTGAATCATTGTTATACATATATAAATCTTCATGTGCCTGGTTTGGGAGGAGACTAAAATCTGAACATGACCACTATGAATCTGTTCATTGCATTTCATGTGAAAGGATTCTTCTGAAAACCATATCAGAGTGGTTTAATTAAATCTGTTCCTTTGAAGATAAGGATTCCCAGATGGTCCTGACGTGCCCTGATAGTTATTTGTTCCTTCCTCACCTGGGATGTGTTAATGTGCACCAGACTGGATCATAGACTCCCCTAAAGGCTCAAAGATGAAGAACAAAACTTACCAACAAATGAAAGTTGATCGGCCAAGCTTTTGTAATTGAGTTAAACTGCTTCTAAGCCAGGACCATAAAGCATTACTTCACTACGTAATGTCTTTGAATTCATCTGGAAATGTGGTATGTTCATTTGCTCTTTATGATGTACAGCACTATGAAAATTTGCTCTTTGTCTCCGTCTCTCTCTCTGTCTCTCTGTCTCTGTCCAGATGAAACTGTCTGGGAAAAGGATGATGTGGTTTTTGTTGGCTGACCCACAAAAGTTCTTCACTGGCAGTCTTTATGGCTCTATTTGCAATGTAAAGCTGCCAGTTGAAGAACTATTGTGGCTAGCTCTTGCCTGCCCTGGTCACAAGTACCCTGGACACTGGAACACATCTGTATAGATGAAGTCTATAAGTTAGTCTAACAAGTCAAAGTTATGTGTTAAGTGAACAGTGCTTAAATAACCAGTTGTTTTTAAAAATGTGTTAAACCATTGAAAATTTGTTTTTCCTCTGTGTACAGCTGCATGCCACAAAGCTGTGTATTTCTAGATGCCAATAAAATGAGTCATTTGAATACCTTACTATGTTTGACTTTTACTATTGCTCTCTTAAATAATGCTACTAAAAAGACAGATGTATCTGTAGAGACATCCTAAGCTCTCCAGCTGTGATCTGTGCCATGTAGAGACAGGAGAGCCAATACTCCAGACAGCTCACCTAGACTCCATTTAGAGAGATAGAGAGTCTAAACTTTTGTGCCAAAAATAGTGTACTAACAAACTACCCCACTCTAGCTGTACAAGTCATTGAGTTTTCTTTTTAGAGCTCAAATCCTATTAGCATTTGGCACACCTTTTATCCATTATATGGACGAGGTAAAATGTTGTCTTGGGCTTCTCTAGGCCAGGGAGCCTGTTACATCACCACCAACTTTCATACGACCTAAAATTTAGTATGAGACATAAAGCAGTGGAACTATGTAACCTCTTCATCATTCCTATTCCCTCTCCTAACTAAACAGCACTTAAATAATGGTACATATATAGTAGAGATAGACGATAAATGCATTTCAGTGAACCTTTCTTCGTCCAGCCCTGCTTTGATTCTTGGCTCTAGCCAGAGGAAGGAAGGGAGTCTGTTGTAGAGTATACTGTTGGTAGATTAAGAAGAGAGCTTTTTTACCTGGGCCAGTGTGTGTGTGTGTGTTAATCCAGACAGTGAATGCAGGATAAACCTCATTCAGACAGGTACATCACGTCCTCCTCTGGCCAATCTCGTTATAAATTTAAATGCACTCTTCCTTCACACCAGACAGTATACATCAGTGAGTGCACAGCCAGGGTGGCCTGACTGCTGTCAATCAAGCATTGCAGAAAGGGCATGACTGCAAACACTCAGTGGAGTTGAAAATATCAGAACGCAGCCGTGACATAATTGTCATTTGATACGCAAGTAGATCCTGTCAGTAACAACATGTGTTCAATGAGTGTTTCAGAACATGTATATGGAGCAGACCTTATGATCCAAGTATTCAATAACAAGTTTTAATTAGCTTTGTTTAGTTATGAAATCAAGAAGTGAGTAGTTTGAGGATATTTGGAGTGAATTAAATTGCCTTGTTTTAAACAACAGAATCAGTGATGGTTGCACCATTCCTATTCAGAGTCTACATAATTAAACAAATGGGTAAACTTCCCTAAACACTTCATTCTTCAGAGGAACAGGTAGCTGTTGTCTTTGGCAGGTTAAGTGTTGAAAAATGTCAAGCTGTAAAAACAGCAGTAAGTAGTATCAATATACAGTAACTGTGTAGCAGCTCTTAACAGAGTGACAGTTATGTGTTTTCTTGTGAGAGATCCAGTTAATGTAAACATATCTCTTATCAGATGAATGATGTATGCTTAATTAGAACCAGCTGGATCATAGCTGTTCAGTATGCTCAGTGACTAGAGAATTAGACTCTCAAATGAAACTACATTGATTTAAATGCTGTACTAGTCCATGTGAATGCATATTAAAACATTAAGATGACTGGTAATGGTCATATTAAGGGCTAAGTGGAATGAAGAGGATTTAAATGAAGCGTAACACAACAAGACATTTTTGAACATAAACAATTTGTGAACGTTAATGACTTGGTTCAGCCCTGATATTCTGCATAATTAAATGTCTCCACAAGGGGGTGACAAATAGCACAGTGCTAATATCATTCTGCCTATTCGGGTGAGTTCAAGAATAATAATAGGCCAATAAAAAGGCAGATTTATGAACTAAGACACAAATTGACAAACTTTAACAGCTAACCAGTATAATAGAAACAGTATTAAACAGTATAATAGATAGATGGCCATGCCACATTTGGCTGGGGTCATTATGTAGAAAATAGATTAGCGCTTTTTCATCTTCACATCCACTTAGCTCACCAGCTAATCTCCAATGCTGATGTTTCATAGCTACATCCTTAGAACAGACACAAGGTGGCGCTGCAGCCTGTCTGAGTAAGGAAAGACCACTCATGCATGCATCCTGTCTGTCAAGTGTCATCTGGCCCATGTGACCCTAAATGATGAATATCAACCTATTTATCCAGTTATCTCAGTTTATCTGATTTAGACTATCGCTGTGCTTCTTCTCATATTACCAATCTTTCCAAGCTGCAGACTCACTCATACGGCAATTATGGAGTGATTAAAGTACTTTCACATAGAGGCACGCTAGAGGCTTTTAACAGTAAACCTGCAAATAATTCTGCTCAGTAAGATGGCAGTATATATATGCACACTACAATAACTTGGTCAATGAGTATAATGAATATTAACAAGCAAGTAGAAATGACACTTAAAATACTTCAGATGTTTACAGTAGGTCTACATATAAATGAGCAATATAACATCTATGAGGTATTTTTTTAAAGTATGGGTCTTTTACCACAGGGCAATGTTAATAATATCTTAAATGTCATCGAATCACAAAATTGTATGGGAACCAGATATCAATTTACAATTTACAATTTTGTTATTTGGCAGATGCTTTTAGCCAAAGCGACTTACAATCAGTGCATCAGTCGGATTTCTAATACCTCTTGAACAGAGATCACAAGACTTCATTACTGTCAAGTTTCATCAGTTGGTAATTGTTGTCTTGTAAACAGATATCTTTTATCTCAAAAATTTTCAGAGAAATGATGATATACTTATTTGTGGCGTCAGGATCTTGGGGGATGTTTTATAAACTGTGTTGTAACAATCTTTATAAATAATATGAACCACACTTTAAAGAAAAGGAATCATATTTACCTTGAGGAAACACACCCTGTACTTGCAAATGGCAACTGAAAACAATGGAACCGAAATGAAACAGACATGAGAATTTATAGTTGATTTGGGAATAAACATAACTATAAGTGGGTTTTCACTCTTTTTAAACGATCATGTTCCAAGGTATTTCCAGTACGTTTTACTGGTAACACTGTAGCGTTACACTCACACTCCTTCACAGACAGATACAGATTTTTTTCAATCTCCCTGTGTGTGTAGTGTGTGTACAGGCCTGCTAATGTATAAATAATGAACATGAATATCTACAACGTAATGATGTGATAGAAAATTGCTTTAAATATTTATTTAGTGGAGTAACAATTGTGTAGTCATCTCCATAGCTGAATATTCTCCATAGCTCTGATTTCAGTCCCTCCCTTGAACTACTTTTTTCTACTCAGCTTTGTTAGAAACTATGTTAACATGAACATCTCTCTCTCTCTCTCTCTCTCTCTCTCTCTGTCTCTCTCTCCTGCACTAGGTCTACCCGTACATAAGAGCTGGTTAAGTAAAATAAATTAGTGAATAAGACAATTTGTTTGCCTGTGTCCAGGTTCCGTTGTAATCTCTGATAGAAAAGTAAATTGTCCCAGTAGTTCTTTGTTTTATTACTATAATTAGAATAAATTATATGCCCCTGTATAATAAATTGCCATATTAATTGTCAACTTCTAACGGTTCATCATTAATATTAATTATGCAAGTTAATACGACGTAATCGTCATTCAGTTATCCAGACACCTGAATGTCAGAGTCATTGTACATTCTCTTGCGAAAGCATTACACAGTGATATTTGTACAGTTAACAAGTTTAATGTCCGCGTCGCGGTTGCTGATGCGCGCTTATTAGGCTACCGTCTGTGCGGGAGGGGTTCGCGCACACATTGAATCTGGATGGAAACTGCAATTAATGCATTTGGCTGAATCTACAAGACGTTCGTTATACGAAGAAGGCAGTTTTCACTTTATTCTTTCTGACGTCTTCGAGGTAGCTGTTTGTTTTAATATAGATCTGTTATTGTTATTCTTGTACTTGAAATATTGTCGAGTGCTGTTTTACCTCTGACTTGACATATATTTCTAAGTGTATCGCCTGTTGGAATATTTGAAATATTCAGTGCCTGTCCTCTCCAAAAAAATCATTGGGACTCTGTTAGAATATTAATAATAATTCAAGTTCTAATGTTTGGGAGGAATGAATTTATAAGATCTTTTTTATTTAAAGTCAATTTCGTGCACTCTTTAAGCTATTTTTAAAGAATGGCCATCAATACAGATGCTGCGTTTCCAAAGGACGCCCTCAACGAAACTGGAGCCTCACATCCTTCTGATTTCAACGAAACGCATAAACTCCTATCCGTTGCGACGACGGAACCAACCGAAGGATACAAGCTTAAATCCTCTAACTCACCCAGAGGTAGTGTTAAGTCGCTCAACGTGGACCAAAAAGGACAAAAATCACCTTTGAGATCACCGTCTGCGAGTAACATCACAGTGCCCCCAGTCTCACCTTCTCTCTCCCAGACTCGTCTTAGTTTCAGCCGTCAATCCCCAGCACCGAACGCGCCCGAGCCGCCGAGTTTTCTGTGGCTCGCTGTACTCTCCTGTTTCTGTCCTTCCCCGATTAGCCTCTTTGCCCTTTATTTTGCGCACACGGTAAGTCTAAACGTAATTTTGCTGAAATATGGTAGTGTTAAAATACAACCCCAGATCCAGTGTTTGGGTGCAACTTTATCTTAAGTAACAGCCTAGATATGTTACCTATCTGTTTATGTTTTAGCTGCTTTTTATACTTTTCATAATACTTAAAACTCACAAAGTGTCATCAGTATTCTATTCTTGTGTATGTGTGTTTTACTCTCCATACAGTCCCGTTCCTTGGTGTTGGCAGGGGATCTTGATGGAGCAAAGAAGCTTGGACGTCGGGCTTTGTTTTTTAGCCTCCTCGCCATTGTAGTGGGCCTGGCTATTCTCCTCTATCTTGGGCTTTCAAGTACTAATACACATTTCCACAAATACATACAATGTTGTTTAATTCTTTCTTTGTATCCCCATAATGCTAGCTAACAACCTTAAACTAATCTCTCTCTCTCTCTCTCTCTCTCTCTCTCTACTATAGACAGTTGAGAGTCAGCATGCTTCGGTGTGTGGAAAGACATCATATCACTCTTTGGAACAGGGCAGAATACGTAACCTGTATTTGAACGCTCGTACAAAAGTGACCAGAGGAAGAGAAGAAAGACACGAATTACAACACAGTGAAATCTCAGAAGACATTTTGTGCTCAAAATCAGACAGTGACCAGTATAAAAACAGATGTACTATTGTATATGATTGTGGATATGCTATTTGTATTGTGCATCTATCTTAGTAACCACAAGAAAAAGTCTGCAGGGATAACCTGAACTGTTGCTATTTTACTGCTTGACTTTATAATGAGAAGTTCAGCAATACAGCTTGAAAAGCTTATCTGGCCTTTTTTGGTAAGTGGACATTTTTGATATGTGTGTAATCTCGATGGAATAATCTTTCGTTTGACTTGCTCTCTCTGTCATAAGACAAAGTTAAGGTTGTTTCAGAGGAATGCCATAAAATATCAGAACTGCATATGGCAGTTTCACTCCCTTGGCACTTTAATAATTCCCTTTTACTCTTCAACTGCAAGAATATGAAACAATGCTAATGTGTCAGAAAAATAAGGCGAGAGATTCTAAACTCCAAGGTATCATGGAGACAGCCACTCATATAATTATACATCAAATCCATTTTTAAGCCTGTAACGGTGCTATTGAAGATGGTGTAATGCATGAACCTTTTCATACACTCAGTTGTCAGCACATGCATGAGGCATGGGGTTGCCATTTCTCTGGTCATCTGATTCTCTCTCTGCACATCTCACTGTGTCACAACTTTGATCATGAAATAAATTATGATTGAAAATCAATTAATGATTGTACTGTGATTTATAAAACTATCTCAGAATTAAATGGGATGGGGTGAGTGGTAAATTGCACTGCTCCTCCACTCACCCCCCCCCCATCCCCCCACCCCCACCCCCACCCACATACACACACAATCTCATGGGTTTTGAGTTCAAATCTCATCACTAAGAATGCAACCGGCCATGTGTTGGGAGGGTGAGCTGGACAGGGTTCTCTCCCTGTCATCATGTATGGTAGCAGGCAGGTCTGGGGAAATACTATGGTCCTCTATGTGCAATGCATTTGAACAGTGGTGCCTTTACATGGAGTAGCTGTGGAACTAAACTGCAGTTGCTTATATTGGAGGATATGTGCCAGTCTTTGTTCTCTTGTATTGATGCAGAAGGAACTGATAGTTGAAAAATGGGGGGAAAAAGTTAAAATCCCAAAGAATAAAGGAAATCATGTGTGTAGTGAAAGCATATGGATATACAACTCCACCCACAATGCTTTTGTAAAAAGCATATACACTGTTGGTTATTATATGGGATAGTATAATACCATATACACTGTTGGTTATTATGAGGGATAGTATAATACCATATACACTTGGTTATTATGTGGGATAGTGTAATACCATATACACTGGTGGTTATTATGAGGGAAAGTATAATATTAGCAAATCCCCAAAGATTATGAGGTTAATTAATGGTCTTTGAACCCAGCCTTTTGCATTCTCAGAAATTAAACAATCAAACAATTATTTAGAAAAGAGAATGAAAACAGAAAAGAGCCTGTAATAGTTAATTATTTTCATGAGTGAGTTTGGATTCCAATAATATGTCATTCACATGGATGACCTTTCACTTTATCTTCAAATTGTAGGATCAATCACCAAAAACAGCTCAGAAAGAGGGGGTGACAGAGGAAGGGGATGGTTCTCTTAGTGTAATTTATCAACTCTGCCATCATAAAAACAGAGTCAAGCAGAACATTTTATCCACAGCACTCTTGATGTTACAACACAACAGCAAGGATGCTTATCTCTGGGCTTACTAAAGAGAATAACAGTGACCAGAACAACTGTCTGCATAACACCATGGTGCATCCTGGGCAGAGTCCCCTTCTCCCCAGTGCCGCTGCAATAGTTACACTGTATCATTATCTACAACCAACAATTAACTCTAAGGGCCTTTATGTATAAGTTTCCCAAGATATTCATTGTGCTCTCTGCGTGCATGCATCAGTCCCTAGCTCTGTAGTGCAAACTCTGTCATAGGGTTTGAGGCCAGAGAAAATATGTCCAAAATTTAAAATAGGACAAAACATTTCCTATAACAGGGTTGATTCCACATCTTTTGAACTTTTGGTGAGTCTAGCAGATCTTCATTAGTTATTAAGAAAGACAGGTGGAGAGTTTGCCTGATGTCATCTTACACGTGTATGAAGCTGGTCTGGTTGCCCCGATGGAATTATATGTTTTACCAAGGAAACATTTTTTTCATGACATGAATTTTGTAACTGCATGCTGTAACTGCACCAGTATTTGAACTATATGCCTACATTTGGTTTAACCACAGCTTTGGGGTAAATGTAAACTGTAATAAAACATTTCTCCTCTGTAGGATTGCTTTTGAAATTACAGTAATTTTACAAAGTAATGGATTTGTGAAAGAGAAATTTGGGGGGGAGCTGGAAAGATGTTTTATTCTTTAAAATAATGAATAAAATAACAAGTCAATATGTTGTTTTAAATGGTTTGTGTCAAACTGACACTCACAAATCAGTGGTTGATTCTTTGCACCAGCTGAGTTCTTATGCCATGGTCCCCTTTTTTGATGGTGCACCCACCTCCAGTTTGGCACACAAGGACCTACACTAAAAACCACACTTGTGTAACCCCTTGTTTTCCTGTATTTTGTGTATTATGTATTTTGTGGTGCTGTGTTGTCCTTGTGTTTTTTTCTCTGTTTCTTACTGTATGCATGTCCACACCTGTGCTCCAGTACTATTGGTGGCATGTGATGTGTCCTCTAGGGGGTGTGTCACATGATCTGTGGTGAGCATTCAACATTCTATATAATGGTGCCAGTTGACCTCTCTCTCTTTCTCTCTCTCTCTCTCTCTCTCTCTCCCCTACTCTCTCTTTATTTACATAATCAATAGCAGTTTATATGACCATTTCAGTTTTCATTCGTGTTATTTGTTATTTTGGCTGCAGCATGCAGGTGGTGTGTAATTTTGTTTACCTGGACATTTTCAGTAAGAGTAAACCGTTCACACAGTTTCTTTATGCTGGAGCCAGATGAGATCCATATTTAAGACCAGGTGAAATCTTAAGTATCTTGTGGTCCAACTCTGACAGTCATCATCTGCCGCCCCCCCCCCCCCCCCTTCTTCTTATGTTGCAGTTGCTTGTTTTTGTTTTGTTTTGTGTTGGGGTTGTTTTTTTTTTGTAAATAATAAATACTCACTCAGAGCTTGAGAACGTAAACTGGCATGATGAGGTTTTATATCTCAGGCCACTAGTTTAACCTCTGGCTACTATAATGCAGAGGGTTTGGGGCCATAATGCACATGAAAGTGTTTTTTTTTCCCTCTGTACTGTGGCTTTCTGCTCTGCAGCCCACCTACTTTGATTGATTTATTTGCCATTTACTGGACCATCAGATCAGTTGATTGGTTGCAAAGGTGAATTGGGGTAATAGCATTGATGGTAATTGCAGTAATAGTCTGAGTAGTGAATGCATGCACGGTACATTGTGAGCTTCTAACATGTAATGCCTGTGCCCTGTGCATGCAGTTGAAATAGTGTAACAATACAAATAGGGAATGGAGGAATGGAGACAGAAGGAAAATACTGAGAGGATGGGACTATATTTGTAAAAAGTGAGAGGAGTATGTGTACTCAGCAGTTTGCTTGATCTCGTCTGGCTATGGACTGAGTAATGTGGCCTTCGTGACTTCATCTGCTGCATTTGTTGAAATGTTTAAGCTTGAATTTTAAAGCAAACAGTATGGAGTATAGCCTGCAAAAGTAAAAATATATATTTTGCACCAGTGGTAAGTTCATGATCTGGTGGTTCTGGTTTAGAAGCTGCATGCATCAAGGAAATCCTGAGAAGAAGAGGAAGAAGAGGAAGAAGAAGAAGAAGAAGAAGCAGCAGAAAAAGAAAAAAAAACTAGAATGTTGTGTTAAAGAGAAAATAAACTTAACGATAAAAAATAATAGAATGTTCAGTTTTGGATTTCATAATAATAACTTAATGATAAACAAATAAATAAACACATAAATAAATAATTTCTGACTCAAAGCATATCTTTCCAGTTTTTTTTTTGTTTGTTTTTTTTTTGCCAAGACTGTGGGTGGGTGTACCTCAGCTCAAATATGTCCTCCAGGCTCACTCTATCATCGTTTGGCTGACTGAAGATGACACAGAAAACATGAGAAACAGAAAGGGTAGAAGAGATGGAGAGAGAACCCCAGCGATCGATACACTGTCTCCATAAGTGCATGGCTTTCATATATTTGCCCATCCAGTCATTAGCAACCTCACGTCGAGGTTAGCGACATGATGGAATGGAAATTTCTCGCTGAGAATCTTATCATTGCTCTGTTTGCCAAGGAATAGCCAGTATTAAGATGTATTCAATATAAGTACAGTAGCATAATAAATTTGGTAGAGAAATATATGAGATTATTATGAACAACATTTTCAGTATTTAATATTGCTTTTAATTCGTCATTCATTAAAAGTATTTGTTACATTACTAAATACCGCTGAGTAAGGACTGGGTCTTGGTAATTACTCCTCAGTATAGAGCCAAGAGAATGCGCTGACCAGTTATTTGAAAAATCACTGTGTTATAAATATTCATATAAAGTAACTGTACATATGTTTAAATCGTTACAGGCTGCGTTATTTTACCTCACTTTTATGTGTACCACTGAACACAAGCATTAAAGCTTTTCTCTGGGAAGACCAGCGTTATGCTGAGTGTCAGACTTTGAAACCACAGGGTTTCTGAATGACTCACGTCTATAAGTGATCTTCACTTCCACCCTCAGCATATACATTGGGCAGAGCTGTGATGCTAAGAGCATTGAGGGTTTTTTTGTTTCTTTTTTGCAATCATAATTACTATAGGAGCAGGAGGAGTGGGACAAACTTTTAAAACTTTTGTTTTTCTAAATCAAGCAAAGATGATTTAAGTTAGGTTAGTTATATTTTCGTATGATCGTCATACACTGGTACCATTAGACACAAACTATGCCCCACGTCCCAATCCCCAGCACCATCACCACCGCGTTACCATTTTTCTCATCCTATTCTCCTCTAACTAGTTGCACGATGCAGACAAGTTGCAGTCTGTTTTTTCCACATCTGAATGTGTTTTAATTACATTGTATTCAGAAGAACATAAACATTATGTAAGGGTTCCATTAGAATGAATGCTGACACTCCCTAAATTAAGCTTATGAGATATCAATGACATGCCAAGCATAGACATGGACAAATGTGTTTCCAATGCCACTGGAGGCTGACATCACAGTTTTCAGTCATTCACTTTCTATCGCTCATTCTGCGAATAGAAAGTCAATAAGAGATGCTGCTTGTCATTTTTTGTGATTTGTGGTTCAGTTGTGACACATTGAGAAGCAACTCATAGCATGTGTACAGACTTTGAGACAACATGACATCCATTCACCAGAAATAAACATTATGTATGTTTGGATTCCCCAATGTACAAACACAACACATCAAACACATCCAAACACACTTCCAGATAAGTTAGTTAAGGTATAAGCTGTAACTATTTTAACAAGATAGTTACAGCTCTTCAAGCAATTGTGATTAGCAAATATGTCTCCTGAATTTTATTTTATAGATTCATGTTATGTCATGCCTTAAATAGTGAGACCTCCCACACACACCAAGGCGTATGAATTCGACATGGTAGAGAACATGAAAAAGGAGGAAGAAAATATCTAAAATTCTTCTGAAGTCCAGAGTGTTTAAGTATAGCAGACATCCTGTTGTTTCAGACCAAGTTCTGAAATCAATAGCACTCTGCCTGGCAGGCTCATTCCTCGCAGGAAGAAAGCCCTAGAAGGCTCATGGGAAAATAACTGACTGCGTTCACTCCGCTGTACTCATTCGCACTCTCAGAGTGTATTCCTCTTGTGAGACGGGGATTTCACCCTAAGAGTAAAGATCACCAAAAAAAAAGCAATACGTTCTGGATGTTCAATTATAGATCTGGACAGGGATTAAATAAAGCATCACAGCAGTTTTGCACTTACAAACTTACCATATAACCTTCTCAAATTGAATTAGAAACATTTGCATTAAGTTTTTTTGTTTCTTTTTTAAACTGTCTGGTTTGAGGGTTTGAGTTATACAGTTTGGTTGTTGCACTATTTGCTGAGCTGTATGCTTCGGTCTTGTTCTTTATTGTTGTTTTTTGTTTGTTGGTTTGTTTGTTTTTTACCGTGAGACAGGCGAGTGTGAACCGGCCATCTGAAGAGAAAACAAAGCATGGTAGCGTTGTGGGTGTGAGGCAGTTACCCTTGATAAACCTGTGAAATCATTCACTGGTGAGTGAAATATGCTTTGATAGCTTTAGCAGCATATTTATGTGTTCTTTAAATAACATATAACCTTAAGCCTCTGACATGTGAGTCGTTAAATACAGCACAGAACCTTTTTGTGCCCCAATAATCATAACACAGCTTTACATATCTCGGTTAATGAAAACTGTACCTTATTTCAAACTATTAAACATCACACTGCTGAAGTTAAAAAAAAAAAAAAAACCTGAAAAAAAAAATGAAAAAAACCCACCTTACAGCATACATGGAATAATGAACAGATGAATCCCCCTCCCCCTTCACACACACACTTACTGGAAATGAACACTATTGGGACTTCCTGAATTACAGCCATAAGAGAACTACCCTGGTGCAGCCCATCCCTGCTCTTTATGATTTATCACGACAGAACAGCATGACTGAGGCTCTACATCACCAGTATTGTCCTAAGACTTCATATTTTATATTTCCTCTGATTTTTTTTTTTAAATAGCCACTGAGCAGCTAAACAGAAACGGCCTGGCTAAATCTAAAACAGGAAAGGAGAAGAATAACATTGACATTCACCTCATGCAAGAATTTATCAACCCACATTCCAGATAGAGTTAAGGGAAATAGATCATTTACTTATTAAAGAAATAATTTATTGTATTTATTACTGGACTGTTATATTTATAATAAGAGGTGGAGGTGATTATTATGGAACATTCATGAGGATTTCATTAACTGGGATGTCAGTAAGGACTGGAAACCAAATAGATTATCCATACTAAATAATATAAAAAAAATATAAAGATGACTGATATAAGTCAGCCCCTAACGCGTCGCTACGGAACAGAATTTTACATACAGTCACATGGAATCAGAACCTGTTACCTTCTGGTGTGTCTTTGCATAGTTTCATTTTGTTGGATGTGTTTTCTTATTTTTATTAAGCATGTCAAAGAAAACTCTGCATGTAGCAGGAAGTACAGTACTGACATTCCTCTCTGCCACTCCCTTCTTTCCTTTGTCTATTCATTCATTCTCACACACTGCTCACAAACTTCATGTGTTTCACCATTAATTATCGTATTACTACAGGACACCTATGTGGCAAGAAATTACCCTAGAGAGGTAGAGGAGGTAAGTGATGGGATTTAAAAAAAGAAAAAAAAACACAAAACAAAACAAGGCAATCACAAAGTTTAATCACATCATTTCAGTCTGATGCATTTTGAATAGCAGCTCTTTGCCAGTCTTATGCATGTAGGTTAGTGCCCTCTTTTGGTTGATATTAGCACAACACACAAAGGCACAACCAGATCCTAAAGACGACTGCCGTAAAAAGCTATGCTCACCACAATAGTCTTTATGAGTCATAATACAGTCCACAGGCCACATTTCAATAGGCTGGTTAACTTAGTGCGACAGGGATCATGAGCAAATTGTAACTAGACATCCTCATGGCCGTCCTCTTCATTTGAATTTGTTTGTCAACTGGTATTGACTTGAATGTAGCTATAGAGTGACAAAGGAAAAAATAAAAACTTCAGTTCTACACAGAAACGCTAAATGAAGTAAAGCATGGCAAAACAATTAAATACACAGACCAATAGTCACACATCCTTTCTCTGTTGTGTGTCAAACAACAGTAAAGTTATTCCAAAGTGGAGGCCCTGTGTGTATTTCATCTGAGCTCAGTTATGCAAATTAAAATAAACTTTCCCAAGGCTGATGTTTCAGGTTCAAATCTCAGTGTTATCCCCAATGTTGGTTTGACCTGGTCTCTCCGAGTTCCGATGAGTTTGCAAATTCTTTGCATCAACCCATGTAAATTAGTTAACAGACAGTGGTAAATATTAAAGGTACACTGACACTACCAAGACTACAATTCTGCAAACACGCACTCTAAGGAAGCAGCAAAATATCACGTGGTATCCCAGCTCTTCATCAAATCCTCTAGGGTTCTGGAAGATTGAGGAGAGATCATAGCTCTCTCTCTCTCTCTTTCTATCTCTCTCTCTCTCCCTCTCTCCCTCTCTAAGAGGCTCATCTTGATGTTACAAGTGTCTCCCTGTCATTAGCCAACAGGACCAGGGAGACCACCATTTCCAGCAAAATAAATCCTTACAGCACTGGGCATCTAATGAGATCACAGGAACAGGGAGCAAAAAAAGGAGGTGTTTTAGGTGATACTGCCATCTGCAGATTTCGAAGAACATTGTCCACTGTGATCACCTGCTAACTAAAGTCCTATCACTTAGGCATCTTTGGTGGTTACAGTGGACACAGAGCTGGGGGTATTCCAAGTGCGTGGTTTAGTGACTAACATGGATAAGTTAACTCAGAGTAAGTAGAAAACCTCCTAATAGAAGAGCCCTATGGTTTCATTGTCCTAGCAAAACAAAGCCATGGGGCTCTTCTATTAGGAGGTTTACTACTTACTCTGAGTTGACTTATCCAGGTTAGTCACTAAACAGCATACTTGGAACACCCCCTGAAAACTGTGGGCCATACCGGAGTTGGTTGCTCTCACTTTTATGAGTGATATTCCATCCCTTTTCCCCCTCCATTCATAATAGTACACTTTTTCATCTACTATACACCCTCACTTAATCTGTCCCACGATTGCCTGTTTTCTATAATTCCTTTCATTCATCCATCCCTACTACCTATCTGTGGAGCAACCATTGAATGAATCTATTACTATCACTGTAATGAATGCTTGAAAGAATATATTGGGAGCTATGAGCTTATATTTCTCAAGCCAACTTCAACTTCTGACCCTGCAACTTATTGTTAAGTTTTTTTTAGGTTTGTTTTTACTCTCCCTACAGTTTTGCAACCAGAGAAACAGGATGTAGCAAATAGCTTGAACTAATAGCAGATAGTCCTGCTGAAACAGAATATATGACCCCCATCCTTAGCGTTCATTTTAATCCTGCACTCCAAAAGTGGTGCAAGATTTGGTACGAGATGTTACTGCCTTTTGCCTTCAGTCATTTGTAGCTTCATTGCTTAGTGTAGTGGAATAGTTCTGTAGATATAGACTTACGCTGTTATTTAGAAAATTTCATAAACACAAAGTTATGGTTTTAAGACACACTACAGCCAACCGTTAGACACAGCTACTTGTTTCAACAAGCATAATGGGATGTATTTCACTTGTGGCATTTGACAGTGTCACCATAACAAAGTGGCCTCTGATCATCCTGAATCTCTCGTCCTGTGACGTCTCTGTCTTACTTTTCAATTATTTACCTATGATACTTGTTGATGTTGATCATATGAAATTACAAAAAAGTAATACAAACATTCTGGAATGGAAGTCTTCAAACAGTGGTATAACCAGAAACACAATTATTCATTCATTCATTCTTTCATTTTCCAAGCCACTTATCCTAATTAGGGTTGCGGGGGGTGCTGGAGCCTATCTCAGCGCTCATTGGGCAAAAGGCAGGGAAACACCCTGTACAGGTCCCTAGTCCATCGCAGGGCAGACACACAGACAAACACATTCACGCACACATTCACACCTAGGGGCAATTTTAGCAACAGGAAGCATTAGGAAATGCAGATCATGTACTTGTTTTTTTATGGCTACCCATCTTGCCCTTTATTCTATTCTATTCTGTTCTGTTCTATTCTATTCTATTCTATTCTGTTCTATTCCACTCTACTCATCCGTACATTCCTTTTTAGACTTTTGTTTCTTTGTCATGTATTAGCCATCAACTTTGCATTGGCTGATCTCAGACTGCAAAAAAGGGCAACCAGTTCTTTTTCTTGCCTCTTTGCCATTGGATGCAGTCAAATACATTAGAGTGTATCAGAATGCATGCAACCAAAATCTGTCTTTTTACTTTTATGATAATTTCACCCATAATTATCCAAAATGACAATGGTGTATGTGTGTGTGTGTGTGTGTGTGTGTGTGTGTGTGTGAAATCATATTTAACTGTGATACAATAATACACACACACACACACACACACACATATATATATATATATATATGTGTGTGTGTGTGTGTGTGTGTGTGTGTATAACATGACAGTGTAGTGTGAGAGTTATATCAACAAATTAAAGGACATGAACAACAGAACTAATTTTGACGGAAAAGTCAAATGGAAAAATTACTGAGCTATTCAGAGGTTCTTTGGAAATGATAAAATCAATTCTTGATCACCTGTTTAACAGATATCAGTGTATTAGTTTTGAAATTCTGTTTGCTTGTGCTAGTCAACCTTCTCTGTTATATCTGCCTGGCAATTTGTTGTCTATACGACATAACTTCATGGTGTTATCAGACTCCAGTAATTGGTTTGTTTTGCTTACTCAAGAGTTTTTTGTTTGCTTTGTTTTTGAGTTTCAAGAAAAAAAAACCTTAGTGAGTCCTGAGATATTGCTGCCTGAGGTTACCTATCCATATTGGAATAGAAAACGCGTAACACCAAACTGTTATTATGTGTCAGGACACTACACTGCAGTATGTGTACCAGCACACAACACTGCAGATTCACATATTCTCAAAATCAGTGTTCAGTCTATCCTAAAAATAACGAAAATCACTGATTACCCATTTATTACATCCAAGTTTCTCCCCATGTGGATGTTAAAAATGTTAGCACTACAACTTCTGAGAAAAATGATATGCACCTCAAAAGCTCCATTAATTAATATGGAGCAAATAAAGCACTGAGAAAACAAACATAAGAGTGAAGCAGAGAAAAACTCTGGATCTAAATGGGTTAATAGGTCCTCATGATTAACAAATTTAATTCTTTTCTATACCTTTCTCTAAATGATATGTTAATTAGTTTAATTGTTAAAGTCACATGGTATCAAGAATAGAGCTAATGTCACCTCTGTTTTGGAATTTGGAATGAACTGGTAGCAACACATACCTAATTCTAATATTGCTATGAGTAGCCCCATTATTGTGCTTTATGTGAGTCATGAAAGTAAACTCCTGTATTCATCTACTGGCTTGTGGTTTAGCATCCAACCTGACAAAGGATAGATAGATGTGTGTGCAAAACCTTGTTTTTACTGAAGTAAAACAGATTGTAGAGAATACCTCTTGGTCCTATATTCACGGGCCAGTGATTAGAAAAGACACCACACATGAAGTTCAAAGCGGTTATGCTGTTTTTTCTGTCTCTTTTTTTTTTTGCTCACTTTCTTTATTCAACAAACTTGTACAGATGGTGACCATAACAACTCTGCAATTGCTATGATCCCGATGATAGTGGCGACTAAAGACAAGCAATGTCCAAGGCCTCTCACCGCACTGCAGTTAATTACGTGACCGATTCTTACAAGATTTTTTTGTTTCTCTCTCTTTGTCGCGCCCTCTGTCTTTAGTTTGTCTTTCTTTCCTTGAGTGATGGGTAAAAAGTGCTGTGAACATGTTACAGCAGTGTAGCACCTGATGGTCAGCCCGCAGTCTGCGTGATTAAAACTGTTCCCGCAGGGCTGGGAGCAGAAGGAGAAAGGGAAAGGAAGATGAAAAGGGTTAAGAGGAAGAGGAAGAGAAGGGAGGGAGGAAGGGCAGGAGTTGTTCCGCTCAGTGCTGAATCCTACGGATGGACTGGATCTGGAAGGTCTGAGCATGGGAACCAAACTCCCTATAATGCTTGTACTCTCCTCCGTGACAGTCGCACTCCATGATGTACTGGTGACCACGGTATCCGGGGTACTGGTAGCACACCCAGCTGGTGGAGATGAAAACCAGAGAGAGCCAATTAGGCGTGGCATCACATATAATTGATGTAATGATAGCCAATCAAATTATATCTTAAAAAGGAGCACAAAACTACTGACGAGGCCCCAGTATTATTAAATGGCCTCTTCTAATTGCCCACAATAAAGACTGATTAAAGTGGACGAGTAAAAACTATACAACAAATTCAAACATTCAGAAGTTAACAGACACACTGTAGGTGAGGTTTTGGACTGATGACTTACGCTCCACTCTGGACCTGCATGGAGCCAACCTCATTGCAGAACCAGCCCATGGCCTGCAGGGAGGGGTAGTCATCACACAGCTCCCACTGTCGGCCCATGAAGAGTTCCCTCTCGTACACCATCATACGGGAGTCCTTGTGGCACTACACAGGCAGAAAACACAGGATCGGTGAGCCCAGCCCTTTTAACAGTGCTTTTTACAGCCAATAGCTGTTCAGTATATGTAAGCTCATGAATAATTAAACATCGCAGGAAAATAATGACACAATGAGAATTGTTCTGCTTGTTCTGAATTTACGGACAGGTTTTTTCTTTTTTTTGATATGTACAAACTGAATTAATTAAATGTTACTAATGTTTTGAATCTAAGAGTTTGTTTTATCTAGACACAGAAATGTTCATCAATACCAAATGTAAGCGTTATCCTAAAACCCTGAAATCATGCTGAAATATAAGAAATAGGACTGAAACTTTTGGTCTAATAAAGTTATTTTCATTGTGGAGAAATTTGAATGATTGATGTTATGCATGACTTTATGTTCTGAGTCTTTAGTGTCCAGGTGTTCCACACTTAATTAATGAAGGGCCTTAAAATCAACTGATGAGTTGAATAAGGCTTGACAGTACCATGTGTTTAGCCATAGTAGCTCTCAGTGTATGGTCTGGTTTGAGAAAGAACTGAATTGTAACTATATGAAATGTTTGAATGAAACACAAAGTAACTGACCACTTTTTAACTGATGAATAGTTTTTGACAGGAGACCATATGAGCTCTGCCTTTTTGACAGAAGCTCATATGGGCTCTGCCTTTGATTGCTGTGTGGAGTGTTCTAGAAGGATATAACTCACAGCAGAGTAGACGGGTCTGAAGGACATCAGTCTCTCGATGCGATAAGCGTTACTGCCGCTCCATGCCTCCCAACGAGGGTAGTCTCCTTTTTCCAGAACAAACTGCTGTCCACAGAAACTAGAGTGCTCATATCCCACCCAGCTAAAGACCAACCAGGAAAAAAGAGAAATAAAGTGATTCAGAAAGCAATAGAGGAGGGAAAACATACGAAGAATGAAAAGTAAGTGGTAACATAAGAGGGGAAATACTGAAGACAGGAATTTGGTATAGCTGTTTCTACAGTTCCTATAAATGAATGTCCATAAATAAATATCTGTTTTTTGTTAAGTTACATGTACAGATCAAATTTCTTCAGTAACTCAGTGTCTCAAGGAGAATCATTTGCTCTCATATATCCATATATACACACAATTGCCAAAAATCCCATGTATTCTAGTGCAGGAAAATCAAAGGACAACAGTGCAAGCAGCTTATTTATAAGTTCCTGAAGTTCTACAACCACTCAAATATTTTATTCATCATTTTTGTTACCAAATTGTGTCTATTTATGTGTGACATTTGCTGAAACCAGCCAACCTCAGAGATATTAATTTCCCGAGACAGAACGAGTGTAAGATCTCAAATAGCTCTCAGTAATCACTGGTGACTCCACTAAATACAATGTAAATGTGGACACGAGGTGGTCTCATCCAGTGTCTCCCATTACTGCTCTTGGAGGAGTACAGCACTGTACATTTTAGATCAACTAATAATCCAGCCCTTGACTAGCATTAACAGGCAACTCAGAGTATCAAGCAACCTAAAATGTATAGAGTTGGGGGACTTGTTTATTTGTTTGCTACTTGCTTGTTTAGCTACAATAATGGTAGTGGTAGTGGGTGTAGCATGATATTTTAGTAATAACTTACGCTCCACACTCCACCTTTAGGGAACGAACAGTTTCCATGCAAAAGTCATTGATATTCTGGCAACAGGCAGTGAACTCCATGCGTCTGCCCTGGAAGTACTCCTGGTCATAAACGGTAATCTGGAAAAACATATAATTACATTAATGTCTGTTTTTGGTTTTCCAGCCAAGGGAGGAGACAGATATACTTTGGGTGCTGTGTGGTCAGTCCTTGTTAGAGCAATACACTGGGTGCCAAAGATGAAATAGGTTTACCTTCCATGGTCCCATGGGCATGGAGTCTACAGGGTTTGTCAGAGCCATAATTTCCGATATCTAAGCGCTGACTGACCTGTAGACGAGAGAGACTGATGTGTCATGGCTACTAACACAAACACACACACACACAAACACCCTTTTCATATTGGTATATCTGACTATAACTGACAACACCTTCACACATGTTTGCACTGACCAAAACAGACTCATTCATGTATTTATATTTGAAACACATATGATAGATAGACTGTGTTAATATACAGCTGATGAGATCCTCTGTAATTTTCCGTAACCTCAGATTTTGTGCCTCACAACATTGGTATGATATGGTCTGGTTAATCTCTTTAAACTTTTTTTATTTGGTTATTTTAATCAATACTATTGTATAAAATGTTAATATACCAACATTTTATTTAATTAAACATCTGGTTTAATAGATGTAAAGCCAGTATAGATGGAATTGCTGTTTTTTCATGAACTGCTTCTAAAATGTAGTTACACATTGTAACCCCATGACCCTATTCTCATTTGCTCACCCACACCGTTAATATTCATTTTGTTCTCCACTTCTCTGTTTTATGTCATCGAATCCTCAGTGCATGGCGCAAACAGCAATACTATTCAGCAATAACTGTAATAATACTTATTAAGTTATTTGCTTTTATAAGCAATTGCAATAGAATTTGAAAAAGATGTTATGTTTGAATTACATTGACTTGACTGCTAAAGGGAGAATCCAGTGCAGTTAATGATTTTTTTTGTTTGTTTGTTTGTTTTTAATTAATGAAAAAGTGCTATATATCCAAAATCAAGAAAATCAGGCAGGGAACACAACAGACTTACCCAAAAGAATGAGCTGTGTGCGTTGAGGGATTTCCACCACGCAGTCTCCTGAGCAGGCGCGTGTGGGGCTATTTATACAGGTTAGGGGAGAATGGGCCTCCCTGATTCACAGACTGGGCTGCGGTCAGCACTTTGCTTTGGGTCCTTTTATCTCTGGCCTGAGCATTAGTGCTTTCATTCTCCCATCTCACACCTCACAATGAAGGCAGCTCTTCGCAGTGATGAGGGCTTGAGGTAGAACTTCTAACCACATCACTAGACCAGAGCTGGTGCAGTGATGTTACATTTAAATCTACTGTTTTTAGTTTAATTAGATGTGTGTGTGTGTGTGTGTGTGTGTGTGTGTGTGTGTGTGTGTGTGTGTGTGTTTTATCAAGATGTTACATATCTTTACAAATTCATGATTTGAAGGCAGAACGTTAGAAGCATAAAATATCCTGGAGAACATTTTAAACCCAGGCACATCGTCTATTTTAAATATACATAATACAAGCCTTAATTTATCCTTCATGCAGTACACATTCATGAAAAATGTGTAATATTAAAAATGAAATCACTTTACAGCTAAATACCATATATCTCGCTGACCCCTGTGGTGAATTATATCCTGTGTTAATGAAAACTTTCCTCACACCAAACTGACAGGCAGACACTATCACACAATAATATGTTAATCAAAACTGTCTTTTGGTTATACATATTGCACAAGAGCTTCAAAACTAACAGAGGAAATTAGATAAATAAACAAATATTCATCAGCTCCACCTTATTATTGGAATGGACCCTTTATTTGCATACTATATGACCGTTATATTCTTTTGGTACATATGAAGTGTTTCAAATGTCCCACAATATGGGGCAAGTAGTTTACCTCGTTAGCAAATACACCATCTCTCATTTCTGAGTGTTTCATATATATGTTATATGTGTGTGTGTGTGTGTGTGTGTGTGTGTGTGTATATATATATATATATATATATATATATATATAAATGACTCATGGTCTGAATAATAAATCGAACAAAATGGTGCATACTTTTTTCACTTAATGAGAAATTTTATGAAAAGTTACCCATGCTAATACATTTATAAATTAATTAAATGGGTTTATATTGAAGGAAATACACTCTAGTATAATATTCAGCAAACTGTCAAAATGAGGGAAATGCCAATGGAAAAGGTACATCCTATTTCAGGGTCAGTGGCCCATTGCCTTTGTCCTTCATAGTTAGCAGCCTTGTGAGACATCATAAAAACTGGGCTATGTCTCAAAAGGCAGTGCAGTTTGGACACCTTGGCTAAATACTATTGCATAGTACATGGCTATGAAGCACAAGACCGATGTTTAGAAACACAAGCTTCAGCTGATCAGCAATTACCAGTTGAATATTGTTCAAAGTTAACAGTCAGCTAACATTGTTTGTAGTCAGCTTTCACACAGTAAACAGCTATTGAGATACATCAGTTAGTTAGCTAACATTAGCAAGCTAAGTAGGTTACAGAAACCTTACTAACTCAATGACAATCAGATTTGTAACTTAGTGAAATTAGTTGTTCATAACCAAATTACACCCATTATCATTAACTTTAGCCATCATCTTTCTTACTTGGAAACTTTTTAGCTTATAAAGAACTGAGGATTCATGCAAAAAAAAAAAAAAAAGCTGCATTAATCGTAAAATGCTGCCTTAGAAGGTGGCATTTTGTGGTATTTTTGTAATGGGATATGTCTTAAACTTAACATGCTGCCTTTAAATGTACCCTTAGAAGGCAGCTGCAGCTGACATAGGACACAGCTTGAGTATATTAACAAGATGCTGGGACATTACAGGTTGCCAGAACAGCGTTGTCATCCTGAAATAGGCCACTGGTATTGGGACAGAAATTCTTCACCATGGGATGAAGGTGACCACACAGAATGACTTTGTATGTATTGGCATTTACAACACACCTAGACTACACCAGGCAAGTGGCCCCTTTACCATTACTGAGCCCCCATGATTTCATTAGAGGAAATAAGTACATGGCACTACATTCACTCATCCATTTACTGGAACCAGAGAGAAGAATAATTTTCCTTCCGATGATAGTTCTACAGCCCTTTATCACGCTACCTGTGATTTTGCAGTACTACTTGCAAACACACATTTTTAAGTGTGACACAGAATGATACCTTAGTATATTGTAACCTTTCTCTATGGACTGTTATTAACTAATGTATATTATCATTAAAATAAAGCTTATTCACCGCACCAGGCTAGTATTTACGGCCAACTCATTCAGAGATCTGTGTCTGTTTTGGCATGAATTCTGAACCAATGCCCAGGCACCATAGTCGGGGAGGTTCACCCACAGTTGACCATGGCTAATGAGATGTTTCCCTTTAGACTTCCATGCCAATGTCACCTCAGCTGCACTTTTTCTGTGTAAATAATATCAAGCTGAGGAGTCTTCCTCACTGCAGCTCCTCAACAAAGAGCCCAAGGAAGTGACACTGAGATATGACCTTCTAGCCATGGTAGCTAAAATAATGGGCAGCTGAGCGTGTCCAGCAATAACTACTAACTATGATTATATAGTAAATACTAGAACTACAACACTGTGCAGTCAGTCACTATAGTCATATAGTCCCTATAGTCCAGTCATATATATAATGATTTAGTGGTAGATGCACTCTTAATGGATCATGACAGCAATTCTTGAATTAGTATAATGACTTTTATACTCAGCACCATTTGTTGCTATCACAGACAAAATCAAGATCTCAGTCAAACAAACTGAATGATAGTGGCCTGTCATTAATCTTATTATATACTTAGCACATTGACCAGGGAAAGTGGTGAATTCATCTGATCTTATCTCAACTCTTCTGTTCAGACAAAGACAGAGCAGAGAGTATGCTGTGGTCAGCACATTACTCAGCCGACAACATATCCAGAGAGAAAAGGTGTCTGTATACCACTCTGTGTGTGAAGTGTGTGTGCATGAGTGTGCGGCCATGTTTGTGCAAGTTTGTGTATATGCGAGTGAGAGTGAGAGTGTGTGTGTGTGTGTGTGTGTGTGTGTGTGTGTGTGTGTGTGTGTGTGTGTTCAAATGAACTTCTGAATGACGGTGATTGTGCAGAAATGTCAGTAAGTGTGAGTGGTGTATGTGAATGTGTGTGTGTGTGTGTGTGTGTGTGTTTGCATTTCTGCTGATGAGAGCTGGTGTCCAGGAGGAACAAAGAGACAAGCCATGTCAGCAAGCTTGTGAAATGAACAAACCATGCAACACGAACGCAGGGACACACACACACTAGTATGCACCAAGCACACACACATACACACAGACATACATTTACCATCTGACCTCCAAATCAACACAAAAGTTAGTGAACTCTTAATTGACAAAATGAAATCCAGACATCAAGAATATGTTTTACAGATGTGGAACTTGACAAGGACTGGAAAGAGGCCATTTAAAATAAAATTTAGTCTAAAATTAGTATCAATCTTTGTATGGAAAAATGGCCCTTGCTATTTGTGCTGTTTGAGTTCTTCCTTGTTTGTGTCCTGTTTGTGCCTTGTTTGCTACTGCTACATTCAAAGTGATATTTGTGCAATGTTACATGAGCTGTTTTGTGTCTTCATTCTGTTACGTATTTGTTTCAGAAAGTTTGAATGGTTTTCAGAGTCAAGAAACTAATAAGTCATTCATACATACAAAATAAGATTTGATGTATTCTGGTTGAGCTCAAAGCACAGAAGTAGCACTTGTTGCAGCCTTGACTGAATACTGTAGTTGTGCCATGTAGCTAATTCGCCACAGCAGAAGGAACGCTTGCAGTCCTCCACCAACCTAATGGTGCCCTGTAAATGTTTGCATATTCGGTCATGTGTCATTCAGCGTTAATTTTTCTTTTCTAGTATTGTGGCTCCCCCTCGTGTTCAACACAGTCATGACTATTGATTGATGGCACTTGGGGTAACCGCGGTCAATCTTGTCCTATTTGGAGTCCACCTGCTGGGCTGGTGTCATCGTCTGTTGCAGGAGAGTCTGCTGCCAAAATGAAGTCAGAGTAATTTGGAAAGATCGAAGTGAGGTGTCGGTCTTACATTGTCATATACTCATAACCCAAGGGATCTGACGATCCTACATTTATTAATCATCATCGCCTGGGCCATCAGTCTGGACTTCAATCACTTTTTTATCAGTATTTTTTTATCATAGTGACTGAATAAGAAAAGTAATTAATAAAACTGTTGTACTTCTTGGGAAGTGCTGAACTTGGTGGAACTGAACTGTACAAGAAACTAACTGCAACGTAAACGTATTGTCTGTAACTCCTCGCAAACATATTTTATGACACTTGATTATAACACGGGAGATATCATCACTAAAATAAAAGGCAAGTATTGGGAGATAGGCTTCAGTCCGTTTAAAATGCCAAACCCTAAAATATCCTTTACAAAAGACCCTGCCAAGAATGTCAACTCAACTAAAAGTAAATAATGCTTAGCCATCTTGAAATGAGTGAATGAACTCTATGCAAAATTATCCTCAAGATATGCAGTACCGCAAATCTCCACTGGGGAGGGCATCTTTCTAAACTAAGAGGCAAATCCTGTCTCCCTGGCATATACACAGTATCAGTAGGCTGTTCAACACGCTCAACCATCAACGCAGCTAAACGGGTCATACCACAGGCGTGTGAGGGGTGGACACCAACAAATCCATTACAATTATTCCGTTTTATTGGATTGTTGAGTTATCATGTTTATGACTGAAAAGACTGTTATAGTTCACTATATGTGTAATTACAATAATTGGTTGCATTCGTGCATCAATTAATCACGTTTATTAAAAAAATAAAATCATTTGCCAAGAGGGAGCAAGTCAGCGAAATGCGTTGTAGCACGGACCGTCGATGGAGATTGCGTCAATTGAACTACAGGACGACCCCTTCCAACCCCCTTGCTCGACTGTGTCAGGGAAGTAGGTTTAGCTCCTTGCTGGAAGACTGTGCATCAGTGAGAGAGGCACGGGGTTCCAGGAGACAGTGAAGTACGGGGGATTTAAATTAAACTCTAAGCGGGCGACCTACTCAGCCCTTCGGGTGAGGGAGGGTGACCGCATTGTATCTTGCTTGACTGGAGGAGGAGGGACGGATAATGAGCTATTCTTGTACCAGCACAGGCAACAGCCAGGACCCAGCGAGCTCTAAGAAGTCCGGCGGCGTTAATCCCGGTAGTCGCAACAGCAGCGCTGACACAGGCAGCAGCAACAACAGCCATAGTACCCGCAGTAGCAAAGCAAACTCAAACCTAAATTTAACAGAGGCAATGAAAGTCAAAAAGGGCTGCAATACGACAGACGTGGGGGTCCCCGTCACCACAGAGGAGGAATTGCTTGCAAACACAATAATTACCCCCGAGGATGTACTGGGATTACAGAAGATCACTGAGAGTAAGTGCGCTGCTTCCTACCACTTGACATCAACTACTCGCCTACGAGAGCACACTGTAATGCCGATTGATTTTAGCGAACCGCGCAATATTTGTTGTTGTGTGGTTAAAGATTCTGTAATCGTTGCGGTTGTGGCGATTCTTTTTTCCTTTCACCGCACTTGTCACGATGACAAATATCACAGTCTCTAACTGACTCCTTTCCGTTTACAAATTAACATCATTTAGCATATCACAACTACTTTGTTAACTACGTTTGTTTCCAAAGCGAGGAAGAGAAGCAACTGATCACTGAAATTGCCTTGAGAGCCATGTAATCGCGCCATTATTTCGGGGAGGTTATGATGGTGACACCATGTGTAGCCTTGCAAATAAATCGTCGTCGTTTTAAATATTAATGATTACAAGAGGAAATACTTGTATTTGGTGGATATAATTACAGTGGTCTTGCCTTACAGGTTATCATAAGCATCGACTTTTACACAGGACAAATGGGCTTGATTAGAACAGAAATGTCAACACTGATCAAGAGCAACGGCTCTATATTGGTTTATTGGTGTAACAGGATGAGTAAATAGTATGCTAATGAGTGTGGTAATCTCTCAGTGGGTTTACAGAGTGAATCACTGTTCTAATCAAATATCCCTATTAGAACGTACATTATCATTGCCAGTATAGGAGGCAGAACACATACCTGAGTGCATAAGCCTTTTAAAATTCATTGGTACGGACCACATACGTGGCATGGGCATGACTATTCCTTGGGATCAGCTATATTTAACCTCCTAAGAATGATTAGGTAACAGGTGTCAAATGGGTCCTTCATCACCGTAGGCCTGCATAATAGGCCAACATAATGCTTTATACAACACCCACGCACCTTCCGTCCCCTTAGTAAAACTTGAATTGCCGTACGGACTTGAAACACACACCACAGTGAGCATTATATGGCTTTGGTCTCTCTAGGTTACAATGCAAGGCTCACTGTGTCACCTTTGTAAGTGTCCTATTTCAGTTCTAGCTGCTCTTTTGCCCTGTCTTTCTCAGGGTTTACCTCCCTGTCTCTCGTCTGAGTCATTCACTGAATGTGAAGTGAAGGTTTTGCATTGGAATTTTTCTTGCCTTGTATACCTCTAATTAGCCCTGTTTTCTGAACATGATGGTATTTCCCTTTGTCAAATTTCAATGTCTCTTTGTCTTTCAGTGTATCTAGATCTTTTTTCTTTATCTCACAACTTTGTGTAGTTCCTAACCCAGAAATGTTACTGGTTTTAGCTTAACAAGAGCGTATTCAAAAGAAAAAGACATCTGAAAACAAGACTACCCTGGCTTGTTGATCAGCTCTGACGTACGATCACTGAGAAGAACTCTGAGTCATAAACATCTGATTTAAAATCAGCTGAATAGCTGTGCATCTTATGAAGGCCAACACAATAAGTAGGTCCTTCAGGAAACCAACCGACTTAATGAGATAACTGTTTGCTCTGTATGCATACAACAAGTCTGCTTCATGAAGCTTAGCTACAGTTTTGTACTTCTCTTTAGCACTGCACTACTCTTTAGTACTGTACTACCTTTCATCCAGAGCTGTTGAATAAGTTGTTTGCATTCTTTTTTCACTACATTTGGACATTAGATCAAACTCTGTTTCTGTAAACTTGCCAAGGAAAACAGCATTCTGTTAAACTGAATGCAGTGCCTCTGTCTTCTTATAGAGTAAGCTTTTTTCCTCCATTTACTTAAATCTGTGGAAACTCTGGATTGTTAGGGGGTCGTGTATGGTGCCAGAACATCAAAGAATTTAACTTTGGTGATGTAATGTGTGTAGGTTCATTTTAGTCAATTTGTTAATGATTTTCTTTTTAGGGTGCAAACATAAACATTTTGATAGGTTGTTTCTTACAAGGGAGATGAATATGAAGACCTCCTATAGTCTTTTAGTCTTCAAGACCTGGGATGCCAGGTTTTCAGAACCAAGTACACTGTCATATCCACGAAAACGGTTCTCCGTCGACAAAGCAAAAGTGTTTCAGAAGTTTATTATTTGTGTGTGTGTGTGTGTGTTTTTTTACTTTTCATAATCTTCTTACACTGATGAGAAAAAACATCTTTGAGTTTGAAGTAAAAGTGAAAGACATTTGAGTAGATCCATATATGGCATTATGTATGTGATTTTTAATGCAGGTTCCAAAAGTCAGAGTATATGCATACACTGAACTCAGTCTTTTTTTTTCTTCTCCCTTTAAAATGCATTAGCGCACTCCAGTATATTTGCATATACCATATGCCGCATTTGTTCAAGAGAGCAGTCTGTCCACAAACACACACATACACATGCTCCTACACAAACAGACACGTGGTAGTCTAAAAGGGTCAGATTAAGTAGCAAGAGAGAGTGCAGTGTTTGATAGTAACCTCACCTCTAATACTCTAAGGCCACTGGAGTAGTTAGTTTTTCAAGGTGAGCTTTTCAGTTTTTCTGCTTCCTCATTGTATTCTTAGTAATTAGTTGCTCTAAGGCTTTGTTCTGTAAATATCATTTACGGCCCCCTAACACAAATCAGCAGAGGTGTGCTGTAATCAACACATGAAAGACAAACTGGAGTAGATTTCCCAGGATGGGAATACAGATTGTTTAATCATGACTTTCCTTAAGTAGAGTGTAAAAGTACCTTGTGTTATGTGAGGGTTTATTTTTTGTTTGTTTGGGTTTTTTTTATTTTTACTTATTTATTTTGGACATTCTTTTCCCATGGGCTCAGGATATGTCTGTTCTCTGATCAAGTTAAACAGAACAAGGCTACTTCTGCTCCTTTACTTTAAAAATTACAAAAGTCTGTCACACGCATGAAGGTACAGAGAGAATGACAAAGCAGCTCCATTTTGCGGGGGGACTCCATTAAACTCCTAGCAGGTAGTATTCAGCACCCTAAAATATGTTATTTGTATTTATTTATTTATTCATTCATTTATTATGCTAATTTACAGTATTTCATCCTGATGGAGGACACAACATCTGTTTGAGAAGTCACCTTGCTGTGTCTAAACTGTGTCTTTTGCATTAGGGTGATGAGTCTGTGGTAAACCTGCACTAATCCCCAGGGCTGCTGGAGTGCTTCTCGGTGGTTATTGTTGTGTTCTGTCCAAGCTTAGTCAGGGGGCTCAAGTGTCACCTCTCCGTTAATGAGTTTCTTTGGGAGCATGAAATCTTTAACGCGTTATCGCCGCTTTTATGTTTACAACGAGACCTTCAGGAAACCATCCCCTGTTCTGTGCTTACCCTAAATCCCTAAACAAACCATCACTACATTATACAGTATTCACTGTGACGCACTCTGTACTAATGCTGAGGTACCAAAGTGTTTTGTCTGTGTAGCTTTCTTTAAAACCCTCTTGGCATATCTCGCTGTGTCTCTTTCTGCTTTTATCAATAATGTTTGATTATTAGACCAGTGCTCACTTTTTCAGGAATATTTTTTTGTGTGTGATCCTGAGTTATGGCACTATCGGAAAGATAAGGGAATCCCTCAGTGCTACTCTTGTTTTAAATCAGCAATGCTTTGTGTATTGACTTGTTAGCACAAGCCTTTACTGGAATACTTGTATCTGAATATTTGTATCGTTCATAAGTTAGAGGTGCAAATATATCTGTATTAGAATTTTAAATTCATATCAAGTCTTCGTCAACTCCTAATGTCATTCTTGTACCCTGTGAAGGCCTGCAAACAAATAAGGTATTATTTCCTATGGCGTTAGCCTGTGTTAATGTCATACAAGATTGACTTAACCACTGAGACATTTCCAGAGGATGCAGAATGCTATTTTCTGCATCGTCCAACTGATGCACTTAACATTTTCATGCATCCGTATTTTAGTCACACTGCCGTGTCTTAAAATGTTATTATCTGCCAGCATGTTTATTGTCATACATATCAAACGCTGACGCTGCCTCTATCATAAACTCATTCTCCCTCACCATGCTTCATTATCGTCTAGAACTGTTAGTCAGAAAATTCAAATGGTAACAGTTCTGATACCATACACAGCGGGTCGGCATTCTCGTACCTCCATAAACTCATTCGTTCATGGATCATGTTAGGAGTGGAATTGTGCTACATTTTGCTCAAATGAAAATCGTCGCTCAAAATATTCTGTGGTGTTAGAACAGATGATTCATAGGCTGGAGAATTCCTCAGAAGGAGTGTAAAATGATTTCTATGTAAAACATTGTCTCTTCTTTGAGAAAGGTTTTCTGTGTTTAATGGACAGCTGAAAATATTAATTGTCTGATGGTTTGTTTTTGAATCATGTTTTATCATTATGTATAATAAAACTGTGATATCAGTCGTTGGCCGCTTTGTGTCACCTTGTGATGCCAGAAGGGCAGCTTGATAGTCCTTTGTCCTATTGTTGAGAGAAAATACAATCCTTGCTTTCCCATTACTATTCAAATTTATCAGGTCCTACAGAGATGACAAAAGATTTATCTGGGCGCACATAGAGAGCAAGGCACTTAATCTTTGATCTTTATTTCCGTGTTTTTCAGAGAATAAAAAGAGGAATATCACAGGCTTTTGGGATTGGCTGGCAAGAGTATGTTCACCTAGTTGATGAAAAAGAGAACATTAGAATCTGTTCCTTTTTATTTGGCTTCTTCTGCTCCAATGTCACTGTATAACTGATTTATCTTAGCAATGTGTTGGATATACAATTAATACTGTTCACAGAAGTGCTTTGTAATCGATCATTAGCGTGCAGTAACTGTCATTGACTCAATGAACAATGTATCAATTTGCTGCATCCATAATTAATGACATGCATAAAATCAATACAAGAAAAAAGGTAATTATATTAAGGCTGTGTAGTGAGAGCATAATTTAGTTTCTCTCTGTGTCACAGAGAGGCCTGTGAGAGAGAAATGATGAGTCTCAGGTATTATGAAGGGACAGTGAAGTTGCTGTCACTCTGAACACTTAGTGAAATTGCTAACAAAGCCAGGGCTTAATGCCATCACCTTTTGGTTTGACTCGTGTTCTTAGGCTTCTTTGAGACGAAACCGGATCACTCTGCGGTTAATTTATTCTGTAGGTCCTATACACTACAGCACTGATTCTTAGAGCATAAGGGGACATTTTTAAATTTGGTTCTTATCTACCGAAGCCAGAAAGTTCTGTATGAAGATAAATCAATGTCTGCCTAATATAGTTAGGTCTCCGCCAAAGAGCCAGTTATGCTCCAAATTTGCAAGAATCTCCACCCTCCCCCCAACCCGCCCCAACTATTGCCCCTTGTGCCAACTGGTCACATAGCCCCTCAGTCTTCCTTACTCCACGTTTGTTCAGGCTGTATGCACTGATTAGATGGATTTTCTCCTATGCAAATCACTAAACCTGATTAAAGATGCTGAGCTCCAATGGGTCGATATCCCCTCCTACCACTGCTCAGTTATACTGAGCATACACTATAAAGTGCTCTTCATCGTTTTCTCTTTGAGTCATACAGTCTATACAACTGTAAAGACTATGTTCGTGACCGTTAAAGGGTTTATGCTTATCGTCATTCGATCCCCTCACTGTGCTAAACACGGGTCAAGAGACAAGCCTTCACTGAGTGGAATTTTTCAAATAGGGTTTCACTGTTAGATGACCATTAGACAATAGAGAAAAAAAAAATGTGTAGTGTTTTGTGGATCACAAGATCAGTCATGCAGGACTGACAGATATTAGGGAAAAACAGAACGATATTCAGTTAGTAACATGAGCCATATGAATTTTATGGTCTTAACCCAGTGGACTGACAACACTGCGACATATTTTTACCAACCTGAGCATATTTTTACCAAGTTGTCATTTTACACAGCAATGTGCAATAAAGACAAATTTCTTTTTAGAAAGTTATTACTAGATACACATAGCATAGCAGCTGCATGCTTCTAATCTTAGACACGTTATTTTGGTATATTACATCCGCCTTTTTTATTTATTATCAACATAGACAGTTTATGAAGTGATAATTGATAATCGTGTGATAACTGGCTTCTTTTGGAATTGCAACAGGTGAGCACATTGCAAAACACGGTGAAAATTTGCACACATCCTTTTGCCGAATATTCAAGGACTCAGTGGTATTTGACGTGTCAGAAAGAGTATGGTATCATATGTGGCTTGTGTATGTGTCTTGTGTTTAAACAGAGTTACAGCTTCTCAGTGGACAGTGGCAATTAAAATAGCTTCAGGAAGTACAGTGGAGTCAGCAGTCATAATCTTAATGTCAAGAATGACAGTTTACTCTCTTTCTCTCTCTCTCTCTCTCTCTCTCTTTCTCTCTCTCTCTCTCTTTTTCTCTCCATTCTGTGTCCTCTCTGTCTTTGATCTAATGCCTACATCTGCACCACTTAACTCCAGAGAGCTTATCTACTGAGCTTAGGGTCTAAAAACAGACAGCACTCACTCTTTTGCAACATGGTGTCCTGATCAACTGTTACGAGTTCTTCCAAGTCATCATGTGGCTGTAGTTAAATGTGTTAATTGCTGTATTTTCAGTGATTGTTAATGTTTTGCTAATATAAAGAAATAAAGAACAAAAATCTTAGTGAGCATCCTTTTTTTTAAAACAGAAGAATTTCATGTGTACAATAGACAGGGATAAACCACAGTGGCCCTTATGAAGCAGGTTAATATTTTAAAATGCTTTCTTTTGTCTCTGTCAGTTTGTGCCCTTTTGAACCCCCTTACTGAGGTGTCTTGTCATAGTCTCCTACTTGTTTTACTTCAGAAATGGTTAGGGTGTTACTAAGAAGTTGAAATCTGTTCTGGAATGTTCCAATTAATTGCTACCTTAGGGAAAGACCTACAGCAGACACAGGAAAAGCAAACCAGTTATCACCTAAAAATGGGATGAAGTGGAATTTCTTTTGTGAGTCTGACTCAGCTAATTGCATTTGGTTGTATGTCCAACTGTTTTACTGTTTTAATTTCGAGCAAACTTGAAAGAGCAATTAGGGACTGTAAGAATAGGAATTACATTAAAAAGTGTTACACTGGGACGTGCAGACCATTTTCACAGGAATATTATCGCTTTAGTTTTTGTTATTTTGAAGTATAACCATCAAATACCTAAAAAATAATGATGTGAGATTATCTAGCATAATGATACTTAACACTAACCCTTATCAAATATGCAGCTACTTAACACATTATCATATATATAGTACTGTATGTCTCCTTAGTGCTGAGAAGATCTTTTTCATATTTCAGTTTTGATATGTCTATGTGTGTTGATATGTCTTATATCTACTACTAAGATGCTCATCAGTGCTGTCATTTACTGAATCAGGCTTATACTGCCCTAAATACAACAAATTCTTACTTATGGCACTTTCAGTACAGAAGCTGTCTCTCACAATGGAATCACTGTATGACCACATTAGAAACGGATTCCGGTGGCTCCCTTTTGTCAGATATCTCCTCAACCGGCAATCCTCACAGAATGAGCAATCTGAACCTTGCTCCAAATAACTCAGCAACCTATAAGAGAATACTTTGACTGGTTTAGTATTCGCAGCGAGATGTAGGCCTTCAAATGGGATTTGGTCATTCAGTAGAGCCGTGTTTAAAACTGACACTTGGGAGGGTGGGGGGTTGTTTCCACAGTATGTACAGTAGACCAGTGACGTTGCGGCAAGATTTGAATGGTTTAGCTGGTGACTTGGGGGGAAAGACTCAGGAAGAATTAAATGTTACCTTAGTCCTTACCTTATTTAGGTATTGGTTATGTTGTCTTAAATCTTTATATTTAAAGTGTGATATAAGAAGGTATGTACAACCTGTGTTGTATGGGCTTTGTTTTGTAATCTGCATAATCTTAAATTAATTTTGTTTCTTTGTCTGCAAAAATAAAAAATTGTTCAAGAAAAGAAAATTATCCATGTTATGAAATCCATTTGGAAGTGGTACAGCTCAGTCTCTTTTTTTCCAATTCTGTTTTTTAATCTTTACAGAGTTTAATTGATATTCTTTCACTCTAAGTTATTCTTACGTAATTAATCCGCAATTGGATTACATTTGTCAACAGTAGTTATTTAGATGTAGAAGTTTAATTTGGATGTACGAAGGATGAATGGTGTTTGGACAGTAGGAAATGTACTCTGAACTCTCACCTGGGAGTTATTTTAAGGCGTCTGTACAATTTCTTATCAGTAGTCATCTTATGTCTGCTGTTTATACTGAGAGACAATTGATCAGCGTTGAAAAATATTGTATGAAAAACAGATCATGTCAAGTACACTTTCACAGCATGTTTCATTATGGAATGCAATGTACTGGGTGCCAACACGTGGACATGAACAATATTGTATACTGTTTTAGTACTAAAACAATATTGTATACTGTTTTAGTACTAAAACAATATTACACAGTTTTAGTGTTCTTATATAATGCTTTTGATCATTTTTTTGTTTTGTGATGAAATACAGTGAGTGGGGACACATTCTCATATGAGGCTGAGTGAGTTGATGCTCACTGATATTTAAGGCTATTCAGAGTGTTATGGTTGGGTTATATTTGGTTTTGGACGAATTTACCGGAATATAACAGTTTGGAAAAGAGATTATTTTTTTTCCAACTTTATTATCCGGGATGCCCTGAAGCCAACTCTGTCTGCAGAGCCCTGTAAATCCCGGGGACAGACACATACATACTATTCTCTGCATGACTTCCCAGCCTGGGGCACATGGATTAGGATTACATAGCACCCTTACTTAACACGGTGCCACACACACACCCCCGTGCACAGGACTCTGTCAGACTCTTCAATGTAGTTTAAAAAAAAAAAGGAAAGTACACTACAGTTAGTGGTTGAAAATAAACACTGAAGCAGGTGAAACTGCAAAGTTTGGCCTGAAAACTTTCACTGAAGAACTTTATCTTTGGCACTTCTGTCAACACACTGTCAGGAGAATGGAAAATTCTAGCACTACATATTGGTGCTGCTGCTTTTGCAGTGGCTTAGCATTAAACATAGTTATGGCCGTTGTCTGCTTTGATTTTATCAGCACTATTTAGTCAAAGAACAGCTTTACTTGATATGTATGAAATCCCAAACATAACATAAATTTTTTTCCCTGTTTGCACCAGCACTGACTTAATCCTGTTGTACACGTATTTTGGGTGGGCTGTCTGAACTGAGAAGTTAATGAGGTCCCAGTGATCCCGTGAGGCTTACAGGACCAGAGAGGTTAATATTGGCATCATAATATGGCACAATGAATTGCCGTGTGAAGCGGTTGTATGAGTGCCAGGTCTGTTTTTCACAGAACATCTTATTTTTATCTTGGCACCTAATGCTAGGTTCTATGTGGAATGTGAGGGGGCGTTTTTCTTTTTTCTTTTTTAACAATCGAAATGGCCCCCAGCTGCATTATGGATACCCCTTACCAACTCATCTTCTCTGAAAATGTCATCTCTCCATAGGAAATGTGTGGTTAAAAACAAAAGTCAGAAAACATTTTCTCAAAAAAATATTTTAGATAAAATGCCAGTTTGTCTTAAGAAATGCTCTCAGTAAAGTGAGATTTAAAAGTATATATATTTTTGAAAATCTCCTTTTTTACTCTTCTTTAATGTCCTGAAATACATAACTCAAATGTCAGATTCAGTGACTATATGGTGAATATTTGCTGGGAGGTTGCAGGACAGTCAGTATCTTGTAATGTAGGTGTGTGAACTTTGCATCTGGTCCATTTCACAAGTCAACCAGCAAAGTTTTCAGATTTGTTAATATAATCCTGTCATTGCATTGGTCCACTATTGTCTCCATCACAATTATCTAGTTATAGATTTGGTCATTCAGGCGGTTGACTTGTTTCCATTTTTAATGTTAATATTCAATTGTCTGTATGACTGCTAGGGCTGTGTAAGCAAGGCAAGAATCTGGCAATACGATATGTATCATGATACAGGGGTTACAATTCAGTATATTGAGATATAGTGCGATACTGTAAGAAAGGCGATATATTGCGTTTTTTTTTTTTTATCTGATTCTAGGAACACTGTCATAGTATAAAGAACACACAGTGCATAAACTCTGAGTACATTCCTTTTTTATGCAATCAGAACACGGGGATCTGTCACAGTCCCTGTAACATCCAACATCATAGCACCAAGTTTGCAAACGGTATGACTCTTGACTATCTTCTTAGTGCCTTCTTTATTGTGGAAGCCAAAATGAGCCTACACTTCAGCTCTGTATGCCACGGGAGCCAGTCTAACTCTTTTGGATTCAGCCATCGGTGCTGACGTTACTAGTCTGCTAGGTTTGCTAATGCTAGCATTAGCGGCGTGCCCTTATGCCACTTCCTGTCTCAGTTTACGTTGTTACGTTTGTAAGTGCCAGATCTTTCGCGGCAGCACACGTAATTACGTAAACAGAAACACAACTTATTCCTGCCCGATTTGTACCACGCATGTGTGAACATTTTACGGCGTTGAACACTTGACGGCAGACAACGAGTTCCGTTCTGTACACGCAAGTAATTACGTAATCGGAAACAGCTTATTCCTGCCCGATTTGTACCACGCATGTGTGAACTTTTTAATGAGCTGCGTCCAAAATCACAGGCTGTGTCCGAAATGGCATACTAGCGTACTGCATACTAGCCTAGTATACACTCCGTACTGCACACTACTCCACACGCTAGTATACATTATGGTACACAATTATGAGAACTTTCGTGTAGTGTACTACACGTTTGCTATCGGTTGGGCTATCTGTTCTGTTAAAATCGAACAACACACAACTACCACAAATACGTATCAAAAGTAGCCCTATAAGAAAGTGTATGAAGACTTATCACACCAAAATATGCAACTGATACATTTATATTCGGAACTGCAGCTGATGTTGAAGTTGAAGCTGGTTCTGTCGCTGTCCGCCATGTTTTTAAAATTTTTTGACAGTTGGAAATCACCACGTTGCTTCATGGGATGCAGTACCCGACAAAGTGAGCTCCGGGTGTATACTGCAAATTTTCGCCAGAGTAGTACATCATCCGGGTAACTGTCGTGTACTGCAAAATTTTTATTTTTCACGTACTGCATACTACTTACTACTTTTACGTCAAAATTAGTATGCGAGTAGTACGTGGTATGCCATTTCGGACACAGCCACATACTACATACTGCACACTAATGTTGCATTGAAGTACGTACTGGAGCAGTACGCACTAAAGGATTGTAGACAGAAAGCACGCTAGAATTTGGACGCACTAATGAGATAATCAAATTGCGCCACATTTTTGCACGTGAGCATTATAATCGCGGTTTAATGACGATTACCTGTAAACAGACACAGCTGTACATTTAAAAACCCGACTGCTCCAACATGTTACTTACGGAAATTTTCCTCTCTTTTATTTATACTAAGACTTCTAACATTTAAATAACGGTTACAGAACGTTTGAAAGATTCCTGACAACTATTTATGTACACATAGACAAACATTTTTAGTAATTTTAACACAGCTTCTTAAGATCTGTACAGTGGTTTTCACTTACACTTACACCGCGTCAGAAACGCCCCCTTTTTCCATGTGGCCTTATGGGATTGAAAAGTGTCCAGCGCTTGCATACTTAGTTTTTCCAACAGAAGTAGTATGTCGTCCAGGTACTATTCACATACTACTCTATGCTTACTGTGTATTTGGACGTACTACTAATGGTGGCACACTGTTTTGACGTACTATTTAGTACGTTAGTATGCGGTTTTGGAAGTAGCAATGGTGTTGAAACTGAGCACTTGATGGCCGACAGAGAGCTTACGTAACTGGAAACAACTAGCAGTTCAAGATAGTTAATGCTTGTTTTAGCACAGATATTTTTTGGAAACGTTTCTATATCTATGTGTTATAGAGTGTGCAAGTGACACTCGTCATTTTGTATTGCGGATTAGCAGTTCTGCAAGTTCCGGTGTGTTAAAAAAATCCCATATGAGTAATGGGATTTCGGAAAATCAGCAACATTACGCACGTGTTAGTTGAATAACTGGTTGTCCCGCATTCGATTCTGTTCAATAAAATGCATATGTATGTTGTCTCTGCATAGACTTTAGACCCATTATATCTCTAAAATATGTCTGTTGCTATCCCTCTGCTAAAAGCGAAAATTAACAAGACTACAAGGCAAAACACTTAGCTAATGCGTCACCAGTTTCCACAAAGTGAGCAGAAGCTAACCATAGCTAGCTGTACCGCTTGGGGATCACAAGAACCTCACAAGAACCACACAGTTAACTAAATCAAACACATCGACTACCTAAGGATTTGATAGCGGCAAACAGTTGTATAGAATAAATCAGAGGTTTTAGTTGTATTTTCATACATTATCAAAAACAAATGTGATCATACACCAACACAGTGCTTAAAAGATTTATTGACACACAAAGTTATTGTTTATTAGATTAGAGTACATTAGCCTCAACGTAATTGTGCAGAGTACAAGTACACAGCCACACTTAACCAGTGTCCAGCCAAAAGGGAGTGTGAGGTAGAGTCAGTGTTAAAAAAAAAAGTCAAAGCGTTTAGTGTCATATGCACAGTTAAAACAGCTACGTAAAAAATCACACATGCATAAAATGGATATGGCAGTGTCGTAAAAGAGATTAAATTCCACACATGCACTGACTTTAGTGCATGTGCAGACCGGATCAGGCAGCCGGGATGGATCGGGCACTTACAACATTGGAGTCTGAGAATTTCTAAACAGGAGAGAACTTCCACTCTCAGAACTTCCTGTTTCATGGGGGGCGCTCGCGAGACAGTCCAGAATGAATGGGGGCCTATGAAGGTGTACCTCCGAAAATACAACTTTCATGGGCTAAAAAAAAAAGAATTCTTGCAATTTCCATTATATTTTAGACATAAGGGGTCGAGACAATAGATATAGATCCATTTTTAGATTTGTTTACGATTTTTCAATTGTAGTAAAATACCTCTCTGTAATTATTTGTGACGTCACGCACCACAAGCCACTTTATTGCATTTGCCATTTTGGTACTTTACCACCATGACTAGTTAGCATACCTTTACATTAACCTCTACATTTTGCTGTCAAACACGGAGATCTCCTGGTCTTCCTTTAGATTTTCATTCGACTTAATTTCAAAAACTTCCAAAGACTCCGGGTGCCATCAAGGGAGGATGTCCTGTCGCAATCAGTCGTAAATCCAATCAATCAGCATATGTTAGCAGAATGCTAGCATTTTTTGGGCAAAATCGCCTTCGGTGTAAGAAAAACAAAAGGGCATTAGTATTTTGTCATTTCAATTCTGATGTATAATTGATACTATTTATTCAGAAACTAAAATAAAATTTGGGCTTTTTTGTCTAGAAGCAGGTGTAAATAATTATTTTAGTCGTTTAGCTCCATTCAGTCCCATTCATTGAGTACTCTCTTGCTAGCACCCTCTAGGTGAATTACAGCCAATTTTGGTATAATGGCATTAGTAGGAAGTGGACAGGCTCTATGTAGATAGGCTCTGGTGGGAGTTAAAAAGTCAAATGGCTGAAGATAGATTACAACACTGCTATCTAGTGAACAGGAGTTTAAACACAACAAAAATGAACCACTGTCTGCCACGAATCTTTGCATGTAAACTATAAATTAAAAATTGATACAGTGATTTTGAGAATCAGTACAGTATCACAAAACATAACATTGTGATACTCAAGTGTATCGATATTTTCATACACCCCTAATAATTGCAGTGAGGTCCTGCCATGAAATATCATGAGTAGAGCTGAAGAAAGTTTTCTACTACTCTGTGGTTCTGTAATTCAAATTCTGTCATTTCAGCCACATCATCATAAAGGCAAAAGCTATCAGTGTTATATTTTTATCATAAACACACCATTGGTGAAATTTTTCAACCTGAAATCTCAAAGTGATCAGCTTGCCCGTGGTCCCTGGAGGAGATGCAGTTACATCAGTGTAGTCCTGGCAATGGGACAACTTCTCTAAATCCCCTGGTCGCCTTCCTCTCAAACCCTGCAGTTATGAGATGCTGTAAGCTGCTTAGGGACTAATCTATAGTGCAGTGATAGAATGAAGCACCAGGGGGTGCAAGAGCAGCACTTGCCTGAAGAAGTGCCCCAACTGAGTTTTGTAAAAAACCTCTCCCAACCTACACACAGGGCCACGAGCAGGGCTACTCTGATGAAAAACAAAAGGAAACTGGTTTTAGAAAAAAAAAAGAAGAATTAGCATGTGACACACATTCCTTAAATAAGTAGAATCATTTGCAAAATGAGTAGATGTATCACATGTCAGGAAATGTTATTTCAGAAGTCTTATATATGGACTCTCAAATGCATACCATTACTCAGTTCTTTAAATATTTTAATTTTAGCCTGAATGAGAGAAGTAGTCATGGAAGATTTCCATGAATATGTTTGTGTACGGAACAGACGGAGCTGAGTAGATTTTGAGTTGCATGTATTTCACTTGGGGCTTATGATCATGGAACATATCCTGTTGTTTTACAGCTGACATAATGGAATAAGAATGTGGACAATGAAAGATTCCATGAATTTTACAGTGTTCAGTAGCATTCATTAGGGCCCCATGGCTTCAGTGATAGAACAGAAACTTAAGTCAACCACCCTGTTTTCAATGAGAACTCCAAGAGTAAATCCATGTGCAGTTCAACTCAGTGGTTGGCAAGATCACTGTAGAGTCTACCTAAGGGTCTGTGGAGGCACTCACCCATGTAACGTGCCATGTAAACGTTAATTGGCAGTGTCACATCTTGTGGTGGCAGGAAGGGATTAGCGATGTATAAATAGGTTGGTGTGAGTATGTGAAAGCATTGAGTGAGTGGTTCAGGTATGTTCTTCACACCTGAGATTTATTTTGAGGTGTTGCTTAGGTATAACAGGAAAATTCACACAGTCTTGTGTAAAGTTATCAGCCTTTTTTTTTTATTATTATTTTGTTATTGCTTCTTCAATTAATGTATATGTAGATGTGTTATTTATGGCAATCTTTTATTTATCACGGACGCACTTTTTTTTTTTTTTTTTTCAGACTACTTGTGCAGCCCAGATGACAACGTGTACAACATTGACTTCACAAGGTTTAAAATCAGAGATATGGAGACAGGAACAGTGCTGTTTGAGATCACCAAGCCTCCATCCACTGGTGAGTGTGACAGAGAATGACTCATATCCTACAGCTGACACCATCCTGAGAGTTTTTTTACATAAAAAAACAAAAACAAAAACTGATTTCTGCATGAAGGGAAAGGTTCACTAATTCTTTCCACTGACTGTCTTAGCTGAGCTTTATGATAGCTTCCCCAGCTAGATCATGTGGGAGCACATTAGACCACCATTTGAGCAAACCCTTTATGTCATTACATATTGCACTGAGAGATAAAACAACAGCGTCATAGATTACACAGTGGTTGTCAAAACCGTCTGTCCATCTTCACCCTACTGAACTTTTTTCAGATTATGATACAGCATGGAATCATAATGTATAGAAGTAGCTTCTTTTAATCAACACAAAACACTCCATAATGAACTGAAAACACTATTCCATAGTTCTTCCGGAATCAAATCACTGCATAATTACTCAGTCGATATTTAGAAGAGGCACTTTTGACAGATACTACAGTTATGGGTCTTTTTTGTAAGTCTCCACCAGCTTTGCACATCTGGACACTTCACTTTTTACCCATTTATCTTTGCAAAATTGCTCAAGCTCCCTCAAGATTTATGGGAACTTTTCAGTGAACAGTCATATTCAAGCCCTGCTACAGATTCTTGAGGGCTGGGCTTTCTTTTTGCCAAGAGCATTGCCTTTATTTATCTTCTAGCAAATTCAGTGTTACTTTAGCTGGATGTTTTGGGTCATTTTCCAGCTGGAGGATATCTTCTTCCAGATGTCTAGCAGACCACAGCAGGTTTTCCCTCAGGATCTCTTTCTGCCTGGCTGCATCCACTTGCCTTCTATCGTCACAAATCTCCCAGGCCACCACCATTCTTCAGGCTAGAGCTGATGTTTTCAGAGTGATGTGTGGTATTGTGTCTCAGCTGAATGTACCATTTGGTATTTGGGTCAAAAAGGCCAATTTTGGCTTTATCAGATCACTTGGTCTCAGAGTCTCCTACTTGCCTTGCATCTGTAGTTCTTTTCAACAGTAGAATATTGTTTTCACTTTAACAATGCGGGATGTTTCATGTTGATCGATTGTAAAGTAATCAGTATTCTCAATTATATCCCAATTTAGCTACCTCATATACTCTCCTTGTGTTCAGCAGTAAGGGTTATAATCTTAGTAGGATGGAAATGTGTTCTCACATCACACCTTTCAGACCCCTGTCTGTGTCAAGGTAAAAACACAATGTTTAAACGATTAAAAATTGGTGCACCTTTTCTTAAATATCAGTCCCATTTTAAACTCACATGCACCCATGCGTCTACACTCACTGGCGACTTTAATAGAAACACCTACCTTGCAGGTACACCTTGTTGGTGTACAGTTAGAGACTATGGACCTTCTCTTACCATCCACAATTTGCATTAGCCATCATGTAGCCCTTCATCAATGTTCAGTTTCTGACCACAGGACCACTGTTGACTGGATATTTTGGGTGGTAGACCACTCTAAACTCAACTGTGATACTGGCATGGGTAACAACTCCAGTAACAGAGCTGTGTCTGGTGTGCTCATCAGTAAAGAGCAGTACTGTGGTCTGAAACTGACCACTGATGCATGAGGTACGGGCTGGCTGACAAATTATGCATGGGAACAGATGAGCTACAGTCTGTAATTATACATCTATGTTTTGTACCCATATGGTAGGTATACCTCATAAGTGGTTCATAAGCGCTGGGCGAAAGTAAGTGTTTCTAGTAGAGTGAACAGTGAGTGTATATTCCCTGAGCATAATTTCAGTATTGATCTTAGCTCCATTTCTGTTTTGATTTGTTTTTTTCACAGATAAAGGCGGAGAAAAGAGAGAAGTAGATCCCAATGCTGGCAGATTTGTTCGTTACCAGTTCACCCCAGCTTTCCTACGGTTACGTCAAGTCGGAGCCACGTAAGTCAAAGACAGCAATGATGGGCGTGATAAGGTAGAGTAAGATAGAGCCCCTAGTCAGTGAGAGTTCTGATAGTAGAGAATAAGGACGAATTCGGATCAGCATTGGTTCTGAAAGTAAGGAATGAGGAAAACCAAGATCGGTAAGCATTCTGATAATGGAGAATAAGACAGAATTCAGATTAATGGGAGTTCTGATCATGAAAATTGCAGCAAAAAAATGTAACAAAGACAGAGTGAAAAGTGGAGCAAATAGGGTTTTTTGGGGTTTTTTTTTACTGTACTCTGAGAGAAATGCCTGACTGACAGTATGTAGGATTCTTGATGTCAAACTGGATTCATCAAGCCTTTCTATATTTTTGGCCTCGTGTCTTACTCATCGTGTAATACTTCTTTCTCCATCTGTCTCTCTTAAGGGTTGAGTTCACAGTGGGTGACATTCCCATCAATAACTTCCGTATGATCGAGAGGCACTATTTCCGCGATAAGCTCCTGAAAAGCTTTGATTTTGAGTTTGGCTTCTGCATTCCCAGCAGCAAGAACACCTGCGAGCACATTTACGAGTTCCCACCTCTGTCTGAGGATATCAGTGAGTATCACACATGCACAACTTCTCACAGTGAGACAATAATGAGAGCTAGATGACAGCTTTCAGGATCCACAGTGCAATTTAATTGTGTTAAATTGCTAGATTCATTTGTTATTATTACTGAATTAAAGCAAAAAGTCCAGAGTGAATTCTTTAGTTGTTCATTTATAAGTAATAAGTTAGAATTAACGATATTGGCAATATTTACTTTGTTTCAGTGCGTGAGATGATCCTACATCCCTATGAGACGCAGTCCGACAGTTTCTACTTTGTGGACAACAAGCTGGTGATGCACAACAAAGCAGACTACTCCTATAGTGGGGGCCCATAGGACACAAGGGGAGTGACAAGCAGGCAGTTTAGTATGACGGACAGACCTGAGGACCACTTGATTTTTGTGTCCACAACCCATGTTCCTTCTTTAATCTATTACAGTGCAAAATTCCAGTTTATGTGAGTGGTTTCATCTCAGTGACTATTCACACACGCACGCACACACAAAACATTAATCAAATATCATCCTGCCCAGCTCCGCCATTCGATCACAATACACCAGCAAGTGTGGATGTTTAAAAAGGAAAACCCTTTGAGTGGTTAGCTTAAATCGGAAGACTCATCAAATTCCACTCGAATCAAATGGGTGACATATTGCACTGTCTGTGGTTCTTGGGTTAGGTCTAGCTCTGTGAGATTGACTGTTTCACTGTGTATGTTTGTGTGGTGGGGTGAATGAGTAAGTGAATGAGTGAGTGAGTAAATAAGTAATTGAGAGGGAAATTTGCGTGTATGGGGGTCTACAGTGACTGATTAAGGAAAGGCAGAGTAAATGAGCATATATTTAGACATAACAGATATCAGATATGCCAGTTATGTGAGTTCTCTGTCATATGTTGTACTTCAACAGTAAATTTTGCAAAAAGAAAAAATTACATTATAACATTGCTGGACATGACGAAAGAATTGAAATATTTGTGTGGTGTCCAGCATTAGTTGTATTTTTATATGTTTGAATAACTTGTCTTTTGACACATCAATGTTTTGTGTGGAAGCAGAAAAAAAAAGTCAGACAGACAAACGTGAAGCACAAGAACTGAGAATAAAAATATATGCAGTTGTAATGTTACGCAGAACCAATCAGTCATTCTTGTCCCGTTGTCAAAAGAGTCCAGGAAAATATCCTGCTTTCATATAAAAGAACACTTCCCAAAACAGCTTTCCCGCAAAAATTTCCTTTTCAGTGTCCTGACAGCATTTTGCATTGATCATCAATTGAGCGAACGCGTTTAGAAAATAAAATAACGTCTTAACGTAAAATGTAACGTCTAGAAAAAAAAAACCCCATCTGCTCACGGAAAATAAAAGGGAGGGTAACAAGCCTTGAGATCATTCATGGTGTAGTTTGTATGGTCTCTTTTCTATTTTTCAAAACAAGAGGTAAGATATTTACTGTTTTACAGTTTTCTAAGTATGGTAGATCAAGAGCAAATTTAAAGGTCGAGGGTTTTTTTTTTCCCACTTTCTTCTTCTTGTGTCTTGTCTTCTCCTCAGATTATTCCCTCTCTCATACATTCCAGTGTGTGTGTGTGTGATCCCTCGTGAGTGTTAGCGTAGACAGAAGAGGACTTACATTTTTATTCGAGTATGTGTTGTATCTATGAGCCATTCATTTGTAGTGTGTAGGATAATAACTGGAAAAAAACTTGTCCATTTTGGTTCAAAGAGTACAGGTTATGTTTTCAAGGACTCAAAGCACTGCAGTTTAAAATGGATGAACTTGAATATGTTTCTAGTCCGTTATTTAACAAAAATTTATTTATGATTGTGATTACTTGTTTACTGTAAATGATTTTGAGAAGATGTAAAAAAAAAAAAAAAAAGTAAAGTTTTGAACAGTTCAAATATTGGTCTGAAATAAAGGAGAAATAAATGTGTATGTGAAGTTTTGAAATCATTGAACATGTTGCATTTTTTTCCCTAATTATTTTTAAATTCAGATTTGATGTTTCACCCTTACAACATCTCTTAAATGAATACCAACAAGAATGAATTAAATTACAAAGTTTGTTTTTCCTTTTTTTGGTAACCCAAAGGGAGCTGCTACGCATGCTCACAGAGACATATACATTGTGATACCCTGGTGTTTTTAAGAACACAGAGAAGATATACTACATGTTACAGTATCAGTATTCAACCTCCCCCTGTTAGCCACACTCTGCTAATGGGGCACAATCCTGGTTTAAACCACTGTGGGGCAGCAAAGGTCCTATTCTTACAGAGTCTAGGGAAGCCTTAGAGCCAAAATGCCCTGAACTAGGGGCAGTTTCTGTTTTCATCCTTTATTGTTTTGAAATGAGAGGAGCTGTTTTAAAGTATATCCAGTGAATGAAGGGTTTAGGGGGTTTCATATGAGATTTCCTCCTTTATTATTATGCATGTTTCACACTCACTAGTGTGCTTTCTCTTTCTTCTCATTCAATCACCTCTATCACTGGGTATGGCTTTTCCTGGCTTATTCTGTGACTTCCCTGCGTGTTGCTGGCACACAAGGGCAGGGTGTCAACATGTAATATGGCCACTCACTGTGTGTAATACTGAGATTGATGGACAGAACATCAAAAATAATGAGCTCGAGACCAGCCTTTGCCTTTGGAGAGAGCAAAATTAGTAAACTGAAGCTAAACTGATTTCTAAACTGATCTTGTTGCCCAGTTGAACTTCATCTGCTTACCAAGTCTGGACAATTATAGTAAAATCATCAGAAACTTCTGAAGAACTTAACTTTAATTAATCTATGTAAGAAATCTATGTAAACATATTTGTTTAATCCAATGAGCATAGCATGCTACAAAATTATCACTACCTCAGCTGTTCCATGAGCTCAGTTTAAGCATTCTTCATCTTCCTCCTCAACCTGGCTGATCAAACCATGTCACTGGTGGATTGCTTCCTTCATCATATTTGACATCTGGGGGAGGTGGGATTTGAATGAACTTCATTTATGTTAATTTAAGTCTCCCGAATGCTTTCATAGAGCAAATTAGTCTGGGATAATAAGAGACAAAGTTTGGCCTGATAACAGTTGAGAGGCTTTGAAATGTACGTAGGTGCTGTACCAAACTGCAAAACCCAATACCACTCTGTGTTTAAAGTAAGACACTCTCCCTATACAACCAAACACTATGATTTAGTGAAACAAGCACAACAACACTTAAGTTGTTTATTACCTTACTGGAGAAGTCTTTGCTTTTATACTTGGGATAGGTTTGTTTATGTTTGGGTGGGAATTCAACTTCTAGGTCCTACCCTAATTACAGAACTAGAGGAAATAGGGCACTCTGTGGCAGCTCCACACATCAATATAATTAGACTGTGTGATTTCAGACAGCGTTATCACACACAGTAGACTGACCTGTCACAGCTGGTCATGTATACTGTGTGATAACTATTGGATTAAGTCAGAATTGACTGGGATGTCATTCTAAGGTCTTGTCACATCTTAAATAAATCTTTTCTTTGTTTTGGAATTCCTCAAGCACATTTGTCACATACATCTTTGATACACACAGCGATAGGATCATCATGAAAAAAGATTCATTTTTACCCTAATTCAAAGTAGAACAGAATTAATCCTTACTAATACAAATGAGTATTTTCCTGCAGTACATTTCTGGAAATGAATAAATGCAGGGAACTCATACAAATCGTGCTATAGCAGAACAATGAGGGATGCTCCTATGTTTCATTATATAGTCAGTGAAATGAGAAGTAACCACATGCATTATCTGACAAATTTATGTGATGAGTAAGATTTGATGTTCTTACTGAAGCATTCGGCTAGAAATGAACAAAAGCCGTGATGTAACGCTGTCCATCATTGTCTCTCACTCTCCTGCAATTCACACATTTACCTTTTCCACTCTGACCCACTTAGGGTAGTCAGGTCTTGTAAATGTTTAATAGATACAACCTTTGTCACTTTATCCGTCAAATGACTGGAGATGCCCTTAATATTCAGAGCATTCCACTACTCTAATAAAAACTTAGAGAAGAAAACAGATTTGGAAAAGTCTGTGAGATACAATGGGATATACTGGAACTTTTTTTTTTTTTTTTTTTTTGGAAAAAGGAAATAAAGAAAGAAAGAATTTTCATGCCTGGTGCAGGTTTGCTGTGTTCGGTTCCCCTGTATTGTGTTGCAATGACCTGTTTAAGTTCAAAGTTCAGGGACTCTCTTTAATGTTATAAAGTAAAACACACAAGCCAAGCCACTGAAACACCATTCAAAAGCGTTCAAATTATATTTTTTTAAGCTGCATATACATAGTGGGGATGAGTTGTAAAAATGTCAGCTTTTGAGATGCATTTCCTAATGTCTGGGTCCGTTTTAATGCTGCGAATGTGACAGTGATGCTGAAAAAATATTAGACTGAAGAAATCGCAAGTCTTTAGCTGTCTCTCAGCTAAAGCTGTGTCTTTCTTCTCCTCTCTCCCTTTTTCTGTGCAGTGTCGTGAAAAGTGAGCTGAAAAGACTCCCACTCAGCCATGACCACACAGAATGACTCAGTAAAGACTCGAAATATCTGTTTGGCTGCGTGTCTGGTTTGGATGAGTGCGCAAATGTGTGTGAGTGCATCTGTCTGTGTTTGTGAGTGTTTATGTGTTAATGCCTCTGCAAAACTACACCAAGACAGGCTTCTCATTTTCAGTTCATATGAGCCATTCTTTCCTTGACCAACTTAATTAGTCATTATATTAATACTGAATCACTGTTAATATTGATTTTGTTATGAAAATCAATAGTGTGAATAATGTTCCATTCCTGTTAGTGTGAGTCTTTCAAACGTCCTTACAGTAGAAATATATACAAAAATATACAAATTTACTGGGTAGACTGCATGAAATATGCAGCTCATTTCATATCTATTTTTAATAACTGTGTTATTATGAATATTCTGAAGTTTCTAAAGCTACTATGTGCAATTGTTTTCTGCTAAACAAATTAGCAGTTATGATAGCTAGGGCTGTCCAAGCAGAGCAGTCAATGACGCTGTTTTTTTCTGACACTCTGTTCAATATGTGCCCTATTTCCATCAGAGTCCCTCCCAATGCTCCCCACCCCCACCCCCCTCACTGCTCCACAGCAAAATAATCAAAAAACTTCAAACTGATTTGACAGTTATTTATCTTTCTTTTAAATATGACCGATATCTGCTTTTTGGATGGGTTACACCAGTTGCAAAAGATGATCAAATGATCTGTCTTAAAAAAAACCCCCAAAAAACCCAGATGTCTGGAACAGGACAGCTATGTGCACAATCAATGATTATTTTGGTCAGCGTACAAAACAAACACTGTGAGTTGAGTGACTTTTGCAGTCACTGATTAACAGTCCACAACATCCCCAACACAACCAGAACATCACAAGACAGTGATGTTCAGCCCTCCATGCGGAGGACTCGCACTGGAGGATTGCAGCAGTACTTGATCCACCAAGACAAGATGAAGTTCTTATTAATCTCACTGTCACTACTGTTGGTGACTGTATTTGCAGCTGAAGGTAAAACCACATGACCATGGGTGTGCGAAATGATATGTTTGTCTCCCTTTCCTTATCGAGTATCTGTTATAAGTGTATGTCCTGTATTTATCTGTTTGTTTGTTGTTGTTTTTTTCATTTCTTCAGAGTCCTGTGAGCACCGGTGTCAGAGTGGGTTTGACCCTAATAAGAAATGCCAGTGTGACATCATGTGCAAATACTATGGGAGCTGTTGTCAGGATTTTGATACCACATGTCGCAAGAAAAGTACGAATATCTTAAAATTCTTTATTACGACTTTTTTCTACCTCAAGGATCTCAGGTGTTGTGGTATTTGCTGCTTGTATGGCTGAGTGTTCATATTCTTAGGCTAAGGTCGGCCAGGGGAACTAAACTTTTTGCTTAATCCTCAATAGCACGTGGTGATACATTTGCGGATTCTGAGGTGGAAGAACAACAGTTTCTTACCATGAGCACAACAGAAAGCGCAACCACTGTTGCTCCAACGCAGAGAACAACAGCACCCGCCACAACCACTCACGGTCCTACCCCACCCCTGGACCCAGATGCAGTCACTTGCAGCGGACGGACCTTTGATGCATTCCTGCAACTAAAGAATGGCTCCATCTATGCCTTCAGAGGTGAGTGAGTAGACAGTGGTGTTTATCTCTGTTCTTTCACCCTTTACCCTACATTTTTATTTGTTTCTGTTCACAGCGAGTAGTTAAGAATTAGGACAAGGATATTTGTCTGCCCTGCACATCTGCAAATTCATGTTACTTAGATCAACAGCAAGTCCCCAATCCTATTCAGAAACTTTAGATGAACAGCAAGTCTCCAATCCTATTCAGAAACTTTGCACTGATAATGACTTTTAACAGCATTGTTTTGCATATGTATGTCTGTATATATATATATATATATACACACACACACACACACACACACACATATATAAGAAATCTATTGAAATTTTAAATAGCTGTTTCATGTGTTACATCAAAACATTATTATTGTTTTAGGAAGGTGGAAATATCATAAACCTATATATAAATATCTTTGTGTCAGAAAACCACAACTGAGGCAGGATGCAAGTGCACAACACAGGATTTAATTCACAAAAGGCAGAGAAGAACAAAGGATCTGGTTAAATCAACAGGGTTTGTCTCACAAAGTTCGTTTAAACAGGGTTCATCTCACAAAGTTCGTTTAAACAGGGTTTGTCTCACAAAAATAACTGGCAAAGGTTCGTGGTGGAAAACCAAGTGAAGACTTCGCAAAGAAGGTGCACAACTAAGGGGTTTAAATAAGGAAGAAAATTAATTAAATTAAAGTGCAAACAGGTGAAGGAGGTGAGTGGTGATCAGACCAGTGATCAGTAGACCGGCGACGCTGAACGCTGAGTGGCTGAAGCTGACAAGGGGGGGTCGGCGAGGTCGTTACACTTTGTGAACTGACTGATTCAAATTTTTTAACTGTCCATGACTATCACCTGAGGTGTGAGTCTGCTTGAACTCACAGCCTGAATTTATATGTGGCAAGTAGTCTCATTAGTGACTTTGTAGCAACTTAATCCTGAACCGTGTCATTTTTGAATCAGTTATTTATCACATTGGTTGAGATGAGTACTTTGAGAAAGTAAGAGGGTTTCATGAACAGCTGGTTAGAGAAAGAGAAACCTTGTGAATTTCTGCAGCCTGGCATTGACTGTGCAGTTGCTCTTCAGGTGAATACTTCTTTGAGATGGATGAGAGGTCTGTGGTACCAGGATACCCAAAACTCATCAAGGACGTATGGGGCATCCCAGGGCCCATCGATGCAGCCTTCACACGCATCAACTGCCAGGGAAAGACCTATATATTCAAGGTCTGGAAATACGTCATTCATACAGATTGTATAAGATTGTATAAACGATGAAAACGAACAAAATATAACCAGATCTGTATCTGTGAATCTCTCAGGGTAATAAATACTGGCGTTTTGACAATGATGTTCTGGATGAAGACTATCCCAGGGATATCTCAGTAGGATTTGAGAAGATGCCAGATGATATTGATGCAGCTTTTGCCATCCCTGCTCCAGGCCACCATGGAAAAGAGAAAGTTTATTTTTTCAAAGGTGTGTGCTAGTGTATTATATGAAAAGACATGTTGGAGTTCTATGAATGCAATTTTTGATCTTTTTTTTCTGATTCAATTCACACTAATTACATAAAGGCTTCATAGGTAGTGAAAACTCAGGTAAAGAGAATAAATACCCTATGTGAAAAATCCATAGATACGAAACATAGATTGTGGCTCACAAATAATGAAATTTTCAGAAAAAAACATCTAGCTCCAGCTGTGTTAAATACTGCATTATGAGCTTAATATTCTAGCTGTCATATTCATCAGTTTGAGAAACTCACCTACTGTTTCAAGAGAATATGTTTTAACTGATGTTGTCCTCTCAGGGGACCAGTACTACCAGTATGAGTTTAAACACCAGCCATCACACGAAGAATGCATCCAAATGACAAAGTCTGCCCCCTCTGTCCTCTTCAGCCGTTACACAGACACATACTGTGACTACGACTTGGGGGACCTGTTATCATCGCTCTTCTTCGACTGTAAGATAATGTAGTGTCTGTCTATCTATCCATCTATCTATCCATCTAGCAAGCTAGCCAGCTGGCTATCTGTCACTGTGAGTTCATACACGCTGTCAGATGTGAAAAACACTAATACTGTCCCAATGCTATACTCATATCATATTACTGACCTCATGTATTTTCCTCATGTTTCAGTTCAAGGACATCACAAAGGTCCCCGCTTTATCTCCAAAGACTGGGTGGGAATCAAACCGCCCGTGGATGCTGCAATGGTGGGCCGACTATACATGAGTCCCGTGCCCTCCCCTACACCTGAGACAGATTCTGGCCCAATCAGGCGACCGGCCAGAAGAAGGAGGAAAGGCAGAAGGAGAAAGAGTCGCTCTCCGTTTTGGGACTTTGTACTGGATTATGAGGACGGGTATAGACGGAGAAGACTTATAGAACTGATTTATGAAAATGAATCCAATTCACAAACTGTAAAACCAAACACACTGCATCGCAATCTATTTTTAATTACTGAACACACGTAATCACTAAGAGGTCTTGATTGCTCCAGACCGCATGAATATTCTTTTCTTTCCTGAACAATTTATAAATTAGAGTTCTGGTATGAAAGCCTGTATGGGTCTAAAATTCACCCCATCCAAGCCTTTGTACAGACAACGCATGACACTGAAATGAGAAATTGATTGTGACAGGTATCACGGAGCAAGGAGTCGTAAGAAAGGGCAGAAGAAAGGCCGCGGAAAACGCCCGGAGACGTTGTATGAGTATGACCTCTTCCCCGACTCTTTGGAGTACACAGACATGGATCTCCCCCAGGAGAAGGCCATGCCTGTGCAAAACGTCTACTTCTTTAAGAGAGGTACAGCATGTCATCATGCACAATGGGATTTTTGACATTTCACAAAAGTTACTATATGGCTGTAACATGGCTATAGTAGAAAAAAACTGCATTTCATCTCAGTTAATGTGAAAAGCTTGAACAGGACTAGTATATTTGTATAGGATTAGAGTAGAAGTGTTGTGAAAACATCTGCTAAAAATACTCCATAATTCCCATAATGTCTTAGAGTTATTAAAGATTAAGCTTAATAGCCTGACATGGTTTCGAGGCTGGTAGAACTGTACTGAATGAACCACTCCCCAGTAAACCTGAGGCTTGTAAACTCTAGGTTATACTTATATTTTAGAAAGTTGTTTGTTATGTTTCAAATGTGTTATTTAGAAATCAAACTAAACTGACAGCAACTGTATAAGATCTGCAAGTCCACTTTAATATTATGATAATATGGTCATGAACATATGTTTTTGTCTCTTTTTTAGATAAATATTACAGGGTGGACCTCCAGACCAAACGCATTGACTACGCCAACCCCCCATACCCAAGATCTATCGCCAAATACTGGCTGGGGTGTAAAGAGAAGGATCTGGCAGAAAAGAGATGAGATACAGATTTTTATGGATTAAAAAAAACAGTTTTTGAGGGCTGCATGCGTCTTTAAGTGCGTGCTGAGGTGAAAGTAATTAGCAACATGTAGTAAAAGTAATTAGTGATCCAATAATTAAACCCTTTTAAATGCTTTTGTTGATTAGTTAAGGGATGGTATACAAAATTAATGAAAACTCCAGAAGAATTGACTAAAATAGTTTCTGTGCATTGTAAGGTGTGTAATTACCATATTACGGTTATGTCACACAGTCAATAGTAATTAAAACAGACCTCCTGAACAGTTACTTATATGTGTTATGTTTGTGTTGCAGTGGATTCTTCACAATTTAAAAAACGCTGTTATTGCAGTTAAGCAGCTTTTAAGAGACATTTATTTTCATACACACACTCATACAAATAAACACTTCTTCAGACAATACACACATATAGACTCACACACGCACAAACACACACACCACACATGTGGAAGAATTTGTTTGTTCAACCTTTGGCCAAAGTCACAGTAGGCAAAAGGCAGACAGGAGCAAAGAGTGTCTTGCCGTCCCGCTAGAACCTGCCAGTCAACATTCATCACTTTATGTCTGTGTTTTTCTATGTACCTAGACTAGGGAAATGGATTCTTAGATAAATGATTAGGCATTAATGTAACAGTTTCACAACAGAGTATATACTGTATGTCTAAATCTGTTAGCACTTCATACTGATGTAACTCATCACCCAACTAAAAGGATTTTTCCTCAGTTTTATTGTGGTATTGCTTACCATTGTTGGTAGTTCATTAATTTGATTAATTAATATATAATAATTATATATATATATATTTCTATTAATCACAAATATAGCAAAAAAAATGTGGTAATAATTAAGATTTGAGGAACATGGTGAAATCTTTAACAGTAGTGGAGTTCACATGGGTCAAAAGAGAAGCAAGCAGATAGGTCCAGGACATAAAGTTCAGGCGTGAATGGTCTGTGCCTTTCAGTATCAAGGTGTCAAATATATTCCTTTTTTTTTTCTTTTGTGCTTTCTTTTTCCTCTGCTCTTTGACTGTTGTTTACTGGTGGACTGAGATAGTAAACTCTTTTAAAGAGAGGTCTGGATTTTTCTCAGAGAACTTACCACAAGATGGCGTCGTTTGCCTTAGAGCAATGGCCATTGGGTATAAAAGAATACCTTTTAAGTGTGAGATAGAGGTTATTAGATACCAATTTGCAACTCTAGAGGCAACTTCTCAAATACATGTACCAAATAAAAATTCAGTTGTGCCCTAAATGAGACCACACATTCGCTGTTAATTATATACAGTTTGAAGAGCTTAAAAACATTGAAATTCATGACTTCAATAACTTGCTGCAGTTTGTGTTTGCAAATCAAATCAAACGCAAACTGCAAGCAAATCAAATTGCTTTTTTCAGTTGTCTGGAAGTCCTATACAAAACAATTATGTATCTTTAACTCCAAATTATTCTCCAAATATTCTCTTTTGGTTAATACCATAAATTCATAATAACCTCATCACAGTGCAACAACACATGGGTGTGAGTTACTTTTAACCAGCGTGGATACATAGCAGTACAGATAAAGAGTAAATAAATAAATGATATAAATAAAGGATAAAAAATAAAAACATCAGGTAAGTCGCTCAAGCGGTGACTTTTGTGACTAGTTGGGGGGGGGAGGTTGCAGATTTCCACAACAATATTTCTTGCATATGTTTCTTGCGCATGTTTTGTTTTAAATGTCATCCGTATTCATTTCCATGCACAATTTTCTTTAAATCTCATTCTTCTGAAAAGGGAATAAAATAAAATTACGAAAATAAGCAGCATGCCACTGACCGTTCGTTCCCTCTTTCACTGGATAATTGATGGTGTGTATGCTCACCTGTGAATCTTTATTCACTGAAAATCCTCTCACCTCTTCCGTTCACGAGGCACAAGACTGACACACAGGTACCAATGACGTGTCATTCCCGCTGTGTACCTACCCTCTCCACGATAAGCAAACACTAATGCACTCCAAGCCGTTTGATGTGGAAACTCATAATATTTCTTGTCAGTGGAGAATTTTTTCAAGGAGTCATGCCAGTTCTTGAGCTTCAGAGAGTTAGCGCGAGTAAGAGGGCTTTTTGATTTCGACCCAAAACAATACAATGGAAATTCACATAGGAGAAGGATCTAAGAGCCATGACAGATTACAGACAAATCTGTGTCAAATATGCAAGAAAGTGTTAATATGTGCATAGAGTAATCTGAAGGATGAAAGAGGGGTCTACTTGTGTTGCCTGTTAAGACACGTACTCTCTTTTAAAATGTTATTGCCCCTTTATCGTCAAATCACCAATGAAACAAATTCTTTAGAAGATATTACGTAATTGTCCATCATCGCTTAAAAATAAAAACTGTTATTTAGTGGGACAATTAAAAAGTGAATTCTATACCACGCCTAATGACTTGCCAGCATCTTCTGCAACCATTTCTCTACATATAAGCATTCTACTGATCTAAGGATAGGAGTTAAGAATCACTTATTAGACTACTTTGGTGACAACGTGGTCGCAGAACAAATCATCAATGTCCAAACATGGCAGTTCCGCAGCTAAGATAAAAGCACTTTGGTCCAATAGGCAAAGTCGTGAAAATACATGGGAATGAGCTCAGGAAGCTTGCAGCGCACTTAAACTGTTTGTCTCTCTTCTTAAAGTATGGGCTGAAAGATTATGGGTAAAAATAGAAAACTGCTTAATATTGCCTGATAGGCAATAGTTGTGTTCACTGAATAAATGCACAGTTAAGACAAAATAAAGAAATCAACAAACAACAATAGAATATGTTGTAACTAGTACACCTTCAAAACTGTTCCTCTTGGAATTCTTTAATGCAGTTCCTGAATTTCCTGAATGTGATACCATAGCCTTCCTCAAGAGGGATATCCTCTAGTTCCTTGATGGATGGGGGGGGGGGGGGCTTCTGCCTTACACTGTAAGCTACAGGAATTCCCTTGCAGGTTCCATGATGTTTACATGTAGTGACTGGGGAAGTCATAGAAGGTGTCTGACTTCGTCTTGGTGTTAATGAAACTATTCCTGAATTATTCTGTGCCGGGATATTATCATTGTGGAGTACGGTTAAGATCTTAAGAAAACAATGTTTGCACAAATTGTGTGCACTTTCTTGCATAAAATGGTTTCATTTTCCTTTTGTGTTATTGTACCATGTTATGCATGTTTACACATTATGCATTTTACTCATTGGTCAAGTATATAGGTGGTTTCTGAATAGCAGCCGTACCTATCGGCTCTGTGAAACTCATCATGTGGAGTATTTATTGAGACAAAGTCACAAAGAGTGTACATTTTCCTCTGTGGTGATTTCTTAGTCCTTTTTGGCTACAGGCTTTGAATTGTAATTACTGTGTCTTTGGCACACGCTGTCATAATTTTTTGCACATGCTACTCTTGCCGCATTAAAGAATTTTCATCATTTTTTGACTGAGTTTTAAGCTGATTCCATTAGGCTTGAATTTGAATTAGCTATGAAATCCTGTTAGCTCTCCCTCGTTGCTTTGGAGACTCACATATTAAAGTACTGATTGTGAGAGCTCATTTATATATTGGCACATACTGGTAAATTAGCAATATGTCAGCAAAATGATTCACCTGCGTAGCTCCTTTTGTAACTGCGATTCAGTTACACCAAAACTTGAGTCCTTCTTCACTTAGCGTTTCCTTTAGTTTGTCAAAACCCGCATATTGATATGACTGTTGTAAAGTTTTCAAGATGTTTGCTGAGATTTGGAAGTCTCCCTAAAACTTCCTTAAACTTGCCCAGTGATTTTTCCTTCTCAGTGGTCAGAGAATAAGATTTCCATATATACTGTAGGTATAATGATGTGTAACCATGAGACCATAAGTACAGTACATTCTTCAGATGTGAGTATATGCATGCACACAAATCTATGGCAATAAATTATGACTGAACATAACAGACCATCATCTTAAGTTTTTTTTTTTTTTAATTTTAGCTGTGAAAAACATCGTCATGAAAACTGATGTGATCTAAGTAATAATAAAGTGGTAATTATTGCCGTTTATGATTATTACAGTTTTATTAGTGTGCCCTTGGTCAATTAGCTCACAATTGCAGCTGTCTTGTTAAAATTACAGCCATCGAGAGTCAGCAAAGATTCTGCTAAGATGTGTGTGTTGCACCTGATGTTAGGAGAGACACTGTCAGTAGCTAGGATGTGTGAGTACTGATGAGCCCAGAAGGACCAGTTATTGGACCAGTTATTAAACACACGTGCAAGAGAATAAATTCAGTTGAGAAAGATTCAGTGTCTGTACTTAGCAGAACTGTCTGGCAGATTCCAGGTTAACAGTATCATATATCTGAAGATGGTTCACTGCCACAGCACAGACTTTACTTTGTTCATTAATATTCTCCAGGTGTATTGGCAGCAAGTTATTCACATAGACATGAATGCTTACATACATTTTTCACTTAGACCTGTGAACTCTTTAGCTATCAGTTAGGACACAAATCATTAGGCTACTGACTAGTCATACATGCAGATAAACAGAGCAACACAGCGGAATGTTTCAGTAAAAGGATTTTCTAATTAACGTTGGGTATATCTCCACTACATCAGCAATTACCTTGCATGCTCTTGCACTTTGTAGGTTGAAGATTTTAGACTCATCAGCATTGTTTATCTGTTTATTCATTGTGTGCGTGTGTGTGTGTGTGTGTGTGTGTGTGTGTGTGTGTGTGTGTGTGTGCGCGTGCGCATATATGAAGTTAGATGGGGTGGAGATCAATTTATGTTCTTTTATAAATCCGTTATGTGTTTTCTATTAATCTGTCTCTCTGTCTCTCTCGCTCTTTCTCTCTCTCTCCTTCTGTGTGCCTTTCTCATATACTGTGTCTTGTAAGTGTTCCACTTGCCATACTGTGTTCCTTAGTGATTGAGATTAAAGCATCTGTTCTGACAGGGAAAAATCTGTGCTAGTTTCTCTCTCCATAAGGAGAATCTGTTCATGCAAAGATTTCTGTATCAAACCACATTCATGCATTATACAATTGGAGAAGGCCTTATCCCTCATTTTCTGTTGGCTTTGTGCATTGTATCATGCACAAATTCAAATTGTGTGAGAAGGACTTTTACCTCAGTTTAGGCATTTGCTATTCCTCTGTCTCTTTGGTGCACCACTTACTTGTGTCTAATAAAAGAATAATATTTTTAATAAATCTTCCTTTGGAATTTACCTTGTGTTAGCATCGCAGTGCATCAAGTCAATATTACCAATGTGTCTTTCCACAGTATCTCATTTCCTGCGTATGGGGTGTTTCTTATTCAAGTCATAAGCAGATTTAGGCTTACATAAAAATATTTTGTGGCTTGTAGGTGCAGAGCGTTTTCCGTCTGCACAAAACGCTAGACACATTACAGTCACAACTAATAGTTTAGTACACCCCATTGAGAAAGTCTGTTACACAAACCAGGTTTTGAATTAAAACAAAAATGTGCAGGCCTTTGGCTTTTGAGGTGGACATAAAGCTTCTGTGTACCCACATTAACAGCCTTTCACGGAACGGGGCACTTTATGCTGTAATCTTGCATAATGCTTGCAATTCATTCCTTGCCAGTGAATTCTGATTGGACCAAAGTACTCAAAACTGGCAACGCACTCTCTTTCTTGCACTGTCCATTCGGCTTGCCGTAGCCCACTGTTAACGGAACTACTGCTTTCACTGTAATGGCAAATATCAACCTGGTCGCTTAGTTGCTTGCGTATTAAGGGAAAAGGCGTTGCAGACAAAAACTGTCTAATTCTTCGAGAGGCAGAAGAGCGCAGGGCGGGACTTTGAAAGCAATCTAGGTGAGCTTCTCTACTGTGAATATTTTTCAGTGATTTGTCAAAGATTTACATGATTACCAATCGATTTCTCGTTTTTTTTCTCAAAATATTCTCATTTTGTTTCCTCAAGTTTTGCCTCGTACTTTCGCATTATAAACCAGCCTACGGGACGAATAGTGTAATGACAGCGTACTTAAACCTACCGTGGTTACATGTAAATGTTTAGTGCGTGTTTTGCTACCTGTATTCATTAATCCTTCACAGAACCGAAGGCGAAACATGAAACGTTGGCTGTGTCGTATGTTTGTCTTGCTGGCTCTATTTGTCTGTTTTGTCTCGTACTGCTTTTGGGACTAAGCCACATAAATCCGCTATTCATTATTGCATAACTGTCAGCTGAAGCCAAACTCGTTGCTCCAGTCCGACACAATGCAACGGTGCAAGGCAGCTGCCCCTGAAATGCTAAACTTAACAGACATCGAAGTAATTTGGTAGCTAGTTCTTCTTCCGTATTTTCAGAAATCATGCAAATATGCCAGCCTGCAAGTGTTCAATATGTCGCCCGTGCAAAGTTCATTCAGCAAGCATTTTTCCCCGATAAAACATAAAAGAGTTTCACTTAAGAAAAAGAAACAAAGCAAATATTCGTGACTTTGTGGTGTGAATGTAGCCTGTCTGTCGTCAAGGACTCTACTATGGTAACTAGACTTGTTTTAGCCACCTGACAAGTGGATGTGGTTTTTGTGAATGAGCTTGTCCATTTTAACAGATTAGGTTTTACCACACGTCATAAATATGCTGAGGCAGTTCTGAGATCCAGCTGTAGTTCCTCAAAGTTGAAGTTTATCAATAACTCGGCAAACACTTAAAAATAAATAAAACTATTGTACAACCATACAAAATCTTGCAGGAACTATCTTTTGGCTCTAGGATGTCTAAAGAAAAGCAGGCAGTGGACCGTGCCAGGAAGGCATTCCTCACAGGACGTACAAAACCACTGGAGTACCGCATTCGACAGCTCAAAGCTCTCCAGCGCTTCATAAATGAGAGGCAGAAGGAAATTGCAGATGCACTTAAAAAGGACCTCAGCAAGGTGAGAAGCACAGAGTTGGACAGCTGTGTTAGAGTCTCTGATCAACATATTAACTATTCCTTTGCAATCTGATATGACATCTGTATTGAAAAGGCACTCTGTATGTTTTGTGTCTGTCTGTTCATGAAATAACAATATAGACTTTTGTCAGGTGTTTAGAATATGCATAGGCATTTATTACACCGTACAATCAGAATGACTGTGGTTTGTGTGTCTTGTAATAGAGTGAGGCTGGTACACCTTTATATGAGACCTTGGGACTGGAAAGTGAGATCAACCTAGCAGTGAAAAAACTGGCTGAGTGGGCCGCCCCCCGGCCTGTGACCAAGAACCTGCTGACGCTGTCTGATCAGGTTTACATCCAGCCAGAACCCCTGGGTGTGGTGCTGATCATTGGAGCCTGGAACTACCCATGGGCTGTCACTATCCAGCCCCTCATTGGGGCCATCGCAGCAGGTATAGTTATTAAATCTCTAGCTCAGTTCTATGAAGAAGAGTACAGCATTTCCATGGAGGAACTAACTGTGACGGTCCCTGTGATTCTCCACGTGGCTATCTCATCTACCATCTGACAGTGTATTCTGTGATACTGAATGTCAGTGTACATGAATCTCACAGTGAATCAGTGAGATAACTATGTCTGTGGTTTGAACTTTGTGTGTGGTTCAGAGTGCAGTCACTTTCTTGTGCAATGGAATTTGTCTACTGACTGAGCATAAATTGACAGCTTTGTCTGTGGAGTGACTTGCATCACGGACATTTCTATGCATATAACATCTAAGAAATCACTTAAGAATGGTCTAAATAGTGAAAGAACGGCTTACAGTCCCCCGTATATTCCCTGCACTGTCTCTTCAGTGGGAGTATTCCCAGCCCTGTCACTGTGAGGCTGTGGCACTGTGGACCTTGTTCAACACCAGTGTAATACTTCTTTACCAATAGGTCAATGTTCAGAGTATGAACTCTGCCTAGATTTGCAATCAGTATGGACAGGGCTGGATTTGACCCGCTCCTGTCGTAGGCTTTATCCGCTCCTTGTTTTTGTCAAAACAGCTCCCACCTTTTTAGTGGTTGAGTTTATAGTTGTTCCATTCAACGAAAACCACTCTTGGCTGTTGACTTTACACCCTGGAGGGCGTTAGCAGCATTAGCATTTGTGAGATGGGAACACTTCACAGTTAGCCCTTAGCATTATAGGTGTTTTAACTGTATTGTTCTCCTTGAAATGATATGAGTGAATGGTCCCTTAATTGTGTGTGTGTGTGTGTGTGTGTGTTCTAGTGTTTATTGGTCTCTGCTATTGGTTATCTCATCTACTTTGTTCACTAGGCAAAAGATCTGTTATCATTCACTAGGCCAAAGGTCTTTTGAGGATAAATAAAGAGTCTTTGCCACTAATTTTTTTAGGCTAGCAGTATTTATTCAGGTGTGGTCAAGACTGTGGCAAACAAAACAAGAACCACATAAAATATCACAAAGAAAAAGATACTGAATCTTTTTCCCCCAAATACCAGCATATCCAGACACACCCTTTAAAGCAAGCTCTCACATTCATGTTTATTAAGGCATATGCATGTACAGTATTTATCATATGCTTATGTTTTTTGGGATTGTTAATGTGTTTTGTGGAGCTTTGAAAGGGTAATGTGTCCCATGTTTTTCTCTTTAGGGAATGCTGCCGTAATAAAACCATCAGAGGTCAGTGCCAACACTGCCAAAGTTATGGAAGAGCTGCTGCACCTCTACATTGACAAGGTAACATCATATTTATCTGTACACCACATTACATTCACCTGACCCCAAAACAGTCTAATAAGAAAAGAGTCTCTAGATACCTTAGTGGTCTATAACCTGAAAACCTGTTCTGCAGCTTTAGAGACTGCCTGATATCAAATGGCACTGTGGGATGTCATTGAAACTGTTTGGCCTATAGATATAACCAGACTCATCCCAACTGCACTCATATAACATCTAGATTTATTAATTCTCTTTTAAAACTAAAAAAGCACACCATACCTAAGCCTAGCACCTCCAAGAAAAGTGATGGCAAAGAGGGAATACACAGGGGTTGAGAGAGAGTGTGTGAGGTGCATCTGGGCAACACTCCTGACCTTCGTGGGGGGCAAGCTTTGAGAACCAACAAAAAAAGGAGTTCACATGACTGAAAAAGTAAACCTGTTGTTGATGGAAAACTTAATGATGAGGTTACACACAGGACAACAGGCAGACTCGTCTTAAGTCTACATGGATGTCAAGTTTGTAACTGCCAGTAGGAGGGCTTTGTTCTTTTGTCTGATTTGGAAAACCACTCATTAAATTGTAAGATTGTTCTCTCATCTTGCTTAGACATAGAGAAAGCTGGAAGTGCAAAGCTAGCACATTATAAACTCATTCAGTGAAGTCATAAATACTAATGAAGAGATTGTAGCTACAAAGAGTATCAGGGCCACAGAGTACACAGGGAAAGAGGTATAGAGTCCTACTCCTTCATGGGGGCTTAGTCATGTTTTATGCTCTACTCACAAAAGATAATATTAAATGGGATTGGGGTCTTAAATGCATGTTCACAAAAAGTGTAGGGACTAAAGGAATAAAAGAAGGTGTGTTGTCATGTAATACGGTTTATCTTCTCTTCCATTCTTCAAGGCTCAGAGGCAACCCCATAGTGAAAGAGATGTTTTATTGTGTATTAATCTTTGATACTGTTACTGGCTCCACATGGATAGATGGAGATGGATATCAAACTTGGCAGTGTTAAATTTTCATGGTTTTTTAATATATTTACCCAAATACATTTTTGCGCAAAAAGATCCCTAATTCTGAGTACTAACAAACTGAAAAGATGGTTAGATGGACCAAAAATAATTTGTTTTTTTACAATCCTACCTTTCATATTGTTTCGGGGGAAAAATCAGAGGAATGCACAACCCCCTTCCAGTTCTCCATCATCTTGGGCAGAGACGCTGATGATTTGAAAACATTTGAAACCATTTGAAAGTTGTGACAGCCCTTTGAAACTGCTGTGAAAATTGTGATCATTTCAGGAGATGTATCCAGTGGTCACGGGTGGGGTACCAGAGACACAGGAGTTGCTAAGGCAACGCTTCGATCACATCTTCTACACGGGGAACAGCACTGTGGGTAAAGTGATCATGGAGGCAGCAGCCAAAAACCTGACACCCGTGACGCTGGAGCTGGGCGGCAAGAGCCCCTGTTACATCGACAAAAACTGTGACCTCACCGTCGCCTGTCGGTCAGTCTCATACACGCTCTCCAAGAACGTGTTTGGAACAAGTCTTCAGTTTAACTGCAAAGTATACACAAAGTTGAATATGTTGTTTCTAAAATGTTCTTAGCTGAATATGTTGTTTCTAAAATCATGAGGCTCAACTTCAAGCTTTCCCCCTGTGAATGTTTCACTGATTTAGATGTTCCTGAAAGGCAGCTTGTGGTCTGATGTGTGATATATCATCTCAGTATCATAAGACCAATTATCCATTATTGCAGACTTTTTTGTTCACATTGTGTCATTATTGGTTGTTATTACTATGGTTTTATACCATGTGCTGTGTCTGTAAATCAGCAGCTCTTCTGAGGAAGTATAAAGCAGAAGTCTTACAGGTCTTGCAGACATCTGTCATCTTGTCTTGTCATTGCAGTCGTATCGCGTGGGGAAAGTACACTAACTGCGGCCAGACTTGCATTGCGCCCGACTACATTCTCTGTGACCCCAGCATCCAGGACAGAGTGATTGAGGAGATCAAAAAAAGTGTAAAGGTGTGTTTAACCAAACAACCGAAATGAAGATCTGTTGAATGCAAATTCTCAAAGCATTAGTATGGCTTTCAACTTCAGCAAAGCAGTCGGTCAGCTCAGTGTCTCTGAAATACGAACAATAGGTTTAGCATTAGCTTTAGCACAATTGTTCGCAATGATGTTGATGTTAACATCAACTTCAGCATGTCAAGAACAAGCATATCTAGTGTCTGTACTGAGATGTCTTCTTTACTGGATCTTCTGAAATTGCAATATGGGAATGATCCTAATAATTTACCCGCAATATAGGACTCCACAAAACTTTGTCGCTCAGAGTCATTCACTGATTTAAGTAGTTCTTGAATTTTTTTTATGGTCCTATATTTTTTTTTCTTTGTTCAACAGGTAAACATTTTAGGACGTTCAATCTGACAGATGACAAATAACTACATTTTTACATTGTTTACTGTTTGTGTGCTTAACAGGAGTTCTACACAGAGGACCCAAAGACTTGCCCAGACTATGGTCGCATCATCAATCAGCGCCACTTTAAGAGAGTGATGGCATTGTTAGAAGGCAGCAAGGTGGCTATGGGAGGAGAAAATGACGAATCCCAGTGCTACATTGGTACAGTAATACTTCTCTATTCTATTCTATTCTATTCTATTCTGTTATAATACATCTCATTCATTTATGCTGGATGTTGATCATATGATCATCATATTTGCATACAGTTTTGCTGGAGACACCTAAAGTTTTCAGATGATGAGTAGTATCAGCTGAAGGTAACTGAGTTGACGGTTTATGACTGAAGCAGCTTGTGCTCGCAGCTCCCACGGTCCTGAGGGACGTAAATCCCGACGCCAAGGTTATGCAGGAGGAGATCTTTGGGCCCCTGCTGCCCATCCTGACTGTCGACAGTGTCGACGAGGCCATCGAGTTCGTCAACCAGAGAGAGAAACCGCTCGCCCTCTACATCTTCTCCACTGACAGCAAGGTAAAGTCCAGGTCAAGAGAGACGCTCCAGCTCACACACAGCACACACTCCTTATGGATTCTCAGTGAAGACCCACATCAACAGATCTGACAGACTCCAGACCATCAGCAGTAGACTCTCACATTAAAGTATCCAGCAAGTACAGCTGCTGCGGCACGATGATATCTTTGAATTGTTGCATCTGTTAATGGACCTGATTCTAGACTCGCAGAAACATGCTTATTGTACTGTAGTGAAATGCAAAAGGGATGTAGAACTTTTGACAGCACATTTTTATTAGTCAGAGGTCATAGCGGGGACAGACATTAGGTATATTTGTATGATTGATTATATATATATATATATGTATATGTATGAATACAATGCACCACCAGTCATATCATTTGATCAGTATCTCTCCAGTGTACTGTCTAACTATTGTTCTCACAGATCCTCTCTTTGTCATTCTTCCCTCTTTTCCTGTTCATCCCTTTACCATGTCCTTCTCTTATATCGTTTTAGCTGATCAAGAAAATGATTGATGAGACGTCCAGTGGAGGAGTGCTGGCCAATGACTGCTTGGTCCATTTCTCCGTCAGCTCTCTCCCGTTCGGCGGCGTGGGTGAGTGATCATCCTGTGACATGCATTTGCACCCTGAGTCTCATCCTCAGTGCTCTCTTTTGCAGGTTATTTGTCCAGTGCTTTGTCTCCCCTCTGAAAAGCTGAATGTACTTCAGTTTCTTCATTTTTGGGTACAATAGGCTGATTATTGGTGAAAATATTTTGAAATATGATACCTATGTTCAACTATATGATTTTGTTGTAAGATCTTTCAGCACTGAAGTCTAAAACATGTCATTGAAGTCACTCTTCTCTTTGAAGCTTGTCCATGTTTGACTTGCCCCCACTCACCTACCTGAAGTGAGTGGAGTATGTACTGTAAACCCAAAGCTCTTGGGCTCCCCCTACAGGTAACAGCGGCATGGGCTGCTATCACGGCAGGCACAGCTTCGACCAGCTGAGTCACCTGCGTGGCTGTCTGATAAAACAACTGAAGATGGAGGGGATGAATAGCATGCGTTACCCGCCTCACACGGCAAAGAAGCTGGATTGGGCCCGTTTCTTCCTCCTCAAAGAAGTAGACCTCGCTCGACTGTGGCGCATGGCGCTCTTCACCGTCTTCACTGTTATCACAGCTGTGGTCCTACAGGTAAAAGAGCATGACACAGAGAGAAGAAGAGGGAGAAAAGAGAGAGAGAGAGAGACAAAATGAATGAGTTCCTACAGTAAAATGAAGTACAGGTGGGAAGGCACAGAGGGGGAATAGGCTGAAAAGAAAACACGAGATGGGAAAAGAGAGTGGAGGAAAAAATGCTTGACAGAGTTTTGTGGTTTTCAGTACTGGTCCACGTAAGCAGCATATGTCTTTTTTATATTTTTGATACATACATGTGTTTACTTCTAAACATCTTTCTAAAACAACGATAGCAACAAAAAATATTTAGAGGAGTGCCTTTTGGTTAGTACAGGTTTTTGTGGGGGGCAGGGTTGTAAGCTTAGCTTTAATCTTATTTGTCTGTCATCTCATTGTAATATCAGTATACATTATTCCTTATATTTCCTGCCTGTTTGGTGTGGTTTTTCAGTTTGTCTGCACTGGTAGGCTGTGATTATTTTTGGTGCCATACAGTGTGGTTACTAGTAAGTTTATGTTGTTCTGTGTGGGGTTTTTTTACAGAGGTATCTACTGTAAGACTGCAGAATCACAGGGAGTAGGCCTCTCTGTTTGGAGGTAAAGGACCAGACAGCCCAGGGACCTGCTCACTTAGAAACTAATGCCCCTGCTTATGTGCAGCTTTAGTCTGTTCTCCAGTCAAGCCTTAAATGTGACAGCAAGAGCCTTAATACAGATGGACTGATACTGGCCCAAATGAAGAGACACATACCTGGTTAACTGAAGGAATGCTGATCATTAAAGTAGCTAATTACAGAAATAGATTTGAATCCTACTCATGGCACTTTAACTAGTGTTTTGCTTGCTAACACTTCCATTCTGGCTCATGTCTTTTTGAAGTACCTTGTCAATTCATTTTATATAGACGATTTTTGTGGTGTCATTACATTGTGTAATCATATTACATATCATGTATAATCATATTATTTCCTAACGCTGTACTCTACCGTATACTAATAAGTCTATTTAAGATTTAACATGAACTGAAGTATGTTTCCAGACATTTCAAATCCTTGTTTTGAAGGACACTTCCGATTTAAAGCCAGCTGTTTTTCTTGTACGCTGTGTTTTTTTCTGAACTTATGAACAGGAAGTGATTCAACCCTGTTAGGTTTAAATGAAGGTATACTTAAGATCATTGTAGCAATGCCGTTATGTCATTTTACTTTGATATTCACTGTTTCTGATAAAGGACCTCTGTGTAGTGTTAGAAAATGATGTCAGGTTTGATGTGGACTGTAACTCAAATCTGACATTCAACATTCACATTATATACAGCTATATCATTGTCACAGGAAAGATGGTACTAAGTTTCTGGAGAATATTAAGGTTATGTATTGTCCCTCCATTTCATTGTTTTAACTTTTTTTAAGTTTAATTTTACCACATAATGAATAATTGAAAGATTAAGATCATTTGTATCTGAAGAATAAATAGTTACTTCCTTGTGGATCAGTTTGTTTATCTTTTTTTTTTTTAAATCAAACTGTATAATTCTGTTACTGTGTTTAACAGATAATCAGCAACTCCTGAGACAATAATTCAACTTTTTAATCACAAAACAATTTCCAAATTCATAAGACCCTGATCTAAAAGCTTATATGATTAATTTATAAAGCATATTTTTATTGAAAGTTTGCTAAGTTTATGTTTCTACCACAACCCTCTAGAGCTCAAGACTACACTTTAAAAAAAAAAAGCCCAAGACTGCCCCCATGTGGTCATGATGATAACAATGTGATGAAATTGCAAATATTACAAATTTGCTTCGTGGGAGTTTACACCTTGTAAGGTATGTACTGGGATCCTGTCCCTCAGATTCTGCCAATCTTTGATGGACTGAGTTTTGATTAAATATATATATATATTAAATATATATATACATAATCTGTGCTCTTTAAGACATGATGATTTGCTTTTTAAAAACAAAGGTCCCTTGAAACAATACCCCAAGTTGCTTTTGGTCTTGATGCTCAGTCATTTACCTAACTAAAGCATTTTTTCTAAGAAAAATTCAAAATAGGAGCCGAGACACTATAGGAATTAAAAAGCTTTTGTCTGAAAAAAGTAAATCAATTACTGATATTAGGCTAACAAAGGCTTGGTTTTTTAAAAATCCAAAAACAAGGGGCAGACCTTAATATTGTGGTAAACCAAAGAAAATGTATTTTCTAATGTAGTTTCAAATTTATTTCTGAAACTGAGATTTTGCTGTTCCAATGAGTCATCCAAGAGGTCCATAAACTCTTATGGGTGCATTTCAGGAAATGTGATGCAGGTTGAACCACATTTTTGGAATTGCAGTTTACATGTTTCAGAAAACAGTAACTCTTAAAAGTGAAACCTTCCTGATACAGGTGAAACAGGTTCTAGCCGGTCGTGCACTCACTGCCATGTGTTGTTAGCTTAAAATAAAGGCTTCTATTTAGATCATCTTGCTTCCAGCTATTCTAGATAAACACTTTCCTGTGGTTACAAATTCCCTCGCAACTCCTAAAGATCCACATGGGAAAGGGCACAGTTCACATGCCAACTGCTTCTCAGCACTTACAATAGTGTGTGTAAGGGAGTGTGATCCCTTTGAGGCCATTTGTTGCACATGTTGTGACAGTTTTGCTGCTTATTTGAATCTACCTGCTTTTGCGTTTCCTGTAAAACAACCAGGCAAAGAGGAATATTTGAAATTAAAGATGAGATGCAAAAGAGGTTCACCCACACATTGAAGATTTATAAGGAAGACTGGTTTATGGTCATCTATTTTTCATGTCATCACACAAAGTTGCATAGTACCATTTTCTGTTTTTAATTTTCACTTAGTGCGTTCACATCGGTCTAATCCTACATCAGTTTATATTTTGTTTCATAAAGTGTGGTATCCGTCTTTGTCATGCTAAGTGTTTTCCTTTGTAAAGGTGCTATCCTCAAACTCTTAATATGTCTTCTAATCTTATTATGTCTTAGTTATGAGATGGAGACATACTACTGAACAGGTCTGTGTGTGTGTGTGTGTGTGTGTGTGTGTGTGTGTGTGTGTGTGTGTGTGAGGGGTCCAGTGTTAGATCTGTGAATGAGTGATTCATCCTCCAGGCAGAAAAATGCTGGTATGAAGAATGAGGAAGTTAAACTGGTTCTGCAGGATGTAACTTGTCTATGCCTCCTGATAGCGTCCTGTAGGCTGGTTAGTTCGTTCCAAATAACCATTGTTAACTTAAATCAGCCGTTGTTAACTTAAGTAAACATGTAATAATTCCATTGTTAACTTGAATACATGTGTAATAATAATAATAATCATCATCATCATCATTATCATCATCATAAGAAAGCCTTCTATTTATCAAAGATGTGTAGGGTCTACTGCAATGTAGAAGAAAGACGAGTACAGAGGTGGGATCAGGAGTATTTTAAGTCTCGGAAGTTTCACTGACCAGCTAAGCTTGGCAACAGTTGGATTTGAGTATTTGGATCATTTCCACCGAAACGATAAACATTTGTAACAATTATAGTGGATGTTTTTTTGTTTGTTTGTTTTGTTTTGTTTTGTTTTTGTTTGTTTTTTATAAACTAAATAGGTTTCGAATAAATTCGGAGATTGAAGCTCCTCCCCTTGATGCGAGCGGACGGAGGTTCGTAAATTCGGTGCAATCGTATGCCGGCAATGAACACAGGTGGATCTTAAAGGAAACTGGCCTGTTCCTTTGCGCGTTTTATTCGTTGTTGTGAATTGATATACCTGAAATGAGAGAACAAAGGATATTCATCATTTCACCAGTATTGTAGAAATTCGACAGGCGTCACGATTAAAGCTTTATTGGTCTCCGAGGAACTTGACACTCGACGTTTATATAGATTTTGGGAACACAGACAAAATGCCAGGTCTAGATTTTAAGTTTCTGGAGAGACCTAAGAGACGATTCCACTGCCCTTTGTGTAACAGAATAATGAGAGACCCCGTGCAGGTATCCACCTGTGGTCACAGATTCTGTGACACCTGTTTACAGGAATTTTTAAGGTAAGATATTTATTTTTTAAACTAAGCTCTCTCACACACTCTTACTCGCTCTTTTTCTATGTGTTTGTAAGCTTGATACTTTTTATTTGTCCATATGTCCCATCCCACAATCACCAGGTGAAAAACAGTTTATAATTTTTGACGGAAATCATTTCAAAACACATGTGTTTCACCTTCACATTTCGATTCACATTACGGTTTCGTTTTGATTCAGGTATGACATGGCTTATACAGACCTTTAGGTTGCACAAGATATTGTTCGGTTTTTAGTCATTCAGACGCTGATGACTCGCCTTAAAAAACTAGTCTAAAAGCTAGTCAAAACACTGTACATTACCAACAGTAGCAGAGGCAGCAATAATAGGAGTTGTAGAAGTGATAGTAGTAGTTGTTGTTTTTGTTATTGTTATTGTAGTAGTGGTAGTACCAGTAGTAGTAACAGTATCAGTGACGGTAGTAATAGTAGCAGTGCTTGTATAGATTTGATGGCTGATTTTTGACTGCTTTGTGACTGATTATTATTGGAGCAACTGATCATATTTTTCTTTATTTTGTTGTTATCTCTTTTCGTTACACGTACTTTTGTTACACGTGCACAGTTATACGTCATGCATCTGTGGAAATATGTGTTGCCTCAAGTGATCGACAATTACTTGTCAGTCTAAACTGTTGGTTCAGCTCATCTCGAGCTCCACATGCAAGTACTTTATCACGTGGTGCAAGAGTATACTGTGACTAAACAAGCTAAACTAGATGTCATCAAATGTCAAGCAGGTGTATGTTTCAGTCGAAGTTTCAGTCGAGGTATACCTGAAAGAACATTGCTAATCCTGGAGCACAGAAGTGCACCGTGACTATGACAGAAAATATGTATTTATGTGACATTTTCAATGTTGTGGGTGTGTAATGGACTGTGACTTTCTGTTAGCATTTCAAGAGCCTCCTATTCCTGATCTTCAGTTTCACAAAGTATGGTCACTTATTTTGAGCCATGCTCAAAGGGATGAATGAAACAGCCTTTGTGTCTGGACGCTTATTTTGTCTGCTCATGCAACATAGAAGATAGATGCTCATATTTAAAGCTTCTGATATATTCCTCACTTGGAACTCATACGTAAGGGCCAGAGAAGAACCCAGACAGAATATGACCGTAGTGATTTTACATCAATTCTCTTTTCCACGCGAATCACAGCACATAGAGGACCAGGTTTACTAAGAGCACCACTAATAGTAGTTGATTTGTTTGTGCAGATTTTTTTTTAATGGTATTTGCATCCGGTACCTTGGGTATAGATTGCTAATTGAAGCCCGGCAAACCTCTGTGTGTCAGGTTAGTAGGCCTAAATCAGTGCTTGTGGTATTTGGTTGTGCTTTAGATGTACGAAACCACAAGTAAATCTTTAGTAGATCGGGCCATGAGAAAAGGCTATTAATCACATGCGTTTGTTGCAACAGTACTTTCCCTCCCGTGTATGTTTTTACTGACAGAGTCGCATTTTAAAAGCATATTTCACATTTTTTGTTCGGAGTGATCCTGTCTGACAGTAACTGCCATTGTTCCCGCTCACGAGTGAGTGATATCACTGTGACGGTTGACTACCAGTTTCAGTCACAGTATCTATCGTGTTGGTGTCGATCTTAATCAGTGACTTATTTACGCGAGAGAGGCAAGGCTTGTTTGGTCTGTGACTTACAAAAGATAACAGAAGAACGACAAAAAACTATTGAAAAAAGTGCTATTATGTCCATGGTGCAATTCGTTGGTTAAGAACAAGCTAAACTTTGGTTAAATGTTTTGGTTATTTTACATGCTTTATGTATATAAGTATCATATTTATCATGTTATGAATGAAAGAATTTCAGTTTAACATGTGACTTTTATAACCATTATACAAACAGAGGGTGATTCAAAGGAATGGGTCTGGATTCATTTTCAATGGATTTGTTTGCAGGTCAAGCAACCTGCTTACTTCGCTGCTGACCTAGCTGGGTGAGGCTTGCGCTCTTTTGTGAAAGAAAATTCAAATATGGCTTTGTGTTCTTGTCAGTGTTGCAGATGACAAGAGACAAAAAGCTTTTTTTTTTTTTTTTGGACACAAGCACATAACCTGCCAGGTTGGAGTCCTGCTATTTTAGTGTGTGCTCGGTTGCTCATTTTTAAGGTGTTCTCTGAACCGGACCATTTTGTTGCACTAGAGAAGTATCCAGAGCCGTATACAGCTCTGGTTACAGTGTGGCTTGATTCCCCGCCCAGTCTACTCTTGTATAATCTGTTTTCTGATTGATAGTTTTTGCTGGAGTTTCAAACGATTTAAAAAACTTGTGAAACTGCAAAAAGTTAATTATAGATTCAGATTCAGATGTATCAGTTTAATAAATTCAGTATTAGGCTGTGAGTGTAATGCATTTTAATAAAAAAGAAAAAAACATTGACTGTTTTTTTTTTTTTTTTATTGTCCATCAGCCTCTGAAGTCTACAGTTAAATAGAATAGCTTGTTGAGCTACTCCAGGAGTGGCCTCCCTAACATCGTTATCTGAATGTTATGCTGGAAACTGGTATTTTAAACTTCATGTTTCAGAGCGTAAACTACATACAGCCTGAAAATAGCAAAAAGCTGTCTTGATTTTATCCAAAGAGCCATCCTGGCAGGGTTTCTATGTGTGAAACTCTCTATTTATCTCAGCAGGAGCTGATGGCTCACACAATTATCTAGCCATCTAACAGGAATGGAGTGTACTTCAGAAAATCCTGTTCCATCTGTATTCTGACACCCATTTGGGTAGTCTAGTGTCTCTATGTCTGTACATATATCTAAGAAAGTATATGTACACATGAATGTATGTGTGTGTGTTATTACATGCATATTCATATACACAAATGTTTTTTTCTTTTTTAAAAAACACAAGTGTTACAAAGGATTGTCATATTTGTTGTTCCAATATTCATCAGTGGAATTTTGTTGGAGTTGAACAGTGGTACAATAGGATTTAAGCCAAAAGAATGAATGTATATATATGCAACAGAATAAGGCCTCATCTTACGTCTTATGCCTTATATGGATGCCAGCTGGTATAAATTGCATCTAATGTCGCTACTGACATATTATGAACAAACACTGTACTAACACTTTAACTACTTTTCTCAGCCTAATAGGATAGAATCTCTCAAGCAGTTCCCAGAACCCACTTGTTCTGTCAGATAGTTGCATAAAAGAGAGTGTTACTTTGTTTCAATCACACATGCGCCGCCATACACGCATGTTCACACTCACATTTGTTCATGTTCTTAAATCATGCATGATCAGAAACACGTTTGTGTTTATTTAAACTGCTGATGCGTGACCCTCAGTAAACTTAAACTAATCACTGACACAGTGATATGCTGATAATATGTTGCTTGTCCTGTTAGAGAGTGTGTTTGTGTTTGAGAAAAAAAATACATAGCTATGATCTATGGGTAATGACGTCTCTGCTCTTCTCTGATATAAGATAAAAAGCCAACTCAACAAATACAAGGGCTTTCAAAGGCTCTTCACAATGACTGAAAATGACAGTCAATACAAAATTTTAGAATAAAAGTGTACAAAGATTGTGTGTTGTTTAAATCTACTCTCTTCTTCTACTGTTTCTTTCCAGTGAGGGAGTGTTTAAGTGCCCTGAAGATCAGCTTCCACTGGACTATGCCAAAGTAAGGCCACCACCTCACAAGACGACAACAAATGCTTTTTGGTGATTTTTCAAGTGCTCACTTCATAATGTTTTCTGAGACAAAAAATGACAAGAAGATAAAAGGAATGAAAGAGTGGTCAATTTGACTGGAAATGTACAGACAGTCTATTTCAGGATCAATAGTCTTACCCTATCCTGATTTTCACATTGATTTTGGCTTTTGGGAGAATTGATTTCAGGAGAATCTGGTTGGTAATGGAACATTTACCCAGACAGACTGTGACAATGACCCATTAGAGGAATATTGAGGGTAAACACTGACCTTGATTTGTTCCTGTGCCCTGGATATTAACTTAACAGTAACGTTAATGTCAGTTTGTATTAATCCACTGTATACTTTTCAGCTTAATACTGAATACACAGATTTTAGACAAAGACTTCTGCTCATCAGATTCTAAAGTACCCTTCAAGTCTAATTTCATATGTGAGGTGTGCGTCCAACTCACGCACATCTGAATTCTGTATTTCCGCTTCAGGAATTTTTATCATTTGAAAGTAAGTTAGTATACGTGTCTCATGTTCTATGCGCATTACAGATTTTCCCTGATGCTGATCTAGAGCAGCAGATTCTGTCTCTGCCTATTCGCTGCATCCACAGTGAGGAGGGCTGCCGTTGGACCGGCCAAACCAAACAGCTTAAGGTGAATCAGACGCTACCGCGCAAACATCCTATTTACCAACATCACTCACTGTAGATCTAGGCAAGTGCGTAAGCCTTCGTACCAGATTTCGACAGGTTAACACATTTAAAAATATGTCTTTCTCTCTCTCTCTCTCTCTCTCTCAGGCCCATCTCTCCGTCTGTTCCTATAACGTAGTGCCTTGTCCTAACCGCTGTCCGGAGAAGCTGGCCCGGCGGGATCTGCCCGAGCACCTGCAGCACGACTGCCCTAAGAGGAGACTACGCTGTGACTTCTGTGAAAAGGAGTTCACAGGGGAGGCTTATGAGGTTAGTCCGCAGGCCTGCTCAGGATTTCTGCACAACTTTTGGAAATGAGCTCAAAAAACATAAAAGTTGTTGTTTGTGTCAAATAGCGAAGTTTTGTGGTACACACACAGCCACATCTTTTTTCAGAGTTTAAAGCAAAGGGAATCTACAATGATCAGTGAGATGATAATAATAAGCAGCTCAAAATTGAACATTTAAGTATCAGGTAGAGGCAATAGTGAGCTTGCCTTAAAAATGTTAGCAGGCTATGTGCGCACTAAGGTCTGTGTGTGCATGTCCGCATTTTCACACCAAACTCAGATTCTGTTAAAAAAAAACAACAACAACAACAACTGTATTTGAGCAAAAAAATATGTATGTTTAATTAAGACGTTATGTAACCTATAGCAATTTAAGTAGACTCACATAAATGAGGAGCCTAATGATGATGTTGAGCATAAAAAACAAACACTCTTTTTCTTCACACAGGATCACCAGGGCCTGTGTCCACAGGAAAGTGTATACTGTGAGAATAAATGTGGCGTTCGTATGTTACGCATGCTTCTGCCTCAACACATGCTCTCTGACTGTCCTAAACGCAAGCTGCCCTGCAGACACTGCACCAAAGAATTCCTCTGTGATACCATCCAGGTCTGTGGGCCTCTGAGTACTCATACACAAGCAGTCCCCATCGGTCTGGCTCAAAATACTGCAATGTGGCACCGTTGCTGTGTTCTTTGTATGCTCCTAATAATAACACACTACCTACCCACTTTACTTAATATTTCAGAATTATAGTAAAATACATGAAAATGCATGACATTATTAGAATACAGAGGCTCTAAGCTCCAATACTACAATGTTGTAACACAATAGCTCTTCTGTAACCAGATGGTTCCAGTTTTGAGTTTGTGCCCAGTTTATATCCCTTTCTCTTTGTATGACCTATAGCATCACCATCTTCAGTGCCCACGCCTCCCGGTGCAGTGTCCGAATAAGTGTGGCACACCTGGCATCGCCCGAGAGGAGCTGCCAATCCACCTGAAGGAGAAATGTAGTAATAACGAAGTCCTTTGCCCTTTCAAAGAGGCAGGCTGCAAACACAGGGTACGGTTTGGTGCTTTTTTATTTTAAAACAAATTCCAGTTTAAATTTCTAATATTCTAATCTTAGCATTCAACCATTGCTACCTGAAACGAGCAAAACTTCCCCATTTTGCTATGTGAGTGACATCTGATTGTAGGTTAGGTTAGTTCCAATAGGTTCTCATTCCCAACTCATCAAATACGACAGCTTGGTCAGTGGCCCTATGCTTCAAACTGTGATGCTCTGGGTGCCCCTCTGGCATCAGTTTCTTCACATGCAGGGCTGTTCAATAGATATCTCCAAGGCGGCACTAATCACTGCACCACTGTGCCACATGCTAATTCTACTCACTCATCATCTAAGCCACTTATCCTGATTAGGACTGCGGGGGGTGCTGGATCCTATCCCAGCGCTCATAGGGCAAAAGGTGTGGAAACACCCTGGACAGGTCACTAGTCCATCACAGGGCAGACACACTCACACACACATTCATACCTAGGGGCAATTTAGTGTCTCCAATTCACCTAACCTGCATGTCTTTGGACTGTGGAGCTCCTGATGGAAACCCATCCAGACACGGGGAGAACAAGCAAATTCCACACAGAAAGGACCCTGGCCGCTTGGCAAGGGAATCGAACCTGGAATCTTGAGGCGACAGTGCTACCCTCTGTGAGAATTTCAGTTGCATTGGTGGTTCAGTGGTAGAATTCTCGCCTGCCACGCGGGAGGCCCGGGTTCGATTCCCGGCCAATGCATCAAGATGCCTTTTTTTTTTGTAGTACATTAGCAAAGCTGACACTAGAGAGGTACCTCGAGAGCATCACAGTTTGAAGCTGTCGTATTTGATGAGTTGGGAATGAGAATGCGTTAGTTCATACCAACTTCCACAATCGGAAGACACAATAGAGCAAAATTAAAATCAGTTTTTTTTCACATGCTTCGGCTTGTAATATACCATTATCATAATGCAGGATTTTTGTGATTAATCCATAATTATTGCACATCTTATAGTGTTACACTAATGTTTAGAGATTGTGCCCACTGACAGCTCACAGTAACCAGAGTAATCAGACAAAGCCCACATGGGTTTTAAATTCTGTCTTAATCTGTGAGATGTTATAGATGAGCTTTTCTCTCTTCTCCCGCTCTAATCTCTAGTGCCCAAAGCTCTCTGTCGGGAAACACTTGGAGGAAGCTGTCCAGTCCCATCTCTTTCTGCTGTGCGGTGTGGTGAACCGGCAGAGGCTGGAGCTGAGAGAACTGAGGCATTGCGTGGAGGAATCTTCTAGAAACTTTGATGGGAGCCTCCTCTGGAAGCTTTCAAACTACAGTCGGAAACTGCAAGAGGCTCAGAGCAAGATAAACGGATGCGTGGAGCTCTTCAGCCGTCCCTTCTACTCCCATCGCTATGGTTACCGCCTCCAAGTCACCACTTTCCTCAATGGGAACGGTAGCGGTGAGGGGACGCACTTATCCATCTACATCCGTGTTCTTCCGGGAGAGTACGACGGACTCTTGGAATGGCCTTTCCCGTATCGTGTCACCTTCTCGTTGCTCGACCAGAGCGATCCGTCCGTCACCAAACCTAAGCATGTGACCGAGACCTTCAGCCCTGACCCAAACTGGAAAAATTTTCAGAGGCCACGCCCCATAGCAATGAACACCGTCCGCGGGGGCTGCCTGGATGAGAGCATGCTGGGTTTCGGCTATCCAAAGTTCATCTCCCATCAGGAGATGATGAAAGGAAACTACATCAGGGACAATGCTATTTTCATCAAAGCTTCCATAGATGTGGTCCAGAATATAATAAAGTGAGCTGTTCGATGGAAATGAAGAGCTGAGATTTAACCAGAAACGTTGTACTGGCAATGACTACTAGTCCCCCCACCCCCACCCCCCCGGCACCTCTGGAAGTATAGACAACTGGACTATGACTTAAGTTGTTGGGAAGATCCCATACTATTACTGCATTTACTGCCTAAACAGACATGGCATTTGTGTTACTCTGAGCTCCAGTCACTGAGAGAACAGCGAACCATTCGTCTCTAGTTTCGTTCAGGAATCTGAAAATGTGAATGAATTAATACCATTATTACATGATAATAACAGATTTGTATTTCTGTTATCTTTGTGATGGCTGCTTTATCAAAGTTTACTGACTGACTGACTGACCGTCTAACTGATGGATCACTTTACGCTGCTTGTCCTTGACCATCATTCAGTTTCAGGTGTCAGTCACAGGAAACGTCCGGGAGTTTAGTGTATCGTTACTTATTTAAAACAACAAAGTACAAGCTATGGATATGTGTAACCGTGCCTTCATTTTCTTTAGACCAAACCAACTGACCAAACCAATATTTTACATGTGACATCTGCTTGAAATGAAACAAGTGGAAATATACTTAAAACTCAGTGGGTGTGAGAGTTATAAAATGGATAAAAGGGAAATATTTTTTGCAGAGTAAAAGGCTTGTTTGACATTTTAACCTGTCTCTGATTTTTAAGGCATCAGTGAATGTTAGCAGGAAATATGAATGTTTGTATTACCTTTTTGTCAGTTCAGAACTGTGAACCCTGTAATTATGAATGAATTTTTCTGAGATTTTTATTTTATTTGAATCATCTTTTATCCTCTTCCTTGATTTCATAACTTTCATTTGTAATTGCGATTAAATCCAAAAACGGCAAGATAATCAACTAAACAAGAGGTAAATGCTTCTGTGTTGATGTCAATGTGTGTTATCGAATTGGAAACTAAACTGGTCATCAGCACCATGCAGTAAAGTAATTAAGTACTTATGACTTTTCATTACATTTCATTTGAACCAAAGCACACAGTAGGTTAAGAACAGCAGAGCAGTAACAGAAGGAGCAGCTTTCTCGGTCTGGGTAATCTGATCCACCAGCACAGGTGTAACCATGATCTATGGTTAACCTGCATCTTAATCTTCAGTCTCAAAAATGATCCAGCAGAGATGGTAATGGAACTGTTTTTTTTTTTTATTAAAAATGCTTAGCTGCAGTTTTATTTCCAAACATTTACAGAAATATGTAGCATAAGGTCATCTAATTCCTCCTTTACATCTCAGCTCTCTGCGACCTCTTTAGGCACCTGTGAGCCTTCTTTGGAACCCTCTTTTCCCTTTTTTCTGAAAAAGAAAAAAAAATGAAAAACACAACATATAAAGCATTTGTTTAATTGGTTATGCAAAATCCACTCTGCTCAGTCTTTCTGGTAGTTTTAAAACACTCTTCATCAACATGTATATGGGGTTTATTTAAAATTTTAAGAAAGTATGCTTATTTTGACATACTTTTAACGTCAAAAACACTTTGACCTTAAAAGTATGTCGTCAAAGTGACAACGTCGTGCCTGGTTTCTGTCCTGGTCAAACAGCACAGCACTGGCTTAATTGTTACAGCGCTGTGCCTAAATGTGATTGTCAAACAGAACTCAAAACGTGTTCATCAGCATGAAATTAATATGTGGAAACACAATGCTAACCTCTTCAACTGCCCACGTTTTTTCTTCCTAACGACACGAGGAGTGGTGCTGATCGTTGCCCTCCTCGGAGGTTTCTTCTCCAGTCGTCGTTTCACCTTACTTCAGAGGGAAAAAGATTTAACATACGTATATAAACGCAGAAGAACAAAAGGATAATGCTACAGAACTGATATGTATTCAGACTAATTCAGTGTTGTCAGTAAGGTAAAAGTAAAGGCACGTGGAGAAAGGAATGAGATTATTATCCTAAACGAGAGCGCAGTCAGTGAAAAAAAAGAGTGAAGATGTGTTCAAAGTAAATGGATGTGATGCTATTGGACAGTGAGACCAGATGACTTGTCTAACCTGTGTATTTTTTTGAATCCCATCATGTAGTCAGGTACTGGGCATCCTGCCTGCTTTATGACTGTAGCAATGCTGTCAAACACACACACACACACATAAGAGAGAAAGCCATTCACACAACGTATACATTTCCAGAGACTGTCATATGAGGATATTAACCCACTGAACTGATATGAATAACATGGCTAAGTATTTATGTCTCTGTTGCTGATATTAATAACATGGCTAAGTATTTATGTCTCCGTTGCAGATATTAATAACATGGCTAAGTATTTATGTCTCCGTTGCAGATATTAATAACATGGCTAAGTATTCATGTCTCTGTTGCTGATATTAATAACATGGCTAAGTATCCATGTCTCTGTTGCTGATATTAATAACATGGCTAAGTATTCATGTCTCAGTTGCTGATAGTAATAACATGGCCAAGTGTCCATGTCTCCGTTGCTCACCTCCGTAGCAGAGGTTTGTCGTCCTCCGTGAAAAACGTGATGGCCTTTCCCCTGTGCCCTGCTCTTCCAGTACGCCCTGTCAGAGAGGAGCAGTCAAAGAGAATATGTTTACGTTCATTTAAATCATCACAGAAAAGCAAACATATACAACACAGCTTCTGTTTGTTTGTTTTTTAAATGCACAATCTAAATGATAAGAGTCAACAACAACGCCATGTTTTCTGGAAATATTATTTGAGCAGAGAAACCCTTTGTCCTTTGACAAAATGAAGTGTGTGTGAAAATGGATTCCTTTCCAGACTGTAATGTGAAAGGTGTTTTAATGTTCACGTCATTTTTTGTGACATTTTTGGAAGCACTGACCAACTCGATGGATGTACTCGACAGCGCTGGTGGGGAAGTCGTAATTGACGACCAGGTTTACGCCCTTAAAGTCGATACCACGAGCCATCAGTGCCGTACAGATCAACACCCAGATCTTCCCAGAGCGGAAACTGTTCACCACATTGTCTCTCTGACGGTCAGGACCGGGTAACCCAGAGAGAAGGAGAAAACACAAGTGATCAATATCTCACACTCAGGCATTATCAACAGATATACACAATCAATCAATCATAAAGGGACCAATAGACTCTTATGGGCTGTCAAATGATCTGAATTTCAGAGCGTAACCTCGCTAAACGCAAGAAATATTTAAGGGTCAAAACACCAAAATTATACGTCAGGTAAGATAGAAGGACATCTTGCTTTGGCAGTGTAAACGCGTCTTTACACATGCTTGGATGACTGACAGTGTTTACTGGTTTTCACGGAGAAAATATTTTGAATTGTCTCTTCGCTGTCATTTCACAGACCTGTTGTTGAGTGCGTTCTGAGTGAATAACATCGACATTGATGCCCTCATACACCAGCTCGTGGAACAGCTCTCGGGCTCGTTCAATGGACTGGACAAACACCAGCATCGGGGGAAGAAAACCCTGTAGGGAACAGGGCCGTTAAAAAGATCCAAACAGGGATCCATACACCGTGGGATCAGAATCACTAATTAGTTTCAGCCCATTAATATTCTGTGCTGTTCACATATAGATGACTCACATATAGGTTAGAATACCCTGCTCTCTCACTTTCACATATACACACACACACCATATGTCTCTATCTGTACATTGCGTCTTTTAATGACTGTCAACACAAATTTCCATCATTCTGGTTATATGCCATATCACCTTAACTATTGTGCTATATGTTGGAGGGACTGACAGAACAGTGGCCAAGCATTATGGGCACATTAATCAGATCACACCACTGGCACTTATGGCGTATTATTCTAAAAACATGCAACACCCGTGAGAATAAGTATGAATAATTCATAGTTATGAGGTAGGTTTAAGTCAGAGTTAATCATGTCAAACTTGCTTTCACTGACAGTTTTCACAAACCTTCTTTATAAGATCTCTCATAGCCAGAAGTTTCCCATTCTCTGCCCCCACAAACAGGAGTTCCTGCTCCACGGTCTCTGCAGCAGAATTCCTGAAAGTCCACATAACAAAAATATTAATGTTATTACGACTTATTTTTGGTCACGGCAGACTTAGATGCAATGGGAATGATACCAAAACATAAATATGAAGAGTTTTTCAAGCTCCAATATCACACCACACAGATACAAAACTGCGTTACGTGAGAAATCACTGCATTAAAAGTTTGGTTTGAAGTCTAATTCCTCAGAGGAAGTTAAGCAGCAGTTAAATCTATGTAGGGCACTGTTTCCCCACCTTGGCCCGATGTTGACTGAAACGAGGTTGTCCAGGTTAAGCTGACACCACTTCTCCACGTCTACGGTGAACGTGGCGCTGAAGAGCGACCTTCGGATTTTGGGAGAGGAGCATGCCTGAAAGATGGTTGCCAGCTGCTCTCTAAAACCAGTCTTTCCGTCCTCAAACAGCTTGTCTGATTCATCCACCACCAACCACTCCACACTGCAGACGGCAACAACAGAGAAGAACAATATCAACATAACAGGGAGTGACGTTTAACAAGCTTCAGTAGAAATGGCTCTATCCAAAAGCACAAGTATCTCAGACCTAACCTATACACGAAGTCACACAACATCCCAAAATCTTCCCATTGGTCTTTCTGAGCCCAAACCCTCTACCTGGTCTTACCTGCTGAGATCTATGGCAGGTGGCTCCTGATTAAGAAGGTAGATGAGCCTGTTGGGGGTGGTTACCAGGATATCTGTCGGAATACGAAGCAATTCATTTACACACGTCATATACCGCAGCATATACACTAAGAACGTTGCTGTCAAAAGGAAGGCACCTTACCGAATTTTTTCGCCGATTTGGGGCCATACTTTTTAGCTGCCTCAACTCCTTTGTTGATCATGTGCACTCTAAAACCCAGACCCTCAGACAGTTTGACGAGCTCTCTGTGAATCTGATAAACAGGGCGTGCTTAGAGAGATACTGTTGCTCTTAGTCTGACATCAGAATTTGACCCAAAAAAAAAAAACTGTCTAATCATCCCAACTTTTTAAAATTTTTGAATCATTTCCATTATTAATGCACAGACTGGGGAAAAAAAACTTCATAAAGGGAAAATCAGTGAGAAAACAGGGTAACCTGTAGTTTGTTTTGGGAAATATCAAGTAATTAAGGACAAATATGGGGTTAGATACCATGGAACTAAAAATATAAACAGAATTATCAAGTACTTTCACCAATAAAAAAAGGGTTTTTAACTTAATTTTACTATAGTTGTATAGGCTTTATTGCACCTCACTTTTGTGCTCTTCTAAACACAAGCAAGACCCTCTGTGTGGCGTGCTCACCTGGCTGGCCAGCTCTCTGGTGGGCGAGATGATCAGGGCGCGGAAGCCCTTGTTGAGGGGCTGGCGGAGGTGGGCGAGGACAGGCAGGCAGAAGGCCATGGTCTTCCCAGAGCCTGTAGGGGCACACGCCAACACTTCCCGCTTCTGCAACACATACCCATATAAACCATGACCGTGTGCTAACTGACCTACAAAACAGCGTACTCTGATGGATTCACAGTTTAGAAATTCACCTTGTTGTCAATGTTGCAGACAAGGCATATGCTCACTAAAACTGGAATAAATCTCTGACCCTCAGTGTGCTATCAGTGTAATACTACTGGATGGTATAACAAGTTAAATGCCAAGATTCAGGTAACTCTGACCCAATCGCACTGGGCCTGCTCCACCCAATGGGCCCGTTCTCCAGCCCTAGTCTCCAAACCCGCCCTGCACTCACATGCATCATGAGGGGAATGGCCTGCATCTGAATGGGTGTCGGAGCCTGGAAGCCGGCCGCCTTGATGTTCTCGATGATTCGTGCGTTCAGCTGATACTCCTGCTGCAGCTCTTCGAACGTGCAGAGTGGATCGGGAATGTCTGTACCATGCACGTTGATCCTGTTCTGGTGCCGTACCCGATTAATCTAGAATAGGGATTCGTTTTTAAAAAGTGGCAATCCTCATTCAATAAAAGCAGCAGAATAGCTTTGAGTCTAATTCTAACAGAAGGTATTCTGATAGCTTATCAGATCATAAAGGAAAACATTAAGTCTTAGTTTATTCTACCTTTTCCTGATGGAGCTGTTTTAATCTCTTCAGTGAGGGTTTGTCCTTGTCTTTCGTCTCTGTGTCTGGGCCCTGAACTCTCTTGTCTAGTGCAGAGATCCATTTTATTCCTTCACTCTCTGTCTCTTCATCTTGACCACTGAGAATCTCTTCATCTACAGAGAAAAAGTAACAGTGCAGTACACACGACGACAAAAAGCAATCATTCATATTCCCCACATTATTTCCACTCATACGGACATGTGAACAGTCTTTGTTTAGACCATAATGGAAATTAAAACGCCTACATTCCTACACCCCAAATTACAGAATATTCTTCACTGTAAAACATGAGGCAGCACTTTATATAGAATAGTATTAATTATCCTACCTCTGATTTGCTTTTTACTTGTTTTTTTCTTCTTTTGCGTTGTTTTCAGACGACCCTCATCATCGTGTCTTTTCCTTTTATCCTTGCGAGAGGCTTGCTCGTTCTCCGACGTCTTTAACTCTTGGTTATTAGTCTCCTCATCTTCTTCACAGACATCAGCTTCTGGGACATGACCCTGTGTCTTTGTGCCAAAGAAGCTGATTCCTGTCAGAGGGTTAGATGGTCCATCTTTTTTCTGAGACCTCACCACCTAGAGCAGAGAAATGATGAGATTTCACATTAAAATGATGTAAAGCCAGTCTACAGACAAGACAAAATTAGAAAGTTAAAGTTGAGTTTAGCGCTAAAGGGTACCACAATTATCACAGCAAATAAGACTTGACAATAATATAAGCTACCATGATGAATGTTGTCTCTTCTGTTTAAAATAGCCAGGTGTAAACATGCAAACCGGCCATTTTGCTTTAAAAAAAAAAAAAAGGAAGAAAGAGAGAAAGAAGGGGAAAAAAGAAGTTCTCACAATGTTGATGTGATATACTTTTTGGAGCAAATGGGATAACTACCAGACATATTATGAACATTCTGAGCTCTAGAAGTCACTTTAACTCAAAGAAGTCACCATCCCAGAGGAATTTTGGCGTGACAGTGTCAACTAAGCAACTAGAGTTTACTTAAAATGGGCTGAACATTTTTTCATAGGATTGCTCGCGTCTGCTCCATGAAAATAAAGCTAAGTTACATCCCTGAAAAGGTATGTAGACCCGACCCAGCTTAAGTATGATCATAACAAAAGTAGTGAAGAACAGAAAAAAGAGAGCACGGCATAATTTTCCCACGTGTTTAAACGGATACTGCAATGTAAGCAATATCACGGTTATGGATTGCTTATTAAGCGTCTGTTGAATGAGGTCTCACAGTTACTACTATTGGCATTTCGTCACATGTTAGCCATGTGGCTAGTTTACGTTGACTAAAGATACAGAGGGAAAACAGCCACTCCTCAAACGAAAAGTTACTAAGTATGGTGTAGATGCATATCTACTGTACCTTAAATCGTTCGGCATCTTTCCCAAACCTTTTAATATCAAACTTCGCCCCAGCTCCAAGTTTTCTAAATAAATCTACGGCATCCATTAAAGCTACATGAAAGACATCAAGGCTGCGTTCAGTTTGAGCTGCAGTGTCACACAGACAAAACTACGTAAATTTAACCATAGAACTACAGGAGAAGTGGAAAGCTCACGGTCACATGTCCCAAAAGCGGCTATGACCCGGAAATGCATTTTGCGATATTCCGTTCAAACTTCCGTTACTTCCCAATAACGAATGAGAATGTGATAAATAATACTGCTAATATTTATAAGCTAAGATAAAATATAAAGTTTTAATGCTTCCAAAAGTTAGCACAACTGGCAGAGGAGCGGTGAAAAGAACTACGAAAATACTCACTACATAAGTGCTGAGCGACCTCACTGAAATCATTGTGTGTGATTGGCCAAGTCCAATCATAGTTTAACGAATGTGGCACTAGAGGGCGCCTGCGATGGTTTCAAATGTAGGAGGTGAAAGACAGGTCAACGAGAGCAGATATGTTCGATATTTATGATTGTGCACACAAGGTTTGTGGACGTCTATTTATTTTGATGTGGCTTGTTTTCCTGACAAGAGTGAATGCACTCCCAAGGTCACTTGGTCACTCTCAAGAATTATGTCATGCGGCTTTGACGACCATCTCTGGCAGATATCAAAATTAATTAAAGACAGTAAAGCATTAGTTCTCTTTCAAGAACTCCACCTGAGTGTTGAGGTTTTCTCTCTGTTATCCTTAATGTTTGCAGAATTCACTGAGTACTTTGATAAAACAGAAATCATATTAGCATTACAGAAAATTCCTTCAGTGTTTGTACCTGATTCTGGGATGTTAAAAATATTTACTCTATGTAAAGCAAAAGTGTAAATCGTGTGTGAAACAAGGTATGCAGTAAAATGGCATCAACCAAGGCAGTTTCTAAAGACTTGTTGATTTTACAGTGTTCGTTTTATAAAAACAAGTCTTAAAACAGTGGCCTATTAAGCAAAATTAACATAATTGGTAATGCCAAGTAAGTAAACTGCAAAAAGCCAATACGCAGGACCTAAAGAACAGACACAGACATTTAAGCAAAAAGCTTTGTGAATATATTATAAAATTTTTGCTTAAACTTTCAAAATGAGCCACTAACTCCATGTTGACTATGAAATAGCCTAACTGAGAAAAAGGCAGGCCAAACTACAGGTTAGACTAATCATATCTCTGAAACAATAAACATGTCTCAATGTTACTTTCATGGTCTTGTTAATCTGTGGTTAACTGTTAGACTCCAAGCTTAATATACCTAATAAATGGAGGAAACCCACGGGCCAGTTTATTAGGTACACCACCCTGTTCTCAAAAGTCAACTGTTCCCACAGACAGGAAGTTAATCCTGCTGTAGCTTGCGATGTAAAGCAGGCAGAAAGGAATTTAGGTATATAGTTATCAACGAGCTTAAAGTTAGAATTGGCAAAACAGATTTTTCTAAGTGTAACCAGTGGACTCCATCATCCTGAATGCTAACTTTTGCCCTTTTTTTAAATAATAAAATAAAATTGCAGAATCTCTTTTCATCCTCTATCTATTTACTGAGAATTCGTGATGTGCAAAGTGACAATGATATAACATTTACAAAACTGGAGCAGTTCTGGACTCTGTGTGCTGTGTGTTCTGTGTGCTTGTTATCAGTGTAGTGCCTGTGGAGTGCTGTTCACTGTCAGTAATGAGGTGTTATTACATCATCACACAGTGAGTTGCTGAGACACCTTTCATTACAGGAGAATCAAAATGATAAAAAATTTTAGAGTGAATGCACATTCTATGAAGTCGCAATAAAATGTAGGAGAAAAAGTAAAATCAGGAGAAAACGTGAAACAGTATCTTAGACTGTGAATATAAAGTACCTTTAACATGTATGTATGTGACACCTGTCGTGCTGAAAGATACGCGTGTAACTCGTTACCTCTGTGTATTAACACGCTGTTTGTCATCCAGTCTTAATGTTCGCATGTCACAACATGTCAGAACCATACATATTTTAAATGGAGATGAAGACATCAAACATCAAAACATCAAAATATTTTTTTAATCACATCATCATTCAGTGCTATACATTTTATCTGTTTTAAATGCATCAAATACACTCTAAAATGGTTAGCAGCAAAAAAATAAAAAATAAAAAAAATCAAATCACAGTAACCTTTTGTGTTCTCACAGGACAGAGACTGTCTCCACATGCCCCATAACCCTATAACACATGCTGCAAAATTCCACATGGTATTTTCTTAGAAAATGTTTTATCCTTTTAAAATCATTTTACATTTGGAAATATGATATCTACATCCAAATATAACACCAAGTATAACATCCATGATGAACTAACAATAAGTTTTTTTTTCATTAAATTCTGACCATCATGTCTTAGTTCTCATAAAATCTTATTTCTTATTTACATATACAACATCATATCAAAAATCACTGCCCAAGATATACACTGAATCAAAACATTACATGCCATAATGATGTCTTAAGTCTGTACTGAACTCCTTTCAACACTGAACATAGCTTTTCAGATTTTCATTTGTGTCAACATTTAAAAATCAATTAATAATTACAATAGTGCCAATGAATCAGAAAACTGAGCTCATTTAAAACTACAGAAATCTACAAGTTCCAAAGGTTTGCAATGTTTTTTTTTTCATATCATCAAAATAAATAATATTTGAAAGCAAAGGAGGGGATACTTTTTCCAGTTTGCCAGTGGAAATCCATTGTCATCCAAATCATGGATCCAATCAATTGTCCTTCATTTGTCTTTCAAAAAATCCAGAGTTTCTATTTGTTCTTGGACTCAAGGCAGTTGCCATGGTGACTTTTGAAATCAAGTGTGAGCTTCTCTAGTTGCTAGGCCGCCGACAAGGAAGTGCTTGCACAGGTGTGTACATTCACCAGGCTTGTAAGGGGCACTATGCCATCCGACAGAGACAGGCAGAAACAGAAACTTTATTATAATTATCAAACAGCTTGTGGTTTAAATTAGACAAACAAATGATTTCATTAGTTGATGGTAAGAGTTAAGAGTACTCCTAAACAAAGTCTATGATACAGTAGTGATACTATCAATTAACTCCAGTTAAGTTACAGAGACACCAAAATATTGAACAGACCGCTAATGTCTGGTATGGATAACAGACTTTTTTTTTTTTTTTTAAAGAGTAGTCTGAATCATGTTTTACTGGGGAACCGTCAGTGTTTGTACAGGCCATAATAAAAGGTGTTTTTATGGCCCATGGAATAGGGATTTCTTTCAGGAAGTAGAGGTGATAATAGGTAACAAGACTTCACTTAGCGAAGGGACGTACCTGTTTGCTGGAGCTCATGGAGCCTAAATGTGTGATGTTGCTGGAGTCTGACACCATGGAGGAGAAACGAGAGGGGTGGGAGAACTGGGGGGGCTCCTGTTTCAGAGAGTACACTAAAAGAGAGAGAAAACACACACATCACCCAGTTAAAAGTTACAAGTGGGAAGAAGGCTATAAAGTCATAGAATGAAATTCCTCTAAAGGTGGGACAGCCCTTTGTACCACTAACTGCTTCTTGCCGCTACAACGACGACAACAACCTTGTAATTCTTACTAGGTTCAGTTCAATTTTAAATTCCTCTCTGTCGTGACGGTGTTAAGACTAGTTTTGGCCTTTACGAGGTTCTGATATCCCTGTGTTGCTGGACTCACGGTTTGAATGCGTGACGGTGGCAGGGAAAGGCTGCTGCGGCATGGGAGGGGCGGTCAGTGATGTCAGGCTTGTGTCTGGAGAAAACTGCCTCGACTGGAGGGCAGTCAGACCAGACACACTGTTAATGACTGGCACACTGTGAGACTGCGGAGATGTTAAACCTGAGGTGGGGGGGGGGGGTAGGAGAAATAAAGAGAGAGAGAGCATTTAATATATGGTTTAAAGTGTGCTGTGGTGCCAATGTAACAGCGGGGCGTGAAACACTCCTAGGTCTTCTCAGCTCACGCTGCAATGTGAAAGACAATGATTTTTGTAAAGAGGAGTAGGGATGGGTTTTTTTTCGATGGGAGAGGAGTAGACAGGAGGAAAAGAGACACAGAGGAAAAGGGGGGGGGGGGGGGGGTGAGCGGTTCGGAGAGTCATGTCACACTCACTGGGAGCAGCCAGAGTCATGATTAAACTCTGATGGGGATGCTGATGGTGGTAAGCGGATGGAGACAGACTGTGAATGTTGGTCAGCGTACTCACTGGGGGCAAGACACCTGGTACTGAGATCTGAATAAACACACACACACACACACACACACACAAGTGTAAATATACATAATGCATAACACACAATGACACACAATGTTCAAACACTTTGCAAGTTAAGGCGCAGTTTGTCCACAATCGAGGAACAATCATACTCTATCATCAAACATGAGCATAAGTGGGTCTTTGTTTGGGAGAAGCAAATGGAATGAGGCAACAGATATGTTAGAGCCATAAAACGTTGGTGTTATAGACTCTTGTCTTCACATTTAGAATCAATACTGACTTTGACCCAGTTCTTGGACAGTTTTCAAAGTGCAGTCATTTTTCTTTATCAGGCATAGTTTCAGAAGCGAAGACATCTTTCCTTATCACAGTTTCTGATAACACACTATTATAAGCATCTTTGTCTTTACATGAATGACATTTTTATTTGGTGTAGTTTTATTGGCATTTTTCCTCTTATTTGTGTCCTATGTGACTTGCTAGAGTATAAACACTCTTTCAAGTGATCTCAGCTAGTTGTGAGAAAACATTAACCTTGTTAAGTTGATGAAGATGAAGATGAAAATGATTATGGTTTTAGGTAGGCGTTATTGCGACTGGTAAGAAGTTACCCCAGTGGAATGGCAATGTCTCACCATTTTGGAGTCAGGCAACAGCAGACTGTGACATGGATCCAACCCCCCTGGAGACACCTGTTGCAATGCTGATTGGCTGTTGCTATGGTGACCGATGCCCGTAGAGGAAGTGATCTCACTGCCTCTCTGCTGACTGTACCTAACTTCTGTAGCGGGAAAACAAAGCTGATAAGCAATTTTTTGACCTGGTTCAGCTGCATTTGACCTGATTTGGCACATAACTGTGTATCGGGCAGCTTGATAAGAGCTGGTACTGCCTAAATACAGCTAGACATCTGACAAGCCCGTTCCTATAGACCTAAGTTATTCCTCATCTGCACTCTCTCAACTGATTCAAATAAATATCCTCTTACTACCTTGCCATCTAACAACAGATAGGCATTCAAACTCACTCAGGAATGATTTAAGAAAGCAAAGGTCAGAGTCTCCTACATGACACACAGTACAAGCAAACATGTAACCCTCTGACTCACTCTCATTTTATGCAACATTTTGCCCATTGTAAAAAGTGCCTGTGGTATCTTGCCCTAACAATAAAAGTTTTGACGTTGTGCCTTTCCCACATGGTTCAAACAAAAACATTATTGAAAGCTACAATAAAAATTAATGTGTCTTAAAAGAATATAGGTCAGTATTACTCATGTTTTACTTTTCACCTTTCTTTGTGTCAAAATTTATTTTCTCCATATGACAACATGAATATGCATGTGTGTGTGTGTGTGTGTGTGTGTGTGTGTGTGTGTGTGTGTGCGTGCGTGTGTGCATATGTATGTGTGTATGTGTGTGTGTGCGTGCGTGTGTGTGTGTGCCTGTGTGTGCGTGTGTGCGTATGTGTGTGGGTGCGGGTGCGGGTGCGGGTGCGTGTGTGTGCGTGTGTGTGTGTGCGTGTGTGCATACGCGCATGCGTGTGGGTGTGGGTGTGTGTGGGTGTGTGTGTGTGATATGACAATATATCTCCCGATATGAAAACATGAATATGCATGTGTGTGTGTGGGTGCGGGTGTGTGCGTGTCTGTGTACGTGCGTGCATGTGTGTCTTGTCTGTGAAAAAAGCTCAAACCTTGAATCTGGCTGGATGGTGATGTAGACCTGTGACTGAGATGGCTGTGTGAGGCTTCCTGTGATAACAGTGGGTTTAAACTGTGCACAGCGTACGAGTCCATTGCCAGTTTCTGACGGAAAGCCTCCTCTTTGCGCCGGTTAGCAAACCAGTTGTAAACGCGCACTTCCGTGACAAGGTTGGATCCCAGGCCGTGAGCTTTGGAGGGTGACACACCTCTCTGCATGCACTCTGCCCTGACAGGAACACCAGCAGTACCTGATTTTTTATTTCTGCTCAGACCATGTTAACATATCAAACAAAACCATATCAACTAAACCACTACACCTGTCAGTAAATGAGGGGGGGGGGGGGGGGGGGGGGTTGCTATTTTCAAACAGAATTAGACTTAATTCAAGCGTGTATTGAAATATGTATTAGTCACAGTTAGGTTAGGGCATAATAGCGAGGGCAGATCTGCAGCACTACACAGATTGGTTCATCTGGACAAACTGGCGTATTGTTACTGAAGTTGAACTCTAAAGCCACATGCTTATGAATCAATTTCTAAAACTAATACCACCAAACTATTTATTCAGATACAACATGCAACCCATGCAGCGTGAATTTTCATACAGCAAAAAACTCCATCACTGTATGACATAATCCGAGACCTTGGAACCAATCGAACAGCACGTTCATGTTCTAATCTGGCACCAATGCTTCGCTCAACTTGCCAGCCAATCATCAAGCCCTTCATTAACTCTCACGGGCACAATAGTGCAAGGTCAGAACGACACAAAAACGCTATCTCATTGGCCCACAAAACCTTTCCTTAATTATTCATGCGTTTATTCCATATGAATCTTTGGTCTTGCCTGTTGCACTCCTGGACCAGGGCCTCGCGCTCCTCTTTGCTGGGATTCCTTTGTCTCTCATAGGCCTGATAAAGGATCTCCTGCGATGCTGGACCCCACTTGAAGCGGTTCCGTCTCATCCTTTTGGAGCCAGGTTCCCCCTCGTCGCCGAGAGACGTATCGGTGACGGCTCCGGACCCCGTGGCCTGCCCTGCGTGTCTGAACTCTGAGGAAAAAAACAGGACCTGATCCTGACTGCCTGAGTCATTGAGGTCAGAGTCTCGAATGTGGTTGAATTCTGTGAAAATAAGAGGGGGGCATGATTGGGAGCAATGACAGAACAATTAATACTACATTTCATGTCCCCTTAAGGTTATGGTAAACATCAGTACCAATGCATATTTTAATGACTAGAATCTCTATCAGGGGTCTCCCATGAGAAAAGGACACGTTTCCCTTTATAAATGAGGCACGTGTAAATAAAACACAAAAACTTTAAGTAAAAATTAGTTCTTTGTGGAACACAGAATTAATGATTGACATTGCATTTGACCTATCACATCTTTACATGGGGAACGCCTGATGGGAATGAAGTATATTCTACAGTTTGTCTGTAGTAGCTCCCAACAAGATCAAGGGACTTTATAACTCATATTTATTAGTTTTCCAATAAACAGACTTGCCTAGTCCAATTGTTAATCAAATTTTTCTTTTTTTTTTTTGCCTCTTTTCTGTTCTGCATAGACCTCCAAATGCTTATGGCACTTACTCTTTTGTTTGGAGAATGAATGGAAAAAAAATGCTTTTCAAAGCAAAAATCATGTTTGAGGGTTAAAAGATTACCATTGACTATTTTCAGATTAAGTCCCCCCATCACAATGATCAAACAACTTTGCTGCCAAACTGTTACAAAACCCACGCAAAACTGGAATCTTTCATTACGCCAAGCAATCAACTGATTTGACTTGGAGGTTATCAACAGGTATGCAGAATGTAATCTCCACATAAAAGCAAACAAAGAAACGACACAAAACACAGTGTAACCTAATTATTGATGATGACCTTAAAAAAAAAAAAAAAAAACTGCAGCTGAAAGCTGAAATATATTTCGAGACGACCGGCAGCTTTCCTGGTCTTAGAGGAGTTATTATGTAATAGACCGGGGCAGTGACTTACGCCTGAGGATCTCACGCTGTTTCTGGACGTACCAGGTGTAGAGCGCGGCACGCTTGGTGGGTTTCATGGGCGTCCCTTTGTTCAAGTGCTGGGAGAGGTGGGACTGGTTAAGTCCGGTAATGTCCACTACCTCACGCTGAGGAATGTTGTGTTGTTGCATGTAGGCCTTAATGGTGCGCGCTGCCCGCCAAGGGTCCTCACTGATTCCGGCGATACAAAGGGATTCAGGTAATCATTATTAATGTTATCGTTATCAACGTCATCTCCATCACCAAAATCACTTTGTTTTCGTTTCAAATTACACCTCTTGTAACAATAATGTAATTGGAAAACCAATGACAATACACAACATATTTAAAAATCAACCACGTTTGTATTTATAAGCAAACCCATTCATCCAATTTCCAATTTGACAACAAGGAGTTGGTTGTCACAGTGCTCCATACAACCAAATTGGTAGTTGCTGTGATGGTATTTGCACACCAAATATCACAATGGCAACAGTAACTTTTTTAACATGTATGGGGGTTTTTTGTAATAAATGCTTGCATGTTGGCTATCCCCATAAATATGCACATCTATTGTAAACAGCAAAGAAATAACTGTAATTGAATCTGCTTTCACATCACTAGATTAAGCCACGCTGTAGCTGGCAAAACTTTAGTTCCACTGGCCAGGATGAAGATGGCTGTCTTATTACTTGAGTGGACAGTTGTCACACATGAAGTCTCATGTAGTACTAATTAATGATACTTTATCTAAAAGAAAAGTTATTTGCCAACTTCAAACCAGGTTGGTTTGTTTAGCTTTACATGTTCAAGATACATTTCGACAAGGAAAGGACTGAAGGCTTTTTCATTTCAGTGACTATTTCTGGACTTTAAACAATTTGATGTTATATTCACAGCATCTTATGGTGAAATTACTGTTGTAATGGCTTTGTAAAGTCCATCAGTTTAGTTTTTATTTATGCTAATGATATAAATTAACATTGCAATTACATCATTATCATTTCAAAAACTTTGATAGGCATCATAGAGAAATTAGATTCGCACATTCTGCTCATTTGACATTACATAGTAAATAAACAAATAAATATAATTACCAAAAAATATTTTTGTACCACACCCATTGAGAAAATATGGCTAGAGCCAGCCCCTTTGCGCCATTTGACTGAGTGTCTTTGAGGGCTAATAACTTGTGCTGACGTATAGAATGTGGATAAAATTTTTAACCAAGACTTCACTGATGTTGCAATGATTTCTGTAAGATATACAGATGCTGAGAAATAGACAGAAGAATTCAAAGGAGTGACAACTCGCTTGCTTCAATTTTCGTATCGTGTCTATTCACGCATTAATTACACGGGCCTATGCAGTTGTAATAAAATACATTTATTTTTATTCTTCCACTGGACTTTGCTGTTAACGAAAATGTAAAAGGCTATAACCAACAAACTCAATATTAAAAAAAAATAATTTAGAACATTTACAATTCTGTATATGAATAGGGTCACAAAAAGGCCATTTTCAATGAGCTTGATGACGAAATAAAAAAAACAAACAAAACACTGACAGAAATATCGGTCAGTGAGTAAGTAGACAGACCTACATAACTGTTTTAGGTAACTGGTCTTCATGCTATAACGCGGTTTAAAGTGTTGGTATGGATCAATAACCATATCCAAATAGGCCTACTGATGATAAGCATGTCGTTTCAGATGATGAAATAATAAATAAATTAAAGGATGAAATTATTGACAGCTACTCCTGGTTCCGTTTTGGTTTTGCCAGCAAATTGGTGGACCACGTTTCCTTCATGTTGCCGAAATTTCTTCACTGAAATTCCTCGGCCAAACATAAATAGGCTAAGTGAAACCCATTTAAGAAATGTAGGCTCACTATACATATTTACACTTTTCACTGTTAAGTAAGTTGCTCTTACTTTTTTACTTTAATTAAAAGAGACGAGCGCGATTAATAGCTTAATGTATGCTATTCCGTGCTACTAGGGCGATGACAGATTAAATTCGTTCAGTTTCAGCTCTCAAAAAAGTAAAATCCAAGATTAAATGTAAACAAAAGTTAAACATGTTGACATGGCTTTGGCAACTGTTTTTTTCAAGTATCAATAACTTACGATAACATCCGATCCACTTCTGCCTTCTGTTCCGCTGCTTCCTCGGTGTTTAGAGACTGAAGTTCCCGCAATATTGGTGGCGTATCGAAATCGTCCCCGTCTTCGGAGACTTCGTCGCCTGACAATTTGTTAATTTTACTGTGACTACTTGTGAGTGTGAGAAACACGGGATTTGAATTCGCGTCGTTACTACTGCCGACGCTGGCTGGGGAATAGGGTTTTTCCATCTTGACCCCCATTTCAGACGTACAAGGATCTAAATCTTCAAGTGCTTGCACGAGAACATCTTTAGTGACTCCGGAATCCAGCAACGCGCTCAAGATCTCCTGCTGCAGAGACGTCAGCTTGGACACCATTTCGGCAAACATCAATCCGGTGTTGTGTAGATCCTTGCACTTCAAGGGAATAGTGTACACGCCTGAATTACTATATAAAACTGATTCACAAAGTTATAGTAATTATCCCCGACAGTTGGGTTTCCACCACCTCAACAACAAAGTAGTGTGCAGATCCACCTGCTGGGCGATGTGGGTCCACGTTTCAGTGGGAGGAGATGTTAAACGTAGTTTTACGCACGCAATGGAAAAGGTAGGTATGCGCAGAGGATTGGACGTTTTCGCAAGGTATGCAAATAGGCTGCTCGTTAGTACTCATTTAGCGGTGATGCTCTAGAGGTGTCCTAAAATGAACAAGAAGGCTACAGTAAAGTTATTTATGACGTATTTTCTTTCCTAGCCTACTTATACGCCGAGGAAAGCAAATCAGTCACTCTTGAAAAACCACCATCTGTCAAAATACCTTTTCAAACAAGATCCATACCCACTTTTAAATTAATATACTCTCTTTTGGATCAAACTTTTAAAATGCTGTAACTTACGTTTACCCTGTTCTACATAAAAGTCTTTTTGAAATCATTTGGGGGAAACTTCACCACAGCACCTGGCTTTATAAAGTGACGCAAAACTGTGAGAGCAAATGTGTAAGTATGCAGTAATAATTAAATTCATGACTGAACCATGTCTGGATAGACAGAGAAATTAGATATTGTGGATATAATCAAAGTCTGCTCAAAGGAGAAGCCCATGATCTTTATCTGAAATATCAGTAAAGTCAGTAAAGCCAAGGAAACAGTACTTATACCTTCCTTACATTTATTTTCTATCACAGCCGAGGGCAAGGTGGAATGACTCAGCGATATCAACATTAAGAGCAAACTATAATATGGCAGATGGGGGGAGTTTGGTTTGATCAAGTGATATCACTGTTTGATGGAGTGGAAAGTCTTCCTCCTGCAGAGCCATGGTCCAGTCAGGCTTTCTTTCAATCAGTGTTCAGACAGTTCACAAGGCCTTGATAAAGCCTTGACATTTGAAGAGCAAAGTCAATGATGGAGCAAAAACCTGCATATACTGTGGGTCTGCAGAGACAGGGTCGCTTAGCCCTGTGAAGGAATATTTATCAAAAGTTTGTCTACAACATAACTGCTCGCAACATAAATTTGTAAGAAGTTTAGTTATAATATTGTATGTTTCCCTTCACTTAATGTATCTTGAGCAGAAGACAAAATTGTTCAGTTTTTACTGAACAGGGCAACAGGTTTGTATGTAACTATGACATGGCCACTTCTGTCCTCAGTGTTTCAGAAAAAGTAAAAAAAAACTCATCCGATACAGTCACGCACCACTGTTTCTTTCACAACAGTGCCTAGTTTGGTTTCCCGGAAAAAAAAATATGTAATTTGTGAGTTATTAACTTCAGTAAGATATTAAGTGCTGTTAATCATTGAGGATGTGGCTTGCTGAATGTGTGGGAAATGCTTACATATGGTTTACATTACAGATATATCATTTATTTCAGCCTTGTCTATGCAAATAGTGAGTAACAATTAACAAATTCGAACCATCTTCATTTCAGTTCCAATGACAGAAAACATATAAGGTCAGAGATAGTCGGTAATGGTCATAGGAACATATCTTACAAAACAAAGGGTGAATTTAAAGTGGGATGACTTGTAACATGGTCCTTAGGTACAGTCCTGTTTTCTCCTTACACCATGAGAGGCAATGAATTAAAAGACAAACCTATGATTTAAACTTATGAATTAATCCACTGGATGTTGTATAGCTCTTTAGTTGCAAAGATATCTAAAATGTAGAAACAATTTGGTGTGGTGTACATCCATTGAAAAAAAATGGCTTCTTTTGAGATTCGTATGCTACAGTCCAATCTCAAAATAGTTACTGACTTGGAGGAAGCCACCATTCAAAGCAGGATTTGTTGTTTACTTGCATCCTTTTTGTCTTTTATGAATTTCTAAAAAAAAAAGAAGAAGAACATCACGAAACAATAACATCATTCACTGAAGCCCTTGAGCTGCTGGTTCTTGCATTATTCTTGCATCTACACACACACACACGAAAGTTAGAAGTAAGACCACAATGTGTCATTCAAAGATTCAGTGACTGGAAAGATGAGTTCCAATGAGTAAGCTGGACCTTGACTTAAGAACCAAAGGACAAAAAAGACACCCCCCCCCCTCCACACACACACACACACACAAACACACACACACACACACATACAACAAGACAGAGAACAGAGATGGTGGTCTAAAATTCAAAGGGGGAGGGTTTCATGCACCTTGTGATACCTATTACCTGGCATTGCAAAAGATTATGACCAAACACTCCCCAGCGTTTGCGTGTGTTAGTAGACAGACATTAGATGATGAAAACCGTGTACCCAAGTTAATCATTCATTCCTGCTCAATGACTTTAATTTTAATTTGTGCGATTTTTTATATTTATATTGCGAAACAAGAGCTGGTACACAGCGGTAACATTTACATTGAAATACAAAAAACGACAGCGGTAATGGAAGGAAGCGGGCGAACATAAAAAGAGGCTTTAACGGTTGACTGACAGATTCAACAATGGGTCTCTTTCGTAAATTTAATCTAATAGTAAGCAAGCATGAAAGATGAGTATTCTTCATATAACATAAAACAATCCTCATTCTGTCTCTTGCAGTGATATATTTATAATATCTGACTTGTATGCACTCCACAAATCCTTGTCTAAATTTTGGGAGCTTTTTTCATGGGATACTGCACTGTGTAGTATGACGAGGGTAACTGTGAGGTTAAACATTGCAATGTAGGAACATAATCAGAGGTGGTGTTATTTGGGCTAAATTTTAAACATGACATTTTACACTTCAATCTTAAATTAAACACTGCCATATGAAATACTGAGAGATTGTTGTAAGTTAAATTATGCTGCCAAGTTTGTTTGGTTTTTTTTTCCAAAAATATATATGTATACCTGTTTGAATATACTGGCTTCACACTCCTCACTGAAATGTGACACTAGTTGAAATTTGACTTGAGAGTGACTTATTCTAGAGGAGTGCCTTTTTCTCTATTCTCCTGAGTCACTGTCCATTTCATAAGAAGGTGTCACTGTGAAGTCCTGATCAAAGAATGGGTTTCAAAGGACTCATTCCTCGCCTTCAGTTTTTCCCAGTGATGTTCTAGATTCAGTCTGAATAAAACATCATCTAAAAAAAAATTTGCATTCATGTCTAAAACAGTTTGATCATCCTGCAAAACGTGATATATCCTGGCCAAAAATAAACACTGGTTGAAAAAAATTACTGTTGATCTCATCTTGCACATTAGTCCTGGCAAACCCATCATGGTCTCTCTCTCTCTCTCTCTCTCTCTCTCTTTAAACTAACTGAACTCTGCTCCAGTATGAAATACACATGCTTTTTGTTGGCACCTCTGCCAATGTCAAATATCGACATCAAAACTATGCAAACTATATATTTACTATATGAAATATTCAGCGCAATAAATGTAAGAGAACAGAAAGAAAACAGTAATTTTAGGGCTACAATGCAAAATGCATTAAAAGAAGTCATTCTCATAAACAAATTGCAGAATATATGAACACTCTGCCCAGCAGGGTGAAATGATACCTTTTACCATCGCTGGCATATTTTTTCTCTGGACTGGAATATATTTGTGCCACAAAATTGTCTATAAAATGTAACAGACTCTGCTATCCAGAATTTTTATCAGGCCATAGGCCAGTGCAAGCCATGCTTTGTCTTTCTTTTCCTGTGATGATGTAAAAGACAAAGAAATGTATTAATCTTGCTAGAAGATGAAACATTTAACACATGATCCACAATATGTCTATGAAAACATACTGATGAATTCATGTCAGTTAAGAGTAATTTGATTTCTGATATCAGTATAGTCTGTAAATCATTGAATCAGAGAGAATATTATTAAAATTGCAAGCATTAAAAAAAATAGCTGGGAATTCTAGTTAACTAACTAAATTCAGATTCTTCAAGGTTAGCCCATGGTTGCGCTAATAAAGATTTGGTCAGCTATTCAGCACTTCTCAAGTTCATTCATCAAAGCTAAACCTAAATCATTAGATGAAATGAAAAACAACAAATAATAAACAAGAGGGTGACATAAAAAAAATAACTGTGAACTGTATTTTACAGTGTAAATGTTATATTTTAAACTATGCTGTAAACTGTACGCTCTTGCACATAAATCAAATTCTCTTGATGACTTTTTCACAACAGAGAACACACCAAAGGTGGTTGATTCCTTTGAACATATTAAATCACCTGTATCACATGGTTTTACTGCCGAATTTTATCATAAATTTCAATTCAGCACTTTCACCGCCTGGGGCTTATTAGTTATACTGAAAATATTGTCACTTAAGGAGTCCTAAGCATCATTCATACGTGTGAGTGTCCCGTTAGTGTGCTGCAACTCTACAATTTGTAGCCCAACAGGCATTGAGAAAATCTTACCTTTAACAATGTGTGTCAGATTTTTTGCTAATATAAATGTGCATAAACTATTTGTTTATTTATTTATTTATTTGATAGTCTGCTGACAATAGTACAATTTCTTTTTATTCAGTACATCATAGCAAAACCACAAATTCTTCCCACAAAAGATACAGAGAAGGCATTGGATTATAGCCAAACCCTTGGTTAGTGCCTAAAATTCATTCATCCAAATTCTACACAAAACTCAACAAGAAGAAATGTTTGGGAAAATGTTAACAGGTAATACATGAGTTAAATCTGAATGATTTGCTGTCAATAAAAGCTTACAAGGTTAATGTAAACCTTGGACAAGTGAATGTGTTTTCAAAAACAGCAGTACCTTAGACTTACAATTGGAACAAACTTAGTATTTATAAGAGATATTACTCTCAAAGATGTTACTCTTAATAAGTCATGTGAAAACTGATATTACAATAGTAAAATCACGAAGCTTTGTCTTTTGATTATCCACAGGCTCCATCCAGGCATCTCCAACCGTGTCATGACATCCTAACATTCTAAAAAGAAATTCAAATAGAACAGGCCATGAACCAAGCAGCTATGTTTGTTTGTTTGTTTTTACTGGAGAGTTTTCATACTAGAGAGTCTTGTTTTGAAACCTTGAATTGTTCTACAATTGGAGAAATGTGGAATCATTCAAGATTTTAATTGCCATAAAATTCCGAATTGTAATTTTTTAATTGTGAAGTTAACTTTAATTCATAATTGCCATCGACGTTTCCTGAATTTCAACTGAATCTACCTGCAGAAAAAGAAAAATTAAGGAAGCAGCTGAAACATAAACAAACAAACAAACAAACAAATAGATAAATAAATAAAAACAAACATAAAAATATTTTCAAAACATTAAGGGACATTGTTGTTGTTTGTAAAGAAAGACTGAAAGGCATAGCAATATTTTTTCAGGTTTCAGCATCCTATCTCCAGTTTAGGTCAAGCCAGAGGTTTTACTTAACATGACAGGCAATATTTTCCCTGGCCCAGCAGTGGTGAAAATTTCCCCTTTTAAAATGCCTCATTCACTCCTGGCACCAGTACTTCATGATGATATGAACAACAGAAAACAACCCTGTCAAAATGTATGTTTTTCATTGTGATCACATGCACTTATGAAAAATGTTACTACACTCCAAAAACCACTGAAAAAACCCCCCCAAAAAACAAATGAAAACACACCAGAATCAAAAATCCTGTATTTTTTTAACACTCTCTTTCTTCAACAATGAAGCATTGTCACCACCCCCCCCCCCCCCCCCCGTTTTTATCATATTTAATGTAAATATGACATTGGCATTCTACTACTGCATAGCACACACAGTATGTTTCATTTAATACTCAAACAAATTCTCTCACTTGACAAACTGTACCTTTTAGCATGTATGTCACAATGTTACTTGATACAAACTGCATAAAAAAGGTACAGATACACAATGTACAGTGCTTACAAACTCTGTTGCTTAGTGTTCTTTGAGCTGCTTATGCAGTACTAACAGAGCGGAGCGTCCTCTCCTCTGAAAATCTGACTAAAACCACAGTGAGGAGACAAAAACTCAGCTCTACTTACCACTCATACACAACCTGTAATGGAGTACAGAACTCACCATGGGCGTCCATAGCACTCCACTCATACACAACCTGTAATGGAGTACAGAACTCACCATGGGTGTCCATAGCACTCCACTCATACACAACCTGTAATGGAGTACAGAACTCACCATGGGTGTCCATAGCACTCCACTCATACATAACCTGTAATGGAGTACAGAACTCACCATGGGCGTCCATAGCACTCCACTCATACACAACCTGTAATGGAGTACAGAACTCACCATGGGCATCCATAGCACTCCACCCATACACAACCTGTAATGGAGTACAGAACTCACCATGGGCGTCCATAGCACTCCACTCATACACAACCTGTAATGGAGTACAGAACTCACCATGGGTGTCCATAGCACTCCACTCATACACAACCTGTAATGGAGTACAGAACTCACCATGGGTGTCCATAGCACTCCACTCATACATAACCTGTAATGGAGTACAGAACTCACCATGGGCATCCATAGCACTCCACCCATACACAACCTGTAATGGAGTACAGAACTCACCGTGGGCATTCATAGCACTCCACCCATACACAACCTGTAATGGAGTACAGAACTCACCATGGGCGTCCATAGCACTCCACTCATACACAACCTGTAATGGAGTACAGAACTCACCATGGGCGTCCATAGCACTCCACTCATACACAACCTGTAATGGAGTACAGAACTCACCATGGGCGTCCATAGCACTCCACCCATACACAACCTGTAATGGAGTACAGAACTCACCGTGGGCATTCATAGCACTCCACTCATACACAACCTGTAATGGAGTACAGAACTCACCATGGGCGTCCATAGCACTCCACCCATACACAACCTGTAATGGAGTACAGAACTCACCATGGGCGTCCATAGCACTCCACCCATACACAACCTGTAATGGAGTACAGAACTCACCATGGGCGTCCATAGCACTCCACTCATACACAACCTGTAATGGAGTACAGAACTCACCGTGGGCATTCATAGCACTCCACTCATACACAACCTGTAATGGAGTACAGAGCTCACCATGGGCATCCATAGCACTCCACTCATACACAACCTGTAATGGAGTACAGAACTCACCATGGGCGTCCATAGCACTCCACTCATACATAACCTGTAATGGAGTACAGAACTCACCATGGGCGTCCATAGCACTCCACTCATACACAACCTGTAATGGAGTACAGAACTCACCATGGGCGTCCATAGCACTCCACTCATACACAACCTGTAATGGAGTACAGAACTCACCATGGGTGTCCATAGCACTCCAGGATGGCTGAATATTAAGGAATGGTTATCTTTGTTGACTCTGGCCTGTCCTTATTTCTCCTTTTTACTCCCTTTGTTTCATGTTGATTAATTATTCTCTAAAATAGCGAGAAACTCCATGGCACTTTTCACTCATGCTAAACCACTGAGGGTGTAAGCTCAAGTAATGGGACATGGATTTTCAACATTTGGCCACCATCACTTTGGAAAATAATGAGTTGGAGCATGAAGAATATGTGTCCTGTACAGCAAAAAAAAAATAAATAAAAATAAAAATTTGAAAGACGACAGCTACAACATTCAGTCATTGTACCTATCACGTCTGATCCTGACTAACACTTTCTCTACTGACAGTTTATTACAACAACTGTATAACTGATTTTACTTGATTTTGTGTGTGTGTGTGTGTGTGTGTTTGGGGGGAGGGGGGGGGTCTCTGCTTATTTATATTTTCCAAAGAATATTCCTTGGCTATTTTACATCCTCCTTTCCCCATGTTGGAAGGACTTTAAACACACTAACTTGCACATTTAGCTAAACTCTAACTCAAGTTAATGAGGTGTTCTTAAACCACAAGGCTGCAACATCCTCTAAAGCAGAGCATTAATCTGGACCTGACACCTCGTGAAAGCACGGCCAACATAACATAACCCAAACATAACACCCTGACAGACAGCAGTTAAACAATGTCAAAACATTACATGTTTGTTTGTCTGTTTGTTTGTATTTCATAAGTTTGTTCTTATATGTTTTCTGACAAAAAACACTGGACAGAAGAATACCTTAGGGAAACATCTTAGGAGAAAATGATCATACTGATTTGTTTACAGATTTAATAATTGAGTCACCATGTTAAGGATGGGTCAAGAACATTTTTTTTTGCAAATTTTTAACACTGTGATTTTGCATTTAGCTCACCTTTGCAGTATATTAACATGCAGTATTTAGTATTCAGAATTATCAGTGTCTAGCTCAAAAACATTGGAATGGACTGCGGGCATGAACTTCTTTTGGCTGGTATGATGTCCTTTTCAAACGAGACGCTCACTGCGTTTGCTTCACTATGTAATCCCATTATTATACATAGTTCCACACCATTAATGCACCTCAAGTTAATGTGGATTCCACAGAATCACTCAAAGATTCAGTTCAGGTATATCCCTAACTTTAACTCAGAGAGCTGACACCACGCTGTTACCGATGCACACAGATGGACGAGACATGACCCTGTCTGCAATCTTTAAAAAAAAAAAAATATTAAGAGGATTGGATAAAATCTGCAGCTGGATAAAAAAATAAAACTGGTAATCCATGCTAAAAAAAAAGAAAAGAAAAATTAATTTGAAAACAAGCTTGAAGACTGGTAGACCAACTCAAGTCTAAAACAGTCTTCTCCCACTGCCTGAGTTTTTGAACAAATGACAATATTTTTAATTAAATCAATCATTCACTCAGTATACAAAATTACACATGAAAACACAAAAATAACAAGTATACTAAAAGCAGTTTATGAATTTGTTCCGTGTGGACACCAGTCAAACATTAAATTAGGAACCTTAGTGTCCACACTACCTGACAATAATGTACTCTCCAGTGCATACTTTCTGGTCTGTACCTCCCTCTATTGCTCATAAGATATAACACATTTTAAATGTCTTGGAGACTTGCAGGCTACTTGGAGAGCGACACCCAGGCCAAATCAGTGTCACGCTTTTCAATTATCTCTTTAGGACATTTCCCTTAATTGTCCTACTGGTTTGTGGTATTATGTTTTTGTTTGTTTGTTTGTTTGTTTTCCAGATAAACCTTTTCTTGTTTCGACACATTATCTTAGAGACATTGCATAAATGGTACAAATGTGCCCTTGTCAAGTTGAATATGGCTGTTGCAGTTCATTTGTGTAACACTAAAGGTAGACATACAGAAATCGTTTGATATTTTGCCTTTGGTATTTTTCTGTTTGGAGAAATATGCAACATAAAGATGGAACAACAATGAATTCCCAGCAGAACATTGTACTGAATACAGCTGAGTCACCCTCAAGACGGAGAGATACACTGAATTCCAAAATGTGGGATATAATCTTTTCTCTGCTAATGATTCAAATGAATCTAAAGTACAATGAAAAGTACACTTTCTTACAAGAAAATTCTAAATTTATTGCCCTTATAAAGGCTATTTTTCTTTAAAAACTTTCGCTTAGCCCCTTAACGTGGAAAGTTGAGGTGGTGTCTTAGTAGATTTGTAGTCTTGATGACCTTTGGATTTATTTTTGTTTTGTTAACTCCCTCCTTGCTATGACTGCGTACAGGGTGGACGTAGGCCATTCACCAGGCAAGTGTATCATTACTCAGTTGGTTTCAAACTCCTTAATTATGATGGTAAGTAGTTGTAAGTAGTATCTTCAGTTTTTTAAAGTTGTATGTCCAAAATCATTGCATGATTTGCAAATAAGCATTTGTTTCTTTTCATTTGTGAGGTTTTTGCCATTCCACGTGGTCTTGAGTGATTTTTCACGAACAGTACTTCGTTTTTATACCCAGTGAAACAAGACACCATAGAGGGGTACAGTGCTGCCCTGAAAACCCAAGATGATCTTAAAAATGTGATAATGCAACTTTAAACATGTTTGGATTAATTTGTAAGAATTTGAGGCATACCAGTCATTGTCAACTGCATGCGTATCACACTATGTCAAATCCAAATAGTTCATTCTTAGTATCTAATCTGGTGTCCGTTCACCAGATTCCTTAGTGTATTACAAAGGGTATTAGCATATCTTAATTGTTAATTAAAATTCTGTCATTAGTCATTGATGATGTTTCTGCTTTTTGAAAAGATGGGGAGTTGGTGTTCGTACGATCTCTTTTCATGGTGCCGAGAAAAAATAAAAGCCCTCAAAAATATTATCATTGGATAGAATGAATAAAATACTCACAACAAAACACTTCAGCATCCTGCATTTCCAAAGCATCTTCGTGATTCTTTCTCTCTCTCCGGATGAGGTTTGGTGATGCTGCAGTTTTTTTTAATTTAAGATAAGATCTCATTGGAAATGAGTCATTTTGAAAGAAAACCAAAAAATGAAAACAATTTTTCAAATGACTCATTTCTGAAGTTTCCAATAATACATCTGCTTCCTTCAAAGAGCATCTTTAATTTGTACAGAAAAATAGAGCTTTTCAAAGATAAATAGTTTATCTGAAGTTGCAATGAGAAAATCTTCTATTTTCTAATTAAATTTGTTGTTACATGAGATATTTCAGTTTCTTGTTTGTCTTTTTTGTGCTGTCTTTGTTTCGCTGACAGAACACCAAAACTGCTGTTCAACCTTGGCACCTACTCCCAGATAGTCTCCTACTTACCTGCATTGATAATCCAACCGCAGAGGTATATCTTAGTATACTGAAGAACTGTGGTAATCATAGCCACATCGTGATGTTAATCTTTAATCTTAATCATGTGTCCAAGTAAATATGCATAGAGTTAATCTTGAGATTCTCGTCATCTGCAGTTGTGTCTAATCTACCATTGACAAAACATTTAGCATGTTGTAGATCTCAACAACTACACTGTTGCCAAACTTGCTGTTCTTGTGTAGTTCTTCTTGACTCCAGACACTGTCTTCTTGTGGTTACTTGAGCCTGCAATCTCCATAGGACCTAAAATAACCCCATCCCCACATCTCATCTCCCCATCTTGACAAAACCTGACAGCAACATGACACAGACAATACCTGGACAAGTCTGTAGAAATGTGTCTTTCAGTTGTCTGCACAGGGGGTGAACAGGCTTGTGTCATCCCTAATGAAACAGGGAAATTGGTTGTCTACAGAGTAACCAGTATGGCATCAACAGTCATCCCAGAGGAGCGCCGTGCTGCACTAGGTTTTTAATTTCAGTTAGGAGAAACTGAGGAAACTGGAGAAATTGTAGAAACTGGGGGCAAAAACACTGAGACAAGTGATTAAGTATCTGTAACTTAACTTTAATAAACACCATCCAATATATTGCTTTCATCAAAAGATCAGATTATACATAAATACGGATTTTAAAGTATACCGTCGAGTCCAAGTATCAGGTAATTATTTATGGCTTAATGTCATGGGAGTATGCGCAGTGACAAGTTAAATTTCAATGATACTTTCATAAAATTAAATCAATCAGACAGTTATTAACCTGGTAAGAAAAGGATGGTAATTAATTTACCTTAATTTAAAACGAAACTTTAGAATTAAATTATGTACTTCTGTCAGTTTAAACCAGCTAGAAAATAAATTACATCGAGAACTTTCACTGCGTGGACGATGCATAAGAACCGCATTGGACCATTCCTGTTCCAATCCATTAAACTTTCGCTAAAATCCACGCCATTCTAGTATTTAACCCAGAGACAACGTCATCTGGCCTTTCCTCTTTCATGCTGAATCATCTGCTGCAGCTCGTCACACAAGACCGTCTAATGGTCCAACACTGCGTGTGTTTGTGTGTGTTATGTGCACAAGTCAACCATCTGGGCTAGTACAAGCAACAAATGTCTCTTCACAACTCCTCATTGTGTCCTCTACGAATCCCACTACAGTCTGCAGACTGTTTCTGCAGTTTGCTTTAGGGTTCAACTCCAGTCCTTTCAATCTAGTCACTATCTCAGCTAACAACTTCACCCTGTCCTGGGGCTCAGCGCACTGTCCTTTATCATCTTCCAAAACGCTGCTGCCCCCAGACACCGACGCCCCTTCGGTTACGTATCGCACCAGAAAGCCTCGGATGACCCAGCCGGAGTCGCCGGCGAGCGACGAGCCCAAGGCAGCCATGTCCTCAGGTTGGCACAGGGAAAGAAGATGGAGAAGACCGTGACAGAGCTGGGCACGTAAGCTTGCGCAGTAACGGTACTCCAAGAAATCCTCTGTTTCTTCACTGTGCTGGAGCGCTTGTGCCAAAGCGTTCCACACCTCGGCAAACTGAATACTGCTCCCATAGCAAGAACGTTTGGCGGGCATGGAGAGAGAGGCTGCGGACTTAATCCTCACTTTGAAGTTTTTGCAGGATGTGACAACAGAGGAGAGAGCAGAGAAGGCCTCCGTGGACCAGGAGGCAGTGCCTGAGAGAAAGAAGAAAAAAAGTGTGATGAGTATATTTACTGATATGTGTGTGTGTGTGTGTGTTCGTATTCCAGTTCAATCTCAGTGGAGCTGCAGGCAGTGGAACAGCTAATTTAAATGACAGTATGAGGTATGGATGTGTGAATGCGCTAGTCTGACAATGAGAGAACGGTTTTACCCAAAGGCAGACAGGGGTTCCTGAAAGCGTTTCCCAGAGCGTAGCAGGCATTCCAACGCACTTTCATGGTGGCGTCTCCTTTCACTGTGTCTGTTAGAGCTCTCATGGCCTCCTCGAGGGGCTGGTCAAACACTGGCTGGCTCAAATGGACCGGCTGCAGGAAATGCAAGAGGTTTCCCATGGCTCGCACTGCATTACTTTTCACCTGCAACAGCAACACACTCGTAAAGGTCCTGGTCCATACAGATAAAGATACTTAACCAGCACTCATGATATTATCAGTCAGTAAAGTTTAAGCATGGAAATGGCTTATGTCCTTGACAAGCTTGTATACAACTCTCTAGACTTAATAACCAATCTAGTACTACAGCAGTGCTGGCGCAAACATCCACCAGTAATTCAATAACTTCTGGGAGAATTTTAGAAATGATTCATGTTAACGGCATTATTAGATTTCAGACTTTAGTCAAATTTACCCCTAATTAAAGATGTTTCCTATGAATAAACTCAATGATTAGATTATAGGTGCTACATATTTTAGATAAAAAACATGACATAAGAGGCCTCATTTTTTTCACTGCCCATGAACTTCAGGTCCAAAACGTTGAAATATTCTTGAATATTCACTTCTTTGCCCATTCTGACTCACAGTTCCTCTACCGTCCTGAGCGTTGGTGTTCTTACCCGGTCTTTGTCTCCAGAGGCTTTGGTCGCAGACTTCAGCATTTTCAGAAGAAGCATTTCCGAGAATTCCTCCTGAAAATCCTCGCTAACAGACTCCCTAAATAGAGGTTTAGAGGAAAACAAGATTTTTTTATTATCAACAAAAGAACTATCCCGAGGCACATATACTAAGCGATAGTCTTTCTCTCGTACATGTTGACGATGAGAGTATCAGTCAGGTTGCCTAGCGACCAGGCTGCTTTGGAACGGACGTTGGGCGAGCGATCTTCCAGGGCACTGAGGATGGCGTTTGCCGCATCCGCAACAAACATTACGTCCTGTGGGTTAGAGAGAGAACACAGTGACTCAACGCTTGGTCCGCCTTTTGTCCTTTTCTCAGATATAGCTCTGAGTCTGTGTTGTGTTATGTGAAGACAGTGTGCGGAGGAGAGATGTGAGTGTCTGTGAGGGTAAGGCATGAAAACCTCACCTCTCTGAGACAGGGGAAGAGCACGTAAACACCCAGGGCTCTCACTGCAGCCGCTTTCACCAAAGAGTTCTCACTGTACGTCAGGCCCAGCAAGACTGTTATACACAGCACCTGACTTTTATCCTGCAGACACACACACAAGCACACACACATGCATGCACGCACGCAGACACACACACACAGGCATGCGCATGCATGCAGACACACACACATGCACGCACGCACGCGCGCGCACACACACACACACACACACGCATACACACACAAATACAAATGAATATGCTTCTTAATGTCTGTGATCTATTCCCACAGACTCATTTAATTAATTTGACATTCAACCAAAATACTTTCTTAATCTCCAAATTACGAATAGCATGTTTCTGGGTAGATTTTCAACTACGCTTAAATTTACTGTTAAAGGTCTATTATTTAGGACTGGTAATTTTACTGATGTAAATGTCAGTGTTTTGATGATTTGAATATCCCCTGTTTGTTCAATATCAATGTCATTGTTAAAATACTACAAATGTTTGAAGGACATTGTTCAAATACCACTAATGGAGAACTGAGGCATTCGATATTACTGTGTATTGAGCCTCTCATGTACCGCCGCCTCCCCCACACTGACACTCAAACACACACACACACACACACACACACACACCCACTCACAGGCAGCTGGCAGAAGGCATCAGGCAGGATGGAGGAGAGTGTGTCACAGGCACTGGTCTGTAGAGCAGGATGTTGTTCATTCTGTAAGGCTCCTGTCAGAGGCCCACTCAGTACCTCTGACCAAAACTCTATCACCTGAGACACACACACACACACACACACACACACACAAAATCCTCTTTAAGACCAGCAAACAGAATACATATTTATCAGGAGAAAGAATGTGTGTGAAATACAACTATTGGCTGATGTGTGATATGCATGGACAATTGTTTTTATGTGCATACAAGCGGTATCTTGTCATCTAGTACCTAATGTGACCAGAAAAGGGGTAGTAAAATTCTCTGTTGACTTGAACCCCATTCACACTTAGAAAAGTGATTCTGAGTCGTATTAGTAGCAGTGGGATTCTCTTTCATACACAGCACCTATTCACTGCATGTATTGTATGTTGTTCGTGCCCTTTCAGAGGGGACCTGCTTAGGAATAAAGGTTTGCAGAAATGTTACCATAGCAACCACCTGACCTGTTTGTGTGTCAAACTAAAGTTGGCGGCTAACAAACGGTTCTATTTTACTGTCACCCCTCCCTAAAGCCTTCACAGTGGTGACTTTACCCTCACACCAGGGGAAAAATTTGAGAGGACGCGGAACCTTGGTGAGAGAAGTCCAAATATGGCACAAAAAAGCTGAAACAAACTCTGCCCGACTAACTTTGATACTGGACTGACACTGTGACAAATCCTGTTTCCTTTCAGATGGTTAAATAGAGCTGACATCCGTGACCCTCAAAAAAAGTTCAGTTTTACCTGACTCAGTGGAACACGGTTCACAGTCTGGGGAGTACAAGCTTCTGCTCTGTACTGCTGGACAATACCAGTCCCCAGTTCTTCTAGAAGCTGGCGGAAGACAAGAACGAGTAGATGAAAAACAGAGGGAAAGTGAAGGAGGAAAGGTGAAAAGTGAGGAAGAAAGAGAAACAAGCAGAATTTGTTACCTTGGCCCCGTGTAGCTGGACAGAAGGATCGTGTTCTCTAAGACAGCAGGCACTAAGCTGAGCTAGCTCCGACAGAGAGCCCTGAGCCAAAGGGAAGTAGCCTTTGACCAAGTGAGCCAAGACCTGGAACACGGACATAAACAATCTGTGAGAGAACACACACACACACAGACACACACACACACACACACACACACACCTAAAGACAAGGGAGCTAAAATGTAAATATCCCAATTTTAATTGTTTAAACAAAACTACACACATAAACGACATCCGCAAGCTGAAAGTAATCATTAAGAATTAAGCATAGGTTTCAGTGTTAACGATACGATTCCATTCTTCCTGCTCATCTTCCTTCTTTCATTCCCACCCTCCATCCAGCTCACCTGCAGCGCCTCGAGCCGGACGGGCGACGGCTCCAGCGGACCGCCCGACGTGATTCCCGAAGACTCTCTGTCAGAGTGCGAATCCTCACGAGGTCGCGTGACGAGACTTGCACACAGCCGCAACAGCCAGCAGGGACCTTCCCGAGGCGCGTCCGGCCACGCGGGGGAGGCAGGGCTTTCCCTCTTCGGCGTCTGACGCCAGTTTTGGCTGAGCTCCTGAGGCGTGGCACCCCCTGGAGTCCCGGGGGGTGCTGTGGTGGGGCCCGGTTGCTCCAGGAGGAGCTGCATCTCTGGCAGAGGAGCCTGAGCTGACACCATCGCTCCCAATAACGTCAGACTGGACACACGCACGTTCACATCTAGACACAGAGAGAAGAGAAGAGGAGAGGAAAAGAAAGAAAGAGTCGGTGGATAGGAGAAAAGGAGACGTTAGTGTCGTTAATAACAACATGTTCTCCCTGCCTCTAACAGATGTGATTTCCTTTTACTGGTTTTTGTTTCTTTTTAATTGCTTATGTAGAAGAAATCATTATTTAATTATGGAATGGCTGGATGGATGGATGTACAGATGGATGGGTGAATATAAGTAAATTCATGCACCTCTGTGGTGGATGTAGGGACGGATCTGTTTCCAGAGAGAGCTGAGTAGACCAGGTCTCAGACGACTATAGGGCACGTTTGACACCAGGTGGGCCAAGCACTGGAGGAAAAGTCGCTGCTTGTCACATACACACATGCTAAGTGAGAATGAGCTCTCGTGAATGCTGTGCGCGCACAGTAAATACCTTAATGACTTGTGTTAGAGTCTGAGATGAGGACTCAGCGACCAGCGCTAACAGAAGACAGCGGTGCAGTTCTCGTAAGCTGGCGGCCAGAGTGGCAGAGAAAGGAGTGAAGGCTTGTCGAGGGACGCTGGTGTCCTCCGCCATGGACAGGAACTGCCGAGAACCTTCTAGAAGAGCCGAGAGCACCTGAAGTGATCCGGCCCGTACCTTAAAAACAGAAAAAAAAAATCCAAATTATACATTGATTATACTTTTTATTAAAGACCTTTTCATCAATTACAGTGCTGAGGTTAATGGTATGATGTTTTAAGGCTGGACGCTAACCCAAATTTTAACTGATGCTAACATATTTTTTCATGAATTAAAGTTATTTTTGAATACATTACTTTCAATACTGCTTCTACATTACAGACTTGTTCCTCCTGTTGTATGACCTTGCAGCACAATGAGGAGAGCATATAGGACTGCATATTTGAATACAGTCTTGTCATTCATAAAAGTAGCCAATCAGAGCCTTTCTTCTCTAAGAGTATAACTTCACTCTTCATCTCAAGTCCACTACTTCCAGTCATCCATACAAACAAAGAAAATGAGCAAAAACGGGAGTGTGGAAACACAAAGTAAACCAATATTGATACCTGACCAATGCACAGTGTCTCTGGTTTGGACAATGTGTTTTACATCTGTTTCAAATTTCCATTTCAGTAAATGTGTGTTTGTTGTTAACTCTGCATACCACTTTTTGTCATTTTTATGATCATTCATAAGCAGCGTGCTTTAACAGCATGATGCCCCAATAGTAAACGGTTTGAATTTTTTCACCTAGCCCATCATCATCATCATCATCATCATCTTTAATTAGGCATTTTGGGTAAAAGCACTGCAACTATTTTTTAATCGAGTTCTGTGATGGCTGTTTGCACAGACTATGGTACATTTAATCTCAGTGACTATGGTTCATGTCGTTTGGTGCGTCTGTATTACCTTTGGGGAGGGGTCTTTAAGGGCGATGGTGAGGAGGGTGAGGGAAGGGGGTGTGCCCACTCCAGGGGCATCAGGGATGAAGGAGGGCCAGTATCCATGCAGAACCTTCTTTTCTACACATTTTATCACAGAGAGGAAGCAGTGGAGGGCACTGAGTCTGACTCGTGCCTGATATAACCTACAGACAAAAAGAGACACCTCTAACATACAGGTATGTCCAGTGGCATCTTCTGCATCAGCTTAACTTATATGAACTTATATGAAGTGGTTTTAACTGACACTTTTTCCACATGCATAGAAAAGATCCAAACAAATGACATAAATTAAGATGGTAAATTATGTTGGATTAGAATAAGTTCGCTGTGTTGTTTAAATATAAAGTTTTTGGATGTTCAGACCTTAATTTTGACTGCATTCCTCCTTCAGGGTCAGAGAACTCCGAGTCCGAACTTCCTTTCTTCCATGACGGATAGAGCTGTGGATTTGTTCTGGCTGAGAATGGTGAACTGGGAAAACCGCAATTCTGGGACCATTCGCTGTTCGCTTCTCCTCTTCTTCCTCCTCCACTTCTTAAAGAGCCGACCGGTTCATCTTCCTCTTTCTCCTCTCCACCATCATCTCTCTTTCCCTCTGAACTTGTCTTCTTTCCCCGTCCACGAGATTTCCGTTTCTTATTCTGTTGAGAGTGGTGTGAAACTAAGTGTTCAATTTTGTGCAATTCTTCATCTCCAGTGTTGAAGACTGTTGGGGAACTTTTGGTAAAAAAATATCTCATTATCACAGTTTCTTTCAGATTACTTAATACACTTCTGTAATGGGCCAGATCCCACACTCCCACCTTCAAGATAATTATCATTAGAGAAACTGGCAAAACTCCTGAGTGAAACGAATAATATGGAATGTAATTACAAAAGCGGAAATATCTGGAGGAGAAAGAACAGGTCACCAACAAAGGTCATGAACTCTCAACATTTTGTTAAATTTCAATTCCAATTTCAATTTCAGAAAAACACCAAATTTTAGATTTTTGCTCCAATACTTCTAGAATACTATTAATGGGTTTACTGACAGTACTGATGGTTCTGAGACAACATACCCATGCCTTATATTGTCCCAAACCTAATTTACAACCTTTTGCTAGTGACATATCGTAAAAAATTGTTAATAATGAACGACGTGGTTGACACGTACTCCTGCCGGTTTGTGAGGCGTTGTTGGTTCTTGTGGAGCCTCAGCTTTAGCAGCAGGGAGCCCCTCATACTGCGGGAGGGGAGCGGGATACAGCACATCTGGCATCACCAAGTTCAGCCCCAGCAAGCCATAGAACATGAATTTCTGTCAACGACACGACGATTTACACGATAAACTCTCTCTGATACCTTGTAGATAGATAAGATTAAAAATGATTTCGAATAATAATCCAGTTGTCTGTCACTAAATACAATAATGTTTCTCAGAGAGAACTGCCTGAGGGTGACATGTAACCTTGAGTACAGCCAACAGAGAACCCAGGTCCTCTTCAGAGCCAGCGCTCCATTTTCCAGCGTTGAGAAAATACTGCATTCCCTTCAGAGCACTCTGCAATAACTATGACACATCGAGAGAGAGAGAGAGAGAGAGAGAGAGAGAGAGAGAGAGTGAGTGAGAGGAGAAGGGTGATCCACGAACAAGCAAGCAGAAGTGCTGCAAATGCTAAAACCAAAAGGACACGCGTTTGCCAGAGGCACAGTCAGAAATGCAGTGGTAATTAATGACTCTTCATTGAGAAACTGACCATACAGAAGACAATGTCTTCCACACCGGGCGGTCTGGGAGACCGAAGCGTCAGCAGGAACGTTCTGAAACACACTCCTCTGTACTGTTCATCAAGGTGCGGCTGACCAGAAACTCTGAAAAACACATGCACACACTTTTACATAAGCGCTGTGAGATAACTGTCTGTTCAATAGACTGACAGTGCCTTTTATGTAGATATATACTTAAATGCAGATATTGCATGTGTTGGTAAAAATACATGGCAGTTTGGCAAAAGTAATAACTATGTAATAGAAAGTCAATAGAAACGAAGCACATGGTATGGTGTTGCTCTTTGTAAAAATGAAGGTACAGCTTACGGCAGGCACAGATTAGCCATGCAGTGTACAGAAGAATGCCGCAGCTCTATATCTGGTTGACTAGGATCACTGTATCGCACCAGGATCCCATCTCTTCCGAGGAGTTCCGGAAAGTGCTGTGGGACAATACAGAAAGTTCCAAGAAACATTAAGACCAAAGCAAATCCACAAGTCCACACACACACACACAAATCTCAATGAGCAACTACAAATAATACATCGACTGGACATGTTACGCATTAATGCTTATGTTTCTCACATACAAACACTCTACAGTTCACTGTCGGATAAGGTATTTCTGGACTAAAAGGGCCACAGGGCCTTACCCGCTGACACCTGGGGCCGTTGCCGTACACCAGTGAGGACATGGCCATCAGCACGTCTGAATGGGTCCATGGATTACAGACATGTAGTGCTTGTGTGGAATATGACACCAGAACATCTAGGGTCCGTTCATCTACAATCACCTGAGAAGGACAAGCCAAAATCAAAAGTGATCACTTCTAAACACACACAATGTTATCCAAAACTGACATTGCCAACCGTAAGGCATACAGACACACACAGCAATTTAGCCTATTACATGTTTTCTGAGAGGAATGCAAGTCCATTTTTGGAGACAGAACTCTGATTTCACAGGTGAGAAGTCAAAGTCAAAGCAGTCAGGAAGTTGAAATGAGCTGCTTTGGATGAGAATCGAAAATCTAGTTCAGGTATGAAAAAAAAATCTATACGTAAAATCTATATGTATGAAAAGAAAATCTATACGTAGGCCTAATTGACTGTTTACATATTGTAGTTTTTCAATTTAATAAAAAAAAAAAAACGTGATTCGCTATTTGAGGCATATTCATTCTAAAATCCCTAGATCCACAACAAACAAAAAATGTCACAATGATGAAACACAATCTGGATATCCAAGTACAATACCCCACCCCCCCTTTTTTTATCCACTTTGCAATACCCAATCACCTGTGATCCTAAAAATGCCACCTCATCATACACATTATTACATCATTTTTCCATAGTAAGAGTTGCACAGTATCTCTAAGCAACATAATGTGCTTGGAGGAGGGCACTTTATCTGTGATTACAAACACGCATGACTGTCAACAAACCCCGCTGACAGACGACAGGAGAGGGACCCCTGACAACTTACACACCCAAGAAATATGGCCAACCGTTCAATCATATAGCTGACCAGAGCTGACAAGTGTGACGCAAGCAGGGTTTGAACTGTGAGAACCAGACATAGGCCACAGCTCTGTACTGTTAGACACTGCTTCACATTCACACACAAACCAGTCAAAAGACCTGTTGGTTTTATACTAGGAAGACAAAGACAAAACTAAACAAGACAGAGCACTCCAACCATACCAGAAATTTGAATGCTATTGTCTGCCTCCTAAAGGTTTCGCCTCAGTGATTGTTTTGATATGTTCTTACTTCTTACTACTTCTTTTTTATTAATGAGGGAAAAATATAGAAATTGATCTCTGTGAAATCTCCCTTAAATAAGTTATCTTTTACTTGTTAAAGCCAAAGTCAGAAACCAGAGCAGTGAGATTACAAATCAGTGTACACAAAGCATTAACTTACACATTTGAAACACGTATGACAATCAATGAATCATTCCTTAAATGGCCACTCATATGTAAATGTCAAGCTTGTATGTAAGTACAATGTATTTTACACATACCTGCAGCTGATTCAGAAGATGGTGAATGAGCTGGCACAATTTGATAACAAGATGTTCCTGGCTCAGAGGGACCAGACGGCTTGCTTGCACCAGCAGAGCACCCACATCCTATGATCAAAAATTCATGTCAGTCAGGTGCGGCTAGTCTCAAATTTACCAGGAATTACAACATCTATGAGTGATGCAATCCGTTAATGTCACTGATATTTCATACTTTCACTGTCATTTTTCACACTCACATTTTTTACAAATACCCACCCTGGAATATTACTGACTCTTCAGTCTTTTAAATGCACTTTATTGAATAAATTTACATTGGCTTAAACTGGAACAAAAATGCAGGTTAATTAAAAGGCAAACTCTTCCAGAGTGGCTTCGATCCGTTTCTTTGCTATTGTAAATTACACAATATAATGAGAGATTTGCGCCTGAGATGGGGTCGATACTGTATGTATTTTTAATCTGTCTGTCACACTGCTTAAACTGATCGTACATTAGCGCTGAGAGAGTTGCTAATAAGTTAACTCGGCAGTTAAGTTAGTCAAGTTATCTGAAATGCTTGCTAACAACAAAGATTAGTTTAAACAGATCAGCTCATGTTACGTTCTAAACTAACGGTAATTACGAAGCAGATAAATTTTCAATTTTCAATCAACGTTAGCATGTAATACCTCTGATTTTGTGTTACCACTGGATAAACTGATGCTGTAATTTTCAGAAATTAGCTGATCGAACAGGAGGTTAAGCTCAGTTTTGAAGCTGGGGTTGTCAGACGGTCTGAGTGAGCGCAGTTTTTTCAGACAACGACTAAACTGCTCGTCGGCATCAGACCCTGGGTCCATCGTCGAAATGAATGAATGTTCAAGGTAGAACTGAGTACGCTATTTTTGCTCTTTTGACGACGATAAGACCCCAGATCAACCCTAGCTGCATGCTTACACCCATGCAGTCTCTGTGATGAAACAACGGACGAACAGGAAGACGAGCCTGTCTTGTGTTTTTTCTCAGTTAAATAGGGATTTCCAAAATAAAAGTCTCCGAAACAAAAGTAACTGCACCCCAACCATCTTCTTATCAGCATGCCAAAGAAGTATCATTATTATGTCCAAGTTCAAGAAAGCGCGGACTTTGAGAACAGTATCATGCTTACCAAAATGTGACATAGTATTACTATAGTAGGATCACCATTTGTATTACCATTTGTATGCTTTGTGGTCAAATGGCGGTGTGCAGTATTCTTCCATACTGCAGCATTTTGTTTATAAACATATATGGCATGATACATTTCTGGATTATGCACAGATGAATTACGATTGTATTTTTTCCACTGCCATGGCAGGCCGATGTATCTGGTACTGGAGGACCTGTATGGTAGTATACCAAAGGTAATTTTTTTTTATTTTGAGTATTCGGTACCATGACTGGTTTGAGGCAGGCCAAATGATACCAAATGATACTTCATAAATGATGTCGTATTTAGTAAGTGGCTTTCCATCGTTGGAAGTAACGTGTGACCTCATGCTATGGTTGATTAAGGTGTGGAACTTTACAAAAACTGTTCATATAACCAGTAATACGTAAATCAATGAACAGTTTGAAAACAAAAAAGGAACTTGAAAAGCAATGCAGACGAGAAAAACAAGTAGAAAAACAATTCGAAAAAACAGATCAACGATAGGCAATAATGGACAAACAAAAGATGCATAAATTCGAAAATAAATAAATTGATCTAACAGTCAGTTACTCCATACACAGAATATCTACTATCAATTAAAAAAGGAATATCTTCTTTATTTCCTTTTAGATTTGCCCGTAACCTTCTTTCTCCCTCCATCTCTTCCATTTATTCCTGTTGTTGAGTTCACAAATTCAACCGAGAAATTCCGCAAGAATTTAAATTACTCTCCTAATCTTATTACGTCTGTAATCACATGTACACTGAAGAGCGGGTAAGGCTTATGAAGCAACAATGTGCTATTTTAAAATAAATCCAGTGTATGACCATGAAGGTGCACATGAGTTCACAAAGTGATTTTAACAGCATTTTATTATTTAAGATATTTTACTGTTCTTATAGCTCGAATCATTTGTAATCATTTCTCTTTGGAGTTGCAGTCCCGGTGTTGTTGAGAAGCAGATACAATCAAATCTAAAGATGATATATTAAATAACAAAAAAAAAAAAAAAAGGATGACAGAGTATCAGGCAACAGCAAAAAGGAAAAGAGATGAAAGAAGAGATTATGGGAAGCACTCCACACTCTAATAATAGCCATGCAAGAAGCTGTAAGGACGGAGAAGCAACAGGCTAGAGACAACCAGATGACTTTTCATCACTGTCAAACCTGGCATTCACACAGCTAAACGCGCCAAGACAATCCAGAAGAGCAGCATGACAGAATGTAAATAAGTCATACAGGAAATAATGTACCGCAGTGGTTTTAAATAAATGGTGATATGAGATAATATTTTATTTACATTATGCAAGGATTCTATCTTTGCCATTATACAGCTGAGAATCCTACCATCTGCTGTTTTAAATAGTTCTCTCCATGACCACTGGGCGAGACTATAAAATAGATGAGCTGTAATATTCTTACCCCAGGGAACTTTAGACAAACCCAGTGACTGCAGAAGGTAATCAAGATAGGAGCAAACGATATTCATTTTGCAAAAGATAGTGTCTCTCTGGTGCTTGCTAGTCTCAGATTTAACTTTCAGTGCATGAAAAGCATGCTCCAAACCTGGATAGCCCAGTAAAAAAAAAAAAAATCGATTAACCTTCCCTTTGATGGTGCAACACACATCAGGATGGTGTAGATAATGTTACATGTTGGAGCCATAGCATCTGTCGACAGCCTAAACTGTCACACTAGAAGGTTCCAGATAAACAGGGAAAGCCTGCAACCATTTCCATCTTCAGTAGAAAACTGGATCACCACCTTAAGATCTTGCAGACTGCAGGGGATCTAATGATATGGATGTAACACCACTTTGAATAGTGTCAAATGGATCGATGTCGTGAGAGACCAAATGTGTCAAATGTCCTTATGTATCCAGAGAATGGACAGGGGGAGAATACCTTATTTTAAATGCAGAATATGTAAGATAGAAATACAGTTCAGTCTATTCAGTTCAAATGTTCAAAACAAAACATGACTCAAGTAAAATGGCTGTCACATTTTTAATTTGAAGGGCAAAGAAAGGCTATGAAAATGTAATAATAACAAAGCTGATCTTTCATGAACCATTAACAAAACATCACAGATTGCCAAGAGGTACAACTTTTCAATTTCAAATATAGAGCTAAAAAGAGCTGTACTGTTTGCAGAAGCTGAAACTCATTAGCTTTATTTCATGTTCTTAGGAAGGCTATGATGCATAAGACCAAAACCATCTTAATTTATGCATCATTCTTTATTTATAACTTCAAGGCAACAATCAAAGCATACTGTACAACTTAAGTGCAAAAGAAATGTATACTGAACAAAAAGGCAAAATCTCTTCCTGTAGCTTCATACTCTTTCAGGAACTACAGAAAATGCAATAGCAATAGCTTTTTCTTTTTTTGTTTGGAACATTTACAAATTAAATACTGTACATGGCCCATGCAGTTATGCACAGCCTGTTCTAGCTACCTTTTTCATGTCATGATAATTGGGAGAACGAGTAAAAGTGTGTGTGTGTGTGTGTGTGTGTGTGTGTGTGTGTGTGCCATCGGTGCATCACAGTCCAGGCTTGCAGGTGAAATTGAGCCTCTGTAAAGGTGAGGGAAGTGAAAGATATTCATCCCGATTTGAAAAGTAGTATGGCCACCTGCCCAAGGTAGAAGTAGATGAAATGCTTTGTCTCATGCGTTACGTAGCTGCCAAAGTTCCGACCCACAATGCAGTGCCACGTGGGGTTGTACTTCTTGTCAAATTCCTATTCAGAAAAAATGGAAAAGGTGTTTTAAAAAAAAAAAAAGCACATTTTGTAATGCAAATATTAATTGCAATTTAAAATGTCTTCTCATTCTTTGTAACCGCCATATTTAAATTCGCCTACTGGGAAAAGACGTGAACAGCAATCAGTTATCTATGGGAAGTTTATGGATGTATTTAATAGAGGGTAAATGAAATGACACTAAAGCATTATGTGGAACACTGCTTGTGAAATAGATTGCCAAGATAATGCCATGAATAGTCGAATTATTCTGAACATGCTTTAGTTGAGCCGTTTATCGGTTACCTTTTTAATGTAGGCGGCGATGTCTTTCTCGATGTTATACTTCTCCATGGCCTGCGTTGCACAATCCACTGCATCCTGCTGCATGTCCTCAGACATGTCTGCATTCTTAATCACAGCCTTCCTGTCAGTCATAATGGCTAAAGAAACACACAGAAATCAACTGTTAACAAAACCGATACATAGGTATCACATACAGGCTATATGAAATAAAAGGTAAAGTAAGCCTGAGTTTGAGTGACAGAACAAATCAGGATGGACTTTGTCAGCACAGCAGAACAACAGTTTAATTTATTTTTTGCTTTTTTTTTTTTTTTTTGTGGCAGAACTAGAAGTGGTAGTCTGCAATTTTGAGAAACTGAAGTACAGCAAAGAAATATAAATAAATAAAATGTTAATTTTCATTTATGAATGCAGTGTATGTAAAATATATCCTTCATAAACACTGAAGATGGTCTGGAAGATTGGACTGGTTCTGTAGTTTGATGTATTTTAAATGTCAAATGAAAGTCATGGAATAGTGTTAGCAAGCATCATTACTCCTACTACATGAAGTCTCCCAGCAACCTTGCTAGTTAGTTGTGGAAAACGTACTTCTAGTGTCATCGCTCGACTATCATCCTTTTAGGATTTTTATTCTTGTTGAAAACAAGAGGGTTATATGGTCCAGAAGGTAGAGAGCTACTAAAATGCAGTGACCTTGGGAGATACCAGAGACACACAGTATTTCAAGAGAAGAGCTAGGGGGTGTTCCAGAAAGCGGGTTTAGTGAAAACTCAGCGTTAGTTAACTCAGAGTAAGTAGTAAACCTCCTAATAGAAGAGCCCTGTGGCTTTGTCTGCTGGGAGAATGAAGCCACAGGGCTCTTCTATTAGGAGGTTTACTACTTACTCTGAGTTAACTAACGCTGAGTTTTCACTAAACCCGCTTTCTGGAATACCCCCCTGGTAGGTAATGAGTTTGTTCAGCATCATTCACCACTCTCGAACACACTGACAAAACATAAATGAACCATTAACAACATCTAAGCGGGTTAAAAGTTTCTTTGTGCAACATTCAAATTGAAATGATGTCTGCCAGCCCCTCAATTCATCTTAAATGGTACTACCCCAGGCAAAACAATCTAACCAACAGCACAGAAAAACAAGACAGAATACTTTTTTCTTAGACATTAACAGGCCAAATAACTTTGAGTAACATACTGCGCTTCTTTCATAGAAAGTATAATATCTATTTTGAATTTCTTGGCTGTGCACTTCAGTGTCTCCAAGAACATGGCTAAAGGCACAGACAAAGCAGTCAAAAAAAGGCCAATTCTGGGAAGTGTGTGTATACCAAGTCAACTCTCCAAATCGTCCATTTAAGAAACTGGCACAGCTGCTAAAAAGGAACACAGCAGTCATGATTTGACAAAAGGAGGCCACCTCAATTATGTTCCTCCTCAAAAGACTCTGAATCAGTACTTCACCATGGTCCCACAGGTTTATCAGTTTAGTCAGAATCAGTTTGGCTAAATTGCCAACCTTAGGGTGGGCTTACTGGTAGTGAGGGATCAACCAAAAAAAATCCTGTTTGAAACACAGAGCTGCTCTTGCTAGGAATAAAATATTGCTCTACAATATAATATTACATTAAATACAGTAATCTGCAAAAGAGAGGAACATCTGTACAAAGTTTCTTAAAAGACTCAACACCTCCAACATGTCTTGCTACTAGAACAACCATTTCTTTGTCGTTGTTGACAAAAACAAAGCTCAAATTCCAAACTCTTGTCAGCTGATGCACTAACTAAATTACACTCCCTCAAACATCAGACTAAGGTTTTGCTTTCCAGCTTATACTCGCCATAAGCACAGGCAAGCAGGCATGACCAGAGCTCAAACAAACTGTGCACAGAGGGCTTTGCTCCCAGAGAATTAGAGCTGAAGCAGACACAGGAAGTATGGAATTTTTTGACATGGGGCCTCATAGCAAATCTGTTTGTTAGAACTGTAGGAGGCTGTTTGGTGTTACACTGCTCCATAATGGATATGGTCTATGATTCAAATGCTCATGAAAGCTCTTAAAAGAAGGACTGGGCATTGGTCAGTCTTTGTGGCAATGAAACGTGGTACGTGAGTGATTCCAGTTCGATAACCATATGTATGCGGGATGCCAGTTCAAAAACCGACCCCAAAACTGTCCAGTTACCCACTGTACACTATCTGTGATGGTCTGGGGTGACTGTTGTTTTGAGTCATGTAGACTATTGCAAGTACAATGCTGCAGGTTAGAGTCCAATCAAACGGACCACAACAAATGCATCACAAAGCCAAAACGGCTGCTGAACGCTAAAAAAGAAAATAACTGTAGTACATAGAAACAAGAGTCAATTATATATTTTTTAAGGTTGTAGAGGCAATTAGAGGCCTTGAGACCCAGGTGAGCTCGATCATCTAAGTATACTGGATAAGTTCATTCTAACCTCCTAAACAACTGTTTACATAACGTCATTACGGAACCTCACAATTTCTAATATAATCTCACTCTCCCCGCTAAAAAACTCCAAAAAACTGTTAAATCTGCAGTCAAGATCTATTACATGTTCACGCATTTTCTGGAGCTATGCAGTTTATAGACATTAATAAATTTCTCCTTGTCCCTAAATTAACCTTCAGCCGGGTTCCAAACATTCACTCCAAACATGAACTGATGACTTCTACTACTTGCAGCCGACGTCGTTCTATTTATTCATGTATGTAATCATGTCATTAATTTATCTGACAACTAATCTCACGCCGGTCCCACACGCAATTCCTGCTAACTAATTGGTGGGAGATGACAGCATAGCTAACTTCATCAACGACCCCCTTGGTTTGTAACCAGCTGTGTCACCTTACGCGTCAACCACCTCGGTAACTTGAGGATGGTTGAATTTATTTATTTATTTACTGAAAGACAAAAATGTACAAAAAAAAATCCAAACAGAGAATCAAGGGCAGGACGGGTTCCTATGATACAACAGTTGCGTTCAAGCGCTCCCTCTAAATTTACTTCATCATTAGAAACCAATAGATGACACATGCAAAGGAAATAATATAAAGTGCATGCAAGCTCACAGTATTCAAATATTTAAAATGTAAATTGCTCACCGTCAGTTGTAGAATTTACAGATTTCTTGCACTTGTGTCGTAACGAGAACAACGTCTGAATTGACACCACTCACCAACTCAAGACACACTCCATGCACTTATGCTCGTTCCTAATATGCGGCTACGTGTCATGATAGTACACTTAACCCTCCCACTGCGCTGCACCGCGTTTCTGATTGGACAAAATGCAGCTTCTCTCCGCGTATAACAGGCGTTTTCCAACAGCTTCCCACTCCCTGCGTTTTATTTCGTCCCACAATGCATTAGGGGTACCAGCGGGGAGGTTATCGATTATGTCTCCCAAATTCTCTTAATCTGTGTACAGCAATTTCTAAATTTGAACGCATCGTAATGAATACCAAATTATCTGACTCAGTTCCATTGATTTCATTCTTGCGGAAGTGAACCTAGTGTTGTGGTACATAGACGTGGCCTGTGTTAATGGTCACTATTTAAAAATCCTTTATTTTAATTAGAGTACCCTTACAGAAAGAAATACTGAAAAGGCTGAACAGTTCATATATTTGTAATAAATATTTACGATATAGCATAAAAGATGTGACTTGATTGACACAGCAGTAGTCTTCAACCAAAAATAAACAAAATAAATCATGATTAATCATGTAGTTCTTAAAAATATCCTTTTTAATTAGTAAAGTTAATATTCAGAACATTGAATGGGAGCTGAGAAATAGTTACTTCTTCCATAACCATGCTGTAAATTTAATCTATATTCAATTGTATGAGATCTTCAAATAGCTTACTATCACACATTAAGAGTTTTATGTGGGTGTGAGTGTAATACTGGTGGCATAAATAATCTGTTGGTCTAGATAGGATTCATTTCACACATGAAAGAACATCAATAAAAAGGTCTGGTGAACATCTAAAATATATCTCATACTTTCAAATACCTGCTGCATTTTTGTCAAAGAAATTCTCATCACAGGAAAACTGACTGTAGAAAAAGAATCTTGCCACCCTATGCTCAAAGCACCTACTATCACAGCTTACAATACAGCACATGCAGTGAGACTGACTAATTACTCAGACTAATTTCAGTTACTCTAATCTAATGAGTTTAAGGTTCTGGAAAACAAATGTGTTCCATACCTAAGTCATGGCCAACTTTTAGGTAATATCAAATAAGATCTGAGAACTTTGTACCGTTTCACTGCTTGCTTTATCACTGCACCTGCCCTTTCTTTTCAGAGTCCAACACAGATTTCTCAATTGCCTTCACACTGGACAGAACTACAAAACTTGTCAGTATTTGCTGGACAGCATATTCATGTGATTTAAAATGTGCATGAGCAAGAAGGGGAGAAAGACTGTAGCCCAAGGTTTTCAAATGGAGCAGGTCTTCCACTTATAACAAACTTTAGAACTAAACAGGAGTTTAATTTCTGAATGCACAAGTTTGATTTGGAAAAGGGAAAAAAAAATAACCACTTCGACAACTATTCATGACATCCAAACTTTATTTAAGAGTGGGACAGAGAAGAACACTACAAACTGTATTAGAAAATGTAGCAAATTTATAACCCATTATTTCCTTCCAAGCAAAGGCCTACAAAGGTATGAGTTCTTTGGAAGTTTTAACAATCCTAAATCTACGAAAAAATCCCCCTGGTATAGGCCAACCAAAACCCACCCTCCCCAAACTCAACTCCCTTCTATTTACCTAGCTCCTCCTGCCGATTCCATCCAAAGACACTGATCCGTCCTTCTGGTTCCTGGCACTGTTCCATGTTATACCAAAAAGAAAAAAAAAGAAAAAGAAAAACGAAAAACCTCATTTAAAAAAAAGCGACCAAAAAAAAAAGCAGGATCCCATCACTGTGAATTTCTGGGGTTCCACCGAAACAACAAAAAAAAATTAAATTTCTTTCTAAGGGAGCCAATTGAAAAGCAAAGTTTCGCTTTTGGGTTTAACTCCTTTAATTGTGGGGCTGGGGGGATCCTCTCCTACGGGGTTCCCGCTCCCGGTAAAATGATCCAGCTCCATGTATGCATCCATCCTTATCCTAATCCTAATCCTGCTCCTTATCCTGTAATGATCCACTCATCCGGCTTCAAGGATTGGGACAGTGAGCCCCTCCTCCAATCCAATCCAAACCTTTGAATACCAGCAAAATCAAAAAGAAGGAGGCAATAAGTTAGAATCACAACTAAATCAAGCACTTGTTTGTGCGCATCTATGTAAGCTTTGAAGAGATGAGATTGCTAGGGGGTGCTTGTTTTGTTTAGCATAGAGGTCAAAATACCAGATTATCTTAAACTCAAGAGAAAATCGTAACTTGTCTGAAGCCTTACAGAGTAGAGAAAAATGAAGAATCCTATACAGATGCACAACTTATGGTGATGTGACCACACAAGGCAGACCTTTTCCAGCAACAACCTTTGTTAAGTAACTATAGGAGGTTCTTACATGGCTTAAAGCCAGCAAAATATGGTTGACAAGGAAGGAAAAAAAATGTGTGCATGTGTATCGAGTGTGAAATTTAAAAAAAAAAAAAAAAAAAAAAAAAAAAAAGCTGAAGTCTCAGAGGTGCAACAGTATTGCCAACAGAAAACACATGCAGGGTGAGTAGCAATGAACAATGAGAAAAATTACTGGAGGGGAGGGAATGGGGGGTGGGGAGGAACAAAAAAACAAAAACAAAACAAATAAAAAAAAACAAAAACAAAAATGCAAGGATTCTGGGAACAAAGGGGTATGGTAAGCAAATCTAATGTGTTACTGTACTGAGAAAAATTCAGAACATCTGGAATTTATTTTTACTAAATCCCTTTCAATTTTTCATTTGAATGTGTCTACAAAAAAAAAAAAAAAAAAAAAAAAATCACTAGCTGTCATACCATTGCCTCCTCAATTGAATAGCCTGCTCCTCGTCCTCCATAAACGCTTTATCCTAATATGAATGAACTGTGCTCGACAATCCTTTATTCCAAAGCATTCTTTAATTCTGCTCCTCTGATGTCTACAGAAAGACATGAAAAGGTAAAAATAGAACATTTCTGCAATATGTCTGCTGTCCAAGAAAATAAAAACCCAACTTCCTTCCCTGAAAACTCATTAGCAAAGCCATATCAAAATGAACATTCAAAGCATTCAAACAGAAACTTGTCTTGATAACAAAGTAAAAAGAGATGAGTCTGGAAACCCAGTTAAAAATGTGAATACAGGACAAAGTCACAAAGGGAACACAAAGTAGAAAGACAGGAACAGCAAAAGGGATTGAAGAGAGAAGGGGGAAGGGAGGGAGAGACGACTCATTCACTCACTACCCACTGCGTTTTTTCTAACCAAAGAAGATAAAACATGCACATGAGAAACAAAACCAACAGTAATACGCAAACCATGGGGGGGACGGGCGATGAGAGTCAAAACAAGTCAGCAGTCGAAGTAGTACAACATCAGGTCAACCGGGGGTGACAGTGGGGTATGACTTGGGTTTTTTTTTTTCTTTCTTTTTTTTTTAGGTGCGGGATCTGGAGCGGCTGTGACGGGGCGAGTAGCGTGGGGATCCTCGGCTCCTGCGCGGGGAGTAGCTGCGGCTGCGGCTGTTGCTCCTGCTGCGACTCCTGCTGTGGCTGTGGGAGCGTGAGCGCCCGTAGCTAGGGCTGCGTGGGCCGTCCACCTTCACACGAATGTAGGCTGTCTCTCCCTAAGGAACACAAAGAGCCTTATATGGCACAACTCAAAGCCTGGCACAAAACTCAAAGACAGATGTCACTTACCTGCACCAAAAATCAATGACTTATAACCAAGCTAAGAAAGAAAACAAACACAGGAAAAAAAAAAAAAAAAAAAAACCCTGTCTCATTACAGAGAATGAGTCAGCCGACAACATGCAGCCACAGAGAGCTTGGTAAAATAACTGCTGAGAAGACCCTGTTTCAGACCCAAGGTGGATCACCAAAAATATGAAGAGCTTCATAAACCACATTCCTTGTTGGCTCCACTGAGGGTCTCTGACATCAAGGCTTTCTTGGCTTACCTTGACATCCCAATCCCATAGCTATGCCCTGTCCTGTTCTTTTCCAATGGCGATCTTGGGTTTCACTTCTCAAACCTACCTCATGTGAGCGGAACTTAGTGTTATCCAGCTTTCGAACTGCGTAGGTCATGTCCTCTTTGCGCACAAATTCCACAACGCCGGTGCCATCTCGGAAAACGTCAGCGTAACATACATCACCTGCTTCACGCATGTGATCCTTGAGGTCCTGCCAGCTGCCGCTAGGAGGAAGCCCTGCGCAGGGATATGTTGATTAACACATAGCTTTAAGCTGTGTAAGAGCAATGAGAGCTAAGAGACGCTGTACTTCACTTTAAAGCAAAGAAGTGCTTCCAACACCTTATGACAAGCCAGTAGTAATACACTGTGTCAAACACAAAACTTACCTGAAACTATGACTCTGTACTCTGAGCGCCTTGAAGGAGGACCATATCTGCCCCGTGGGGCTCCAACACCACTGCCGCCTCCTCTGCCACCACCCCTGCCGCTCCTGGGGAACTCCACCCTCAGACGGTAGCCATCATAGTCGTAGCCATCTCGTCCATACACTGCATCCTCTGCATCTCTGGAAGATTATATATATATTTGTTTTCAAATGCTGAAAACATCAGACAGGAAAACTTCAGTACAAAATCTTCTTTCAAACACCACATTTTTACCCCTGTTCAGAAGGTCCAATGTCCTATGACCTTAAGTCTGCCTCTTGCATGGCAGGGAACTTCGGTCTCTGTGAGTGAGGTTAGCATTAAGTGGTTTTCATACAGGTTCATCAAGAATTCTGAGCACCCAGTTAACAATGCAACACTTGACGGGAGTTCCTCCGGTCTCCTTTGCTTTTAAAGGAGCTTGCACTGTTGTACAAGTAGTATAGGCAATGTGGCACAGAGAGTGGAGGGTACGCGACTGTAGAGTCCCAAAATCAATAAAGGCATTCTCATCCTTGTGTTGTCAGTCCAACATAATGGTTTTGGCAGATCTGTTTCTATCAGAGATGGCTTCCTGACTAACTTTATGAAATATTCTTTTGGTGTTACGCCAATATGTTTACATACTCTGGGACTGTGTGATTTATACATGCTTCCGTAGTCTTGAACCTGAAACGAACGTCTGATTGAAGGACAACATAGAACAGACTGTAGATGAGTAAGTTCAGCCTTTCTTTCTGGCGAACTGTAGACAAACTAATTGTGCTTAACTGGAATATTCACTCTAAGCTATCTGTTGAAAAAAAGGACCCCTATCTGGGAAGGACCTACATGAGCATGTCGCGATACGTGAAACGGTACATTTCTTTATCTGCCAATTCAGGATGCAGATACCCGGAAGCAACCATTGTCTCAGGAAGACAAAGCATAGAGGTGAAAGCTGTAGGTTGATTTATGATTCCGTAGAAAGCAAACTAACTCCAACTGCGCCAAAATAGACAAGACAGAAGCAAACCCCTTCCGAGTTGTTCAGAATTTTCCGCCTGTGACACGCATTCTTGTATATAGGCGGAAAATAATGTTCTTAGCAGGAGGTCGGACACAGAAGCAGAAAGGTAGTTGAGATTACGCTATATTGGGTCATAGCGGCATCCTGTTAACAGTCAGTTATAATGCAAGCGCCCCCAATAACGTCTAACGACTAATAAATTTGGTAAGTAAAATAAAATGAGCATTATCGTGAACACGCTCTACCGTTGGCGTTTACCTCGGATCCTCAAACTCCACAAAGGCGAAAGGCGGTCCTCCCCTTCGATTCTTCAGGTCAATATCTCGAATTGCCCCATATTTGTAGAAAACATCCTCGACGTCCTTGGTACGTATATCAGGGGGCAAATTCCCTACATAAATCCTGCAGTCGTTGTTTCCTGCTGGGCCTCGGATAACACCACCACCAGACATGTCTTCCCGTCAGCTAGCTAAGTTTACAGGTAGTCGACAAAATACTCTTTCAATACGAAATGTACCCAAACAGATTTAACTACGGACTCCAACTTCTCTTTTGATTATCAAAACATATATTTCTCGACCAAATCAATATTTTTCGTAACACTTCCCCGAAACTAGTCTTCACATTCCCTCTCACTAGCTAGCTCACCTCCTCTAAGCACTTTTTCAGTCTCCCAAGATGGCGCCGTGATGGCGTGCCTCTTTAGAACTGTCCGCCAAGTCAAGCGCGGAGGAATACCTCACCGAAAACGACGTAGGGCTCCGCTACGAGTTTTGGACGAAGTAGTCCTAAGAAATTCAAAGACAAACATGTGACCGACAATTTATTACGTATAACATTGAACTTCTCGTTTAATCCGTTTAAATTACTTCAAATCCATCTTTGTGTTTGTCTGTTCGTTTTGTAGTCAATGTAAGACATTATGAACGTTGTTCAGTAACACAAGTAAACTGAGAAAATCTAATCAACTATTTCATATGCTATTAATGCTAACACTTTGATGAATATTATCAAGCAGCTCAGGACACGCAAGTAACTTGACCATGCATAGTTTGGCAAAATCTTAGACTGGTTTCACTAAAATCAGCTTGGGTTTAGTGAGTTGTCACCCAAATTAAAAGCCATTCTTTCAAAACTAACATAGGTCCTTTGGGCTCACCACAAAACCTTTAGAGGTATGACACATATTTCTCCCTTCTGCTAAGCACAAGAAAAAACACTGACATACAAAAAGCTGTAATACATACTAAGTGGCGAAACATAGGAAATATTCGAGTAAATGAAAGAATCAAAGACCATTGAATGCAGGTGCTTCAATACAGGATCCAGAGTTCACCGATACTTTGACATCCATGTATAAAATACGGCTCAGATCCAATTGTCTATAATGTTGACTACCATGGTTAGATCAGCTGATCTCAGTCCCTTTGTAAAAAGGGTGACCTTTAGAATACTTTTGACAGGAACAGAAGTGATGAAGCCCTACCTGCTGATGTTTTATAGGGAACACTGGTTATCGTAAAATATTGGCTTGAAAGTCTGAAGAGAATAACCTAAATTCAGCTGTTGAAAGCACACACTCTTTGACCATAACATCCATGTACTGGTTTTAGATGCAAGGCAGAACAAGATAGCAACTTCAACTGACAGCAAACATCAGTCTAAAGCATGAGCACTGAGAAGGCAGTTTTGCCATGGACAGTTCACTGGGAACTCTGGAGAGGGATACCATGGCCAAGTTGCAGTGCTTTAGCCCCTTATTAAAAATAATAATTAACTCGTAAATTATACATTGGCATATATATTGTATCATCCAGTGCCCTTGGGATCTCTTAACCACCTCCTTCACCGTCTTGCTACAGCAAAAGAAAGCTTGGACTAAAATAATGACTTGTTATAAAAAAGTGAACAATGGGCATATATCAAAGCTGTCTGCCCAACAGCAAATGCCCTCTACAGAATCAAGCTGACAGACAAAAAAAATGAGCTAATTACAGTGGCTAACCACAATATATCAGTGTTAAAGTGTTTGTTGTATTGGAATGTTGACAAACAGCCAAAATTTTATTTCAAAACACATTCTTGAAAATTTTCTGTTGCTCCATAGAAGATTATACACACATAAGGGGCATTATAACTGATTCAATGTATACATGACCTTGTTTTACTCCAAAATGTAACACTTTCCAGTGTTTAACACAACTTTCAGTACCTTTGAAGTGTTTGAAAAGTCTGTCTGTTGGACAGATTTTGTATCCATAGCATCATCAATAAATAGGAGTACCAACCATTAAATCCATCCAGTGTTGGTGGAAATTCAGTAATGCGGCTGACATTTGTTCATGGGTGCACATACCAAACTGGTATTGAGCCCAAACAGGGATTTAGTGGATGGTGGCAGTTGCAAAGTCATCAGTGTTCACACGATACATACTTCCATGTCTATGTGTTAACACTGAAGTTTCTCAGTCCTGTTTGCTCTGCTTTTCTGTACGCTTTTGTCTCAGTTCTTTGACAATCTTCAGCAGGGAGAGCACAATAGGCACACACATGGGCAGGAAGAGAGGTATGTAAATAGCAAATTTCTGGTCATCTGGGAAATATAAAAGATGTAACAGAGAGGGGTCAAAAAATGCCCTCTCGGATGCCAAAATGGCCTCTCTGCTGTACTGAAGGGCAAAGTCTAAGTTCCCAGTCTCCAGCTCAGCCACAGCTGCCTGCAAAGACGTCACAGCGCTGGACACCTGCAGGACAGAAATGCATTGGTATGTAGTGAGAGAAAACACTCCCTATGAATACATTTAAAATCCGCAGGCCCTCCATACACTGCTTATGAACTCCAGAGTTTTGTATAATGAATGGAGAGAGGGTGCTGACCTGCTTAGCTATGTTGTCATTGATGACAATGTTCCCAATCTGGTCTAAGAGCTGGGCCAGGGAGCTGATAGTGGTGCTGGCAGTGGCCACATTCTCTACACTGCGGCTCCAGAGTAACCTGTCCAGCTCCCAGTCAGCCACACCTGCATTGCCTGCGCTCTGCAACATAAAACCTGGGGGAGGGTTGCCCTGCTGGATCCCAAGCATGAGCCTGACAAGAAGAGCAACAACGAAAACACACACACACACACACACACACACACACACACACACACAAATAAATAAACACAAGCACACATGTGTACGTCATGCCCAAGTACAACACCAAACAGGTGCATTAAAATATTCACACACACAGACAGGGACAAAAGTTGTCTTTTACTATCCAGTATTAAAAAAACCCCCAAAAAAAACAGGTCAAAGAAGATTACTTTCACAGTGGTAGGTGAGCAGCACAGGATTTTGCTGGTGGATTTTGTTGTGAAGTGTACGCCAATGCTGGGATACTGACCGTAACTGTGCCAGGAAGATGCCCATCACTTTGGCCATATTAATGTTGATGTTTACAGGAAATTCAGCCTCATTTCCATATAGGTCATTCACATTGTATATCTACAGGGACAGGGATGGTCCAAAGATCTATATTAAATGTCTGGTGTACATTAAATCCCTTATTTGTGAAGAAATTCAATTAAAGATCTTGATACAATACAGGGAATTTAGGAGCATATGACATGAAATTGCTTCACTGAAAATGAATATTTGTGGACTGTACCATGATACCCCCCCAGCGGGGGCTGTGGAAGGCATTGGAAGGTACCATCTTCCTATTATGGTCACGAATGAGGAGTGGAGAGTGGTGGGCATCAGGGATATAGAGCAGGAAGTTCAGCACAGGGTTAGAGGAAGCTGCATTTGAGCCTAAACAGATGAGGCACAAGTGAGACAAGGCCAGTAGTGCACTATGAATATGAACTTTCTCAACAATGTTAAATACTGTGCACCAAGAGACTGTCACAGAGGGGTATTCGGCCTTTAAATCAAAATCCACTACTTCAATGAGGACTTTAGCACACCTCTCTGACAGTTGGGCTATAACTGTCCACAACGGCATTGCTTGGCCATGCATCACAGTGGGGGCAAAATGCTACACAGATGTAAAACTCAGTCAAAAGCCAGCAAATAGTGCGAATGTCATAGTAAAAGCCCAATGCAAAACAGAACTCAAAATCTGCTGACTGATTTTTCACATCACGAACCACATTGGGAATAACGTAATAAAACCACTTCATATGAAAAGGGCATGTGATAAATATTTAGTTCTCATCTTGAATATCAGATGCATTAGAGTTTTAAAATCAAGGAAACAACCACCTTACCTAACCTGGCCTCTACAGGGTTGATGACATGGGCAAGGCTTTCTTCGCTGAGTACGTAAGCTGAGATGTTGTTGTCAAAGCGTGGGTTAACACCTAGCATTGCATAGTGCAGAATCTGAAACAAACAGAGACATTTCAGATGCAGTAGAAAGACTAAAAAAGTCTGTGATGTCATCTTGTTATGACTCTGCCTTCCTGATTTATAATTCAGATTAAAACTATAAATAAGCAGGCTACAGTTGTTGACTTATTTAATCATTTATCAGGCAAAACATTTTTTATCTATCTCTGGGCAGCAAATATTTTCCCTCTTTGAAAAGGGAACCTTACTTTTTTTTATGCAGACACACATCTTCACAGCTTCAAATTATCATGTGTGTTTTATATAAGTACCTGAGAGTCCACAGAGAAGTTGGCTACTGGGGCCAGTTTGTCTAAGAGGGGCTGAATATAGCTGTGCACAGCCCCCTCAATGTCCCAGTGTAGACTGTGGGACTTGGGATCTGGGTTCAGTAGACTAAAGGTGATCTCATAGCCTGGGTGAGCAGAGAACAGAGCCAATATTAAACTCTGAACAGGAGGGTTTGAGTTCCAATTAGGCCACAAATGAAAACAATCCAGCTGTGTACCCTCTCATTATGCAGCATTACAGTAAACATTATGTGACAATGTATATGGAAAAATACACTCATTCATATATTTAAAACGAGAAACATTATAAAGAGCTGAGATGTAGAAATGAATGAAAATAATGAAAAAATGAGCAATACTATGAAAAGAAAAGTCAGAAATGAGTAATGTGAGTGAAAATACGTTCCCATTCAACCAGTATAACCAGTATCCAAATAGTTAATGAGAAGCAGAGCCATTACCTGGACTGGACTTTATGGCCCTCAAGCTATCTGCCAGATTCTCCTTGCTAACCTTGGCCAAGCGGACACGATCGCTAAGAGCACCAAGGATGTCCTGGTGGCTGAAGGACATGGTTTCAACCACCTGTTTCACCTCAAGGTCAAGGGCCGCCAGAAACCCCTTCAGACTGCCAGACTCTCTCCCAGGTGGAGTACGCAGTAGTGCAGTTCTCCTGTGGCCCACATACGCTTTCACCTCCTAAAGTTTCAAGAGAGAAACCAGTTGCTTTAGTGCTCACCATTATACAATGACATATTACACATCAAGTGTTCCCCACACAGTACATGCAGTAACCTCTTAAATAATTTAGGCCTTTCATAAATATGAGTAAATAGATTACAAAAAGTGAACTAAACAGTTATTAATACTGTTTAAAAAAAAGTGTGGATGAAGTACTGAACAATTGTGAACATTTGCCTGGAGATACAGTATAACTACTACACATTTATGAATGTGTTCAATGAATCCTCATTCAAATAGAAGATTTTCTATATGTCAAAGGGTTGAAATTTAGCAGTGCTTGTTTTATGGCATTAAACATTTCATTTTTACCCTCTTTTTTGTTCTTCATGTGAATTATTTTGAAGTATACTGCATGACTATCTGGCATACGTCAGACAAAAGTACATCTGACTGTGTGTGTCCTCACCTTTGGCAGCAGTGTGGAGGACTCGTGTATCACATACACAACCACAGACCCACAGACACTCTCTGTGAGCATGTGCAGTGAGAGGTCTGCATCTGCAGAGAAACAGCAAGACAGGAAAACAGAATTAAACGGATGAGTTGATGTTGGATCGCTAATGCACAACAAAGCATTTCTCTCAAGCAGTTAGAGATACTTTAGATACCTTCAGATATTTTAAATAATTTCTTACTTAGATCTCTTCCTGAGCCCTCATTCCTACAACTAACAGCTTGTGTTGTCCACTACTGATAGGACCATTATAATTATTTTATTAACTTTATATTTACTTTATACTTCCTAATCATTGTGGCACAAAGAGCTTATATAATGGTACACAGACGATTAAAACTCTTAACCTTGTGCGGTGGGTTGGTTCAGGGCATCTACCTCCATGATGGTTGCAGTTCGGTACTTGGTTTCATACCTGTACTTCAAACCTGTGTTGGCTATGATGGACAGGACAAAAAACAGGATTGTGTGACATCTGAGCTGACATTTCTCTCAACATTTATTACATAAGCAGATGATAGCTTTGCTCATAGAGATCGTCAAAATGTTCAGTATTTTAGCCCCAACACTGGTTTTGTTTATGAGTTTAAATACATGTTATATAGTCATAAAAATGTTGATAATGTGTAAGCTGAAAGGAGATGAGACATTTCTTCTACATGTACCGTCAACATGATGTTCCTGCTCACGGACTGAGGTAAAGGGGAACTTCTTCAGCTGTTCGGGGGCCAACGTGCCCGGAGAGAAGACCACCTCCACTTCAACATTTAAAACGAGCTTTAAAACACACACACGCACATTAAAACCTGAATGAACCACTTAATTTCGTAGTCAATATTGCGACGGTTGTATGGTGACGGAAGTAGAGTGCTTCACCTGTAAGTTGTCGAGTTCTTGGATTTGAGCATAGGGGAGCCACGCACGATAGGTCTCGGTGGTCTTCCACCATAGTGGGATACCCACCATAAACACCACAGCAGCTATAGCGAGAGCAGCACTGCGCCCGCGCTCCTTCTCTGCGTGCAGGTGGATGTCATACATTAGGAATGACTGCGATAATCAAGGACCTCCATTTAAACATAGGTGAAATAACAACCTTGGAACCGAGTCTCAGTATTTATATCCCTAATCACTTGTAAGTGTTAAAGCTCTTTTTTTATAATGTCAGTGATTATAGCTGTTTGACCCAACCCTGCTATACGGTATACCAGGAAATCAGTGAACATGGATCCAACTAGCTGGCTTATCGGGCTGTAAAACTAGCTTCAATTGTGCAGTGTATTTATCTTCGATCAGAAATAAATGTCAGCAATTACACAGGTTGAAACCTTATCAAAAAGCCAAACTACATACTTCATAAAATAAATGAGTGAATATTCTAACGATACTCACCCAGCTCAACTGCCGCCATTGTTAACTGAGGGGTTTGCCCCTTTGCATGCCATGTTGGGCATTCTGTCCAATCAGAAGAAAGCTCAGTTTCCTCTTCTCCAATCAGAAAACAAGAGGCGTGTTGCATTGACAGTTCTCACTGGAGGAGCTCATTGCATGAGTTACTGTTTGCGCAGGCTGGCGCAGACTTTGGGGTGGTTCGTGTGCATTTCGCTATCTCACTATCGCCACTTCTGGAACTGGTTGCTAGATCATACCCCTTCCACTTCGAAAGTATTTTTAGGGTTTCCCCCTAAAAAGCAATTGAAAAACCTGTCTACGAATCTCAGCATCTGCAGTGTACAAAAAATTAATGTAATAAATTTAATCGTGGGATCAAGCTTGGTACTTGAGAATGGACACTTAGACGATAAAGTACTACCATTGGTGCAATATAGAAGTGGATTTCTCATATTACAGGACTTTTGTTCTCCAACTGATCCTGTGGCTCTTGGTGAAGTCATGGAAGGAAATAATGATTTCTACTGAGTACCAAAATATTTTCGGCCAATATCTCTTTCTCTCTTCAAGGAGACCTAATGTAGTTCAAAAACGGATCCTGTAGCAAGCCAGTTTTTTCAAGATCACCCAAAACAATGTTATGCGACCACAGAATGATTGTTTTACAACGGCCCATCCAGTCTCCAGACATGAACTTCTCAGAAAATTTAGTTTAAATTATAGAGGGTAATCCACAAGAGTTTGTTAAACTGTTAGTCATGTATCTTAAGCATTCTGAAATATTCACATCGTACTCTGGTCTCAGAAAACATTAATAAAAACATTTTAAAAATGTAAACCTTATACAGAGAGGGTGGAAATTACACAATGTTTTGTGAAAAGCGCTATTTCTTGCTGACTGCTGTAGACTGTGATCATACCTGGGAATCTTTTCCGCACCTAAGAATGAAGATACAACTCATTAATAATATAATATTTTACACTTTTTTTTTTTTACTTTATATGAAGCAATTGTGAGCTAGATTAATGAACACATTTGGAAGGCACAGTGTAATAACAGAAGCCTGAATCTGTGAACCACATCATGGTATGAAATATGAAAATATGAAGACTATGAAGAACAATATAAATATTCTTCTTCATATATTCATACTCAGCAGAATATGAAGCAGAGTTTACTCAAATACTATCACATAAAACATACAGGAAAATCACAGGTACTTTTTTTATACCTTTTTAAGATTTTTATTGCCATTTTATTTTTTATTTTACTATGACACACCAAGAGCTTAAATGATAACACAAACATCACAAATGTCACAGCTTAATACATCAATCACTGCTCGCACCAATCTTCTCCCACTCCATAGTGTGCCTCAAAGTTTGGTCTACACGATGACAGTTAAATCAACTGAATTAATCATCTCTTCTGTACTGTGTCACAAAGAAGGTATGGGAGAGAGAGCTTAGAACACTCAAGCACACTACACAGTAACACACATTTATAGAGCAACTGTTTTTGTCAATCAATATTGTTAGTATTTATTCAACAGTAGACACACATACCCAAATAACTCACCACTGAAGTGAATAAGAACAGAACACTAAATAATGTTCCGTGGTGTTTTTTTATCAACCGTTTTTAAAAGTGTGGCTAAGCTGTTGTATGTTTCATTGAAAGCACTCACTCAGGTACATCACTGCCTCTGCTTCTTACACAGTTGTCTACAACAGACTAAATTCAGTCCCAGCTAACATACCTGCACTATCATCTCCTTTAAATTAAAAACTGAGATCTCTTCATAGCAAGGATTGTTGAAACCACACTGCATCCAGACAGAAGCACAGGGACATCACCTTTTGTGGCAGTTGCCTGGACTAAAATCATTTGGGCTAAGATCACACTGCAGCAAAAGTGACTCAATTCTTTTTCTCTCATATCAACAAGTAAATGGAATGTGAAGTTACACCTTCTGAGTTTCCAATTTGGTTCACATTTCTATGTGAAACAAACTCCAACGAGAACCAATGATTTGGTGAGAACAATCAAATTTAAATACAATTGGTTAATGTATAACATGGTCAGAGTGACAGTCTCCATGTGACAGATTACATCTCGTTGTAACTTGCTGGTGGGACTGAGGAAAATAAATGCACAGATAGGTATACGCAAAGCGCTAAAGTTACAACTTTGGCTTTTTAACCCATTATCATCATGCACAGGCAGATTCCTATGTGTCCTCCACTTCAAATCACTGTACAGATAAACGTGAGCATAACAACATCAGTGGCATTGGCTTTGGCGACAGGCTGGTAGACTTCACATGACTGGAGACGTGTACTCATTCAACTCGTTTGTTGTTGTTCATGTGCACATGCACACCCTATTCATATCGTCTACATGGGTCACTTCACAAAATTAACACCGATTTGGAGCTGCCTGCAGTGTGAACAAAGCCTTCCTCTTGAAGGAAAAACGTACCATTAACAAATAAACGTGGTGCTAGGCTGAATGCTGTTGTTGTTTAAACACTTAAATTTTCTATCAGTAGTACATATCTGACCATAAAAACACAGTCATTTTTAAAAGCGTTTCAAAAGGAGAAGTCTGAATTCAAATTTATCATTTGTGAAACGGGCAGATTTAAGTTCCATTAAAGTGCCTGTCATTTTTATTGACTGCTCATCAATTTTACAATCTTTCCCTTTTTTCATATTTTGATGCAATTCAAATGGATAAACTAAAAACAGTACAGAAGACAGCGCAGGCCTGTGATTGATACGTGACATGGAGGATAGCAGCAGTGGAAGATACGATTAGTCTGCAGAAGGTCTACTGTGGGCGAAGGGGGCGATCAGTAAGCGTGATTGGCCACGTAGAGGGACTGTCCTGCAGCTCCACTGCCGCCGACTGAGACGTACTTTCCTTGGGCTGCCAAGCCATTTGCCTAAAGAAGAGTCATATCACATAGTTAACACTGAAAACTCAGTTAAAAAGTCATTTAGAAACACAAACATTTCCTTATTTAGCTCTCGTATAATAAATAAGACTACTGCAACAATCAGAAGGGCAGTTATGAATGAGACACAAGGTTTGAACTGCTGACCAAGTTTCCAATACTCACCTCAGCACGCTTGATGAATTCCTCAGTGGCGGCCTTTTCGTTGTCTTTGGCTCCACGCCAGGCATTGAGAGCTGAGGCCTGGAGGGCACGGCCATAGGAGAAAGTGAGGGCCCAGGGTTTGGTCAGAGGGCAGTTGTTGATGGCATTCAGGTTGATGGATGCCTCCTCCTCACTCTGTCCTCCAGACAGGAATGTCACACCTATGCGCAGACACAACTGAATTAGAGTCAGCCTTATGATATCAAATTGTGTGAGAACTATCTCAGATCAACTGAATTGGCCAACTGTGAAACGTCTTTACCTGTAACTGCTGGGGGAACAGTGCGACGCAGAGCGGTGACGGTCGCCATGGCGACTTCCTCAGGGGTGTATTTAGTGGGGCAAGAGTGTCCGGCTGTCACCATGTTGGGTTTGAGCAAGGTCCCTTCCAGGTATACATGATGGTCAGACAGGGCTTTGTAGCAGGCGGCTAGCACCTAGATAAGCAACACAAAACTGACTGTGTTTACACAACAATGAAGAATGGACAGATCACAAATGTTCCCTTCAACTGTTTTCCTGACCACTGTTGGTGGACACGTAGCACAAAGTTTGAGAGATGAGTTCTTTATTTACTATTACTACACCTACTTTTTCAACCTATTCACAGTGTGTTTTAAATCGCTTCTATTGTAAGGTCAAAAGCCCGCAATCAAAAAAAATCATTTATATCTTATGAAGAGGAACGTACCTTCTCTGTCACATACTGGCAGCGCTTAAGGTCATGGTCTCCGTCTGGCAGGATCTCAGGCTCCACAATGGGCACAATGCCATTCTGTAAAAGATCAGCACATCAGTAGAGGAAGCCTTCCACTCATCTCTTCAAACAATGCAGTCAATGCAACTGAGCAGTCAGTGCAGTTTCCTGGGCAGACTGCCACGTCTGCATTTCTCTATATATGCCGCTCCACATTACTGTCCACCCTCAGCAGCTAATCTTGGATTAGCCCTCCCTTATCAGGTTCTTATCTCAACATTATACCGAACCTCTGTCTACTCTTCACAAATGAACTACCCTCCTAATGGTAAGCTCTTACATTCGTTTCCATCTAAATCACAAGTTGGACTGGTCATCGTGAGTAAAGGACTCAAGTTTTTTGTAGCATTTTTTTCATTCTAATTAGATTTTGATGACAGCGGTGTGAGCGACAGCAATGACTGGGGTCATTGATGTACTCACCTGCTGGCAGATGCTAGCATAGCGAGCCAGAACGTTAGCATTCTCCATGATGGCTAACTCAGAGGGTGTGGTCTCACTGATCTTCAGGACGCAGCGCCACTTGGCAAAGTCAGCACCATCCTTCTTATACTGGGCGCAGCGCTCTGATAGACCATCAAGTCCTACACACACATCAATACACAACGTCAGTCAGTGGTAATGTCTTTACATCAATACACAGTAAAAATTGCAGTAATTAAGCAATTAATCCAATTAAGATATGATTACCAACATGCAGAAAAAATGCCACTCTCATCAGTGTTTACTCTGTTGATATCATAATTTCAAATGGTATTGTTGGAACACGATGCAGGTTGTATAGTTACCAAATTTAAGAAATCCACTTTTACTTCAAGCTCATTTTTGACTGACTTTCGAGTACCCTTCATACGTCCAACAGACACCCACTGGACAAACACCCTATATTGACCCGTGGACTTACCCTGGGTAGTGGTCTCGCCGTTGGTTCCAGCCAGGGGGACAACACCTTTGTCGACCTAAAGAGAGGAGAGGTCTTCTCTGAAAACTACATTCTTTATATTTTTGACAGCAGAGTCCTTACCCTAATAGTATACTAAATGGTTATGGGATGAGGGAAATCAGAGTATAAAATGAATGCTTCATCTGTATACTGCTGGCATGTAGTAATTGTAGTTGTTGATGCATTCTTCAGTATAAACTCTGCATGCCTGACCATCTGAAGTTGGGCTAATGCTGTCTGTTGGGTTACTTTAAACTGAAGCAAAAGCTAACCCCTTTCATAACTCAACCCATATCCCAACAGGCATAACTAGTTTATCTAAGATAGAGACTGAATTCAGTCAAAATCCATCAAATGTATCAAGTAACACAGTAAGTACTGATACTCAGAAATCGTGTGTAAAATGATTTATAGCACTGTCACAGTTAGCAACCTCTGTATTCTATATCAATCCATTGTCCTTACTACAGGGCATACACAGTTGTTAACAAAGCAGCACGAACAACAGTCATCCCAGTAGACTACGGCTCTCGGGGTCTGGTTTCTGGCGTACCTTGATGCCCACGACAATGCCTCTGTCCTTGATCAGCTTCGCGAAGGGTGTGCCATCATCAGCGTTCTGGTACAGAGTCTCGTGGAAGAAGATCACACCGCCGATGCAGCTGTTGATGCGCTCATCCGCGGAAAACAGGATCTGGCGGTACAGGCGGCGGTTTTCCTCTGTGTTCTCAACGCCAATGGGGTTGAGGCGCTTGGCCATGCTGCCTGTGAGCACACATAAATAGTCAACCCTGGTTTAAGACAAAGACACTCATAAGAAGAAGGGATAGAATACAGACAAACAGATAAGATCTAAACTTATCCAGAAGGACAAAAGGCAGATTCAGACAAAATGTTCACTGCTTATTAAAGGGTTCAAATGTGAAATGAGTCAATCCAGTGCTGTATTATCAGTGTGTTTTATTCATGCTTGTCCCACAGTACATCAAGAAGTGTTGGCGTCTTAAATATAAGATAGTCACTATTACTGGATATACTGTGCCCAGGTAGGGCTTAAAAATAAATAAATCCTAGCTTAAAAAACGGTATTGATTAGCCTGCACTAGCAAAAAAAAAAAAATTCCATGTTCACCTGTTGACTCATCCGCGGCGAGAATTCCCTTCCCAGGCGCCACAATGCGCTGGGCAATGTCCTGGAGCTCCTTCTTCTGCTCGGCAGTGAGAGCAGGGTACTGGTGCGTCATGTTGTCGGCTGCTCAAAGAAAGCTAATGGAGGAAACACATTGAAAGGGAGAGGGCTTTCAGTTTGGGTCTTTTTCTGTCTATATGATGACATTACGACAAGCTGTTCAACTCCAAGTTCATTTCTCTATGTTAAAAACTACATCATTTGTAAATGGAATGCATATGTAAGAGTGAATGGGGAGCGATACCAAAAAAAAAACCTTGGGTGAGCACAATCAATGTAAAATCGAAAAATTAGCTGAGGGGAACTCCTACACGCCATGGTCACGGTATCAAAAGGCTTTGGTTAAAATTCCTCTGCCATCTCATTTATAGTCTTGCGGCGAGCAGCCAAGTTACATAACGTTTGCATCGGGCACAGCCACCACAGCATCGACCTTCCTGAATACGACGCCCCCCCCCCCCTTCCCCCTCCCCCCAGGCCCTGGTTGCCAGGGTGATTAACCGTGAGAGAGATTACATAACTGTCCTTGCTATCACTCCCTATAGGAGATTTTAACATAAAGCTATTGTGTTTACTGTCTATGACAAAAAAAATGTCCGGTTCTTTTTAACTAGACAATCTTAAGTGTTTGTTTTAGTGCGCCATCCACGCTACGGTCATCCATTCTCTATCATTTTTTTCTTTCTCTGCGTATCTAAGACTGCGTCATTCTCTCTTCAGATCAGTTTCAATCATTTAGTGGTCTAAATTGTGTTTCAATCAGTTTTTGTTTAGATTCAGTCAATGAAACACTTAAACAGCTTAGACCTGTTTGTCTGCTCTTGTAAGGTTCAGTAGAATAGTAACCAAGGAGAGGAAATGCTTTCAGTTAGACTAAATCTACATGCTCTCCACATACACTAAGCAAACACACCAAAGAGCATTGCCTAGACTACCAAGCAGTCATCATCAGCACCCACAGGAAAACCTCAGCATCTTTCTAATGTCAGCTCTTTAATATCCTGTACTAACACTCCATTAAAGATGGGTTCAGCGCAGAAAAGCACTTCTGATGGCCTCATCAAAACAGTTTTGACATTTTCCTGTAATTCTTTTGTAAATTGAGGCACAAATCTTATTATGACTGAATACCATTGATTTTGTACTTCCAAATTTCACTCTGATGCATTTTATACTGGAGCTAAAATTGATTCCAGATAAGTCCTAAAGGGCGACGACAAGCAGTGGCCTAAATGAACCTGAATTACAGAATGTGTAGCTGAGTTTAACCACCAGGGGTCACATTCTGGAGCTGCCTGTCCACCCACACTTTTTATACTGCTCCTGATGTATGAAGGGCCTTGTTTGTGTGCTCTGTCAGCTATGCCTGAAAATTTCCATTGAGAAACAAGGTCTCAGATTCAACAGTTCCTCCCGTCAGGGTCCAAATGCCCTACTAAGAGGACCTGTAGAAGCATGTTCCTGTACATTCCTCCTGAGAGGAAACCCTGGCACAAAAGCCAGTGTTTGTCAGGAGGAGTTCTAATGTTTGCCATCGCTAACTACTTTGCTAACTGATTACTGATGGTTTCTGATGTCTTATTCTCTTGAGTTCAACTGAAGTATCGGTGTTTAACTCACTAGCTTTGAGGGGAAAATATCAAATGAAATTTAAAGACATTGATTTATTCTGCAATATAAAAAATATCCCACTTCAGTGATGTAGTAACTTGTATTACTGATACAGCATGCAGATGAGAAGGCCACATTGTTAACCTGTAGCACAGTTAAACAACCATGGCCTGACGGTTGCTTTGGAAAGAGCCAGTGAGGCGTAAATGCACAATTAGGTACCCCTTCTGAGTTTCAAGACGAATTGCAATTGGCTACTCTGTCTTCAAAAATGACACTTGACTTATACCTTCTAGTTCACAACTTGTGACTTAAGAGTCTTGCTTTAAAATGATCCCAAACTGCTTTAGCTTGCATTCAAATGAGCTAAAGTTATTTCAGAATCTTCCTATGCAAGCGGCTCAATCAATGAGTTATATTTTACATGGTGTGGAATAGTTCCAATGCCTGAAAATTTTTTGATAAACAGGAATTACACAAAGAACTAAAAGATCTATAGTGCATGCAGATATTCTACTGTGGATCAACAGCTTGTTTTTTTTTTTTTGTTTTTTTTTTTTAAAGAGCTTGTTCCAAGTTACCACAGTGTCGTTTTACAAAATTGTAATTAAATTAACATAATATGTTACCGTCCCTCTGCATTCGACCTTCGATTACTGAGGAATTAGAAAGGGCTTTTGTGGGTTGAGAAATACTGCACTGCAGTGTTTTTGGCTCATACTCTCTGTCTACAAACTGCCTGATGTCAAACAAAAGAGTGGCTCTGCTTAGCTTGCCTGTATGGTTATTACATGTACAGTGTATAGACAGCAAGTATGTGAACTTACAGGGTCCTGCTCCTGGTCAAGTCAAAATCAATATAAATGTATGAAGAGGTAAAACATTGACTTTTTTCTAATCATTATTTATTTTCTCCTTCTTTTTCTTCGTCTTCTTATCATCATCATCATCAGATATTACTCTAAAACACTGGCTTCTAACATTTTAATAAATGTCAGTAAAAGGTATTTTCCTCCAATCATTGTTTTAGGTATGTGGTGGGTTAAAATCCATATTGTATTTTGTTTTTCCAAAGCGGATCAACAGCTATTGTGATCAATAGAGCTTTTGCTGAATCATGCAGCTGCTAGTTCAGTTAGCAAGATAAAGACAGAACAAATACATCAAAGTCTTATAAAAGGATGAGGAATACTCTCTGTTCAGACATGCCCTCTGTACATTCAGAACCACACCATCATACATCTCAGGGCAGCTCCAAAGTGTGTTTTGTGTAATCCTCTGATCCCAACTGGGAGATAAGTCTCCCTCACCCAAATTCTGCACGGGTCAAGTGTGTTGAATAAACTCATATTAGCCCTGAGCCCGTAAGATTTATTTAACCATTAAATGAACAGGTGATAATTTGATGGATATTTATATTGTAGATTCAGCATTCATACTTTGAATTTCAAAATTCGCAATGAAGACACTCTTGATGATCTTACTCGATTTGATTTTTTTTATTTCTGAATTGCTTGATTTAAAAAATATATATATTCTGTTCAATACTAATCTGATCCTATAAATTTATGCATGCTGAAAATCATCTGAAAATCTTTTTTTTTTTTAAAAAAGGTGCTCTGCCCCTCTGTGCTATGAGTAGAATTCTATGAGTGCTTGTTTTTGATGAGTCATAGTGATGTGAACGTGGAAATAGGGGATAATTTCCTAACTGCTTTAACACAGTACACTTTTCGTTCTTTGATTATTTGACCCAGGTACAATGTTACACCACTGATGAATTAAATCAATGTACAGAATGGTTAGTGAGGAGATTGATCTAGCTGCAGGTTATCTGATCTGGAGTCTGTCAGACAGACTGCAGCTTAGCGCAACAGCATCCTCCGCACGTAGGCCACAAGGAAAAAAAAAACAACAGTGATGTCAGAAGACTCGACGTCATGTGTGCATGCATGCATGCATGCTAGACCTCTGCCATGGGGTAAAATGTACGTAGCCTTCATTTTCATCATAAAAAAACTGTTTTACAGGGCAGTAAAAGGTGACCAAACAAAGGGATTTAAGGTTAAGTCAAAATATAGTAGAGAGAGGCTCTAAACCCATGCCAGTGTTGTATCTAAAAACAATAGCTCAAATAAGCAAACACCAAATAAGGGCCATTGCTCATGAGTAGACCTCTGTGTGTGACAGCTTAAACTCTGTAGCCTGATTATATTCCATGGAACATTAAGATTTGACACTGTATTATACACACTTGTTTTATACTTCCAAATAACATTTTTCAAACACTCAATCAATGCATACTGAGGATCTGGGGATTAATTTGAAAGGCTTGGTCGTGTTTTTAAGGTCTATTCTATACTGAATGTCTGTCCTGCACAGCATCATCCAATATCCCAGGCCACCTCCTACCAGTGTTTGTCACGACAGCCATTACAATATACACGTTACGGCATGTGCCAAGATTTCCACAGAGGGAACAACCTGTCCTTCTCTGTCTCGGATGAACTGTAATACTACAATTCAGACGGAATTTTATCTTAAATATTATGAAATAGATGTTAGCTATAAAGCTATGCAGAGGTGTTGTCAACAGCCATGAAAATCTGTCTGCCTTATGTATTTTCACTGCGACTGAATTTCTGCCAGAGTCGTGTTGCTAAGGGACGGGAAAATATCACACATACATAAAATTACCATTTCGGAGCACCGCAAACGGTGGAGTAAACTCATTTAACAACAGATTGTCTGCGCATCCATAGGTGCATATGCACGATAAGCGGCTAAACTGTTAATAACACCCAAAACGGTTTCATGGTCAGGAGTACAGCTTTCCGAACAGGACTGTTGATCAGTCTGTGCATAAGTTACATAGGCCTATAGTACTACCGAAGGTTCATAATTCACACTTTGCAACTGAGCGCTGCCTGTAATTTAAGGAATTCCATCCAATTGTAGCGGATATTTGAGATATTTGTGCTATTCATTAAGGGCTTATTTCTTTAAATGAGCTGAATCGTTAGCATTAATTCCTTTCAGAATATGAGCCACCAATATAATTTGTTCATTCATTTCATCTAAATAATTCTTCACATGTTTCGAACGCGCATTATATTCGTGAGACGACGGTTTTAGCATCTAACAACCAGTGAATCTCTTTAACCTGAGGATGTACATGCCTACGTGACAGCTCACACTCACACGCTACTAACACCCCTCGCATCTGTGATGTCGGCGAAGCCAAATCTCACTGTTTTTCCAAGGTTATTGCAAAGAAAGAACTAGGAAATTACTGTTTCTCTTCTGTGTGACACCTCCCAAATATGCGGAAGAGTGGTGTAAATTTCTGAACCGACCGATGCATGTTAGAGGTGAATGAATGACGACTCGACTTTTTATTTCGGAAAAATGTAGGTGTGTCATCTAAACACCCATAGTCTTATATCCAGGAGTCTCACATGAGATGTTAAATGAGGGACCACCTGTAGATCGATATCGATTATTTCTGGTCCTATACTTAGATGGGGAACAATATTTCTTCATTGAAAAATCCTGAAATTTGATATTTTACGATTAAAAGAATAGTCCGTTGCAGTGAAAAAAAGAACACCGAAAGTTATAAAAACAACATTTCAAATTCTTACCTGCTTAAAGGTGGAAAACACGGGATGAGATTGTCGGATGTTGATGGAGAGATGCTGCGAGAGAGCTGGCCTCTGCGTCTAATACCGCAACGCAACGTGACGGCTTACAAAATGTTCCAGTTCAAGGGCGGGGCCAAATGTCACGTGGGCATATTGGACGATTCAAAGGACATTCGAAGAATGCGTCATTTCCAGAATTGATATTTACTATTTGTGCCTAGGTGACATTGAGATAATAAAAGTAAAGTCAAATTTACGTTTCATGTTTAAAAAAAAGAATGTATGTTGTTAAATTGCCAACAAGAGCTCAACAGGTAGCTCAATACCCCTACTCACTGTCACAACGTAAGATTCTGCAGAGGATCCTGAACCACCTGACTCACTGTTGTGTTATATGGCATACATGTACAACTTGACACAAAACACTGCATCCAGTATACACACGGAGAATCATCACCATGTATTTGTGGGTTCAGCACTTATGGTTTTTATACTGCAGCGCACATTCAAACATATACTACATCATCTCTATGTTATTCACATTAATGTTTGTATGAGAATAAAACAAACAAACAAACAAAAAAAAAAAAAAAACAGAGACTGTGGAGCAAAAGGTGATATATATCTCATTGACAAACAGTGTTCTTAAATGTACTGAATCTTATAAATCACAATTTAGGAGGAATGGTGAAAAAAAGGAGTGAGGTATTCCAGGTTATAAAACAAAGCCTTAGCATTTGAGACAAAGGTCAATAACATTATGTGAAGCACAGTTATTTAAAGCAAATACATTAAAAAACCTTGAGTGAAAGAGTGGAATGAGATGGGAATGTCTGTCAGTGCTATATGCCTTCCTCTACAGTGGGAGCACTTCTGGCTAGGGTGGGGCCACGGTGAGATACTGATATCAGAGTTGGTATATCCAACCAAGGTGGCTAAAGTTACTATGTACAATGAGCAGGTGACCAACTGATCTATGAGTTTATGAGGAGAAAGAATAATGGATACTAGTACAAAGTGTTCAAATTTTTTTTTTTTCACAATTGAGAAGGCATATACAATAGAACTTTCTTAAAAGAAATGTCTTAGTAATAACAGTTGAATTAGCCTCAAAACCACTTGACAAATGTTTATATATTTCTTTAGTGTGACCATCACCTCATATTTAATATATCCTTAAGATGGGGCACATTGTGCAAGGAATTTCTTTCTTGGTGTGAGTGACTTTGATTTCAATTTTCAAAATATCTCAAAGCACCAAAATGTATATTCTATTCACGTGCTTCATTAAAATGTACATACATAATAAAATATGCGTTTGTGTCATGAAACTTCAAAAAATGTTTCATTTGTTTATTTACATGAAGCCTTGTTACACAAATAATTCTGTTTTACAACCGTTATCCTGAGATACATGGCTCTGAATCAACGCATCCACTGATTCCAAGTTATCCAGAGTAGGAGACAACTCTGGGGCCACTGTAGAGATGGGAGAACCTGAGAGGAGGTCACAGTCAAAATTGGGAAAGGGATCTAGAGTCAGGCCCCTCCGGGCTTTGGCAGGACGGTCAGGCCGATTTTTCAGTTCCAGGATGAGGTCCATGGGGGTCTTCTGCAGAAGTTGGGAGTCGAAAGGCATCCCGTGGAAGAACGTCTGCCGCTTAAAGCGCTCAAGTGTCCGTAGGCGACGCATCGGGGTTTTGCACAGGAGCTAAGACATTGGGGAAGAGAAAACTATTAGATAAGATACTGGTTGTTGTTGTTACCTGGGTTTAGATGGTCTGGATGTCAGGGATAACAAGAGCCTATAAGAAAGCTGAATGGGGATTAACAATATCTCTGAGTAAAAACTATGACCTGTTGTCATAAAAGTAGTTCTCTTAAAGTTGCTCTGATGCAGTATTCCAACCACCTCCAACTCAGATCAGTTCAATGATTTCTGACAGCTATTAGAGAAGTTTAAATTAGATAATGATACCATAAGAAATCTCACCTCAGTGAGCAAAAGAGAAAAAGGAGGGCTGAAGGTCTTGGGCATCTCATAGGGGCAGGAGCGTACTTTTCGTAACATGCTACAGTGATCTGGCTCAGGAGGCACAGGGAACTGATGAGACAAAGATGAGCAAAGAATGAGATATTTCTCACAACACAGTGTTCTGATGCACAAAGACAAGGAGACAGACACACACACGCACACACGCACACATACACTCACACAAACAGAAATAGCTAGGAGTATCAGAAATCACAGTGGAGTGTTACATCTAATTCAATAGGTCTGACAAATGTGTGAGAAGTTTGTTGCATATGCATACAATCCACGCACATATATGCCAGGACATTCCAATGCATACATAAGCAACATTATGATACAATATGTTAGAAATAAGATCATCCACAGAAGTGTGCAATGTTTTGCATGTGACACTATTCATGACCTCACCTTTCCAGTAGCCAATGCATAAAGCAGGATGCCAAGAGACCACCAATCAGCTGCGTGGCTATAGGGACCACCACTCAGCACTTCAGGGGCTAGAGAGAGAGGAGATTTTCCACAAGTCAAAGTTGTGCTGCTTCTGTTTCTGTATATCACTCAGTCTCTGGAGACATGAACCATTAGCCAGTCATTAAACACAAGTCCATCAAGACACTTAAATATCGTTTTATGCTTCTCTTCTTCTGATAAATCTCGATTGGTCATCTATTTATGCACTGCAGTATTCCTGCAGCAGGACAACAGGACTCTAATACAGGAAGGTGAGGAATAGCTTGTGCTTCCTGCAGTAGTATGAAGTCAATCAAAACATCTTTTCAAACAATGAGCTGATATCCGCTAATGCCACACAAAGCATGTTTTTCTCAGTTGCCAGCATGTTTTTTTTGAAGCTCCACAGCAAGCCTGAAGGGAGCAACACACACTCAGTTCTGTGTGAACATATACAGGAATCTGATGACTCCTAGTGTCGCAAGTTAGAAAAACCAGCGCTGTCACACCCATCCAGGAGAACGTGACTAAACTGTATTCCTTTAGACTTAAATGTGACAAATGAGACAACAGATCCAGCATTCTGTATTCTGAGATATATACCAAATATATATACCAAATATATGTACCAAATCTTAAGGGTGCCTTAAGAAGGTGCGTCATTTTGTATGCTATTAAAAGAAACCAAATTTGAGGGGCAGAGAGATTTTTTTTTCAGAAAAGAAAAATTAGACTGGATTTGTTCAGAAAATGACTGAAGAATGGATCACAGTTGGTGTTTTTAGTTGTTGGTTTTTTTTTTTTGCAGAGTCATGGTAGATTTACCCATGTACTGAATTGTTCCACAAATAGTGAAGGCCCTCCCTCCTCGTTCCAGACGTCGGGACAAACCAAAGTCAGCCAAACGCAGGTGTCCTGTAATATATTCCAACAATCATATTAAAATATACCAGACTGTTACACTAACAGACTTTGAATACACAAAAAGGAGTTGTTGTTTATACACACTTAAGTTTTAAATCAAGGATGGGTATAAGTATCACGTTTTTCACATGCGTTTTAAATACACAACAGTGAGCATAAGGAATTTGAAGGTAAACTGTAAGAAAATAACACAAACATAGTGTTACACATTTGTTCATTTGTGAATATATAAAACGTGTTCCAATGGGACTGTATGTTCTGGTTGCTGTGACAGTGGAATTAAGTTGGCAGGATCATCTGGAATGTTCCATCATGAATGCTTTTCATGGCTTATGTTGCTTTTACCTTGATCAGTCAGAAGGATGTTTTCCATCTTGAAAAAGACAAAGAAAAAGTAACATGTACAGTGGCTTTTCTTTTGCAGCATACAAACATTATAATATAGAGAGAAACTGATATCGATAATAACATTACTACCAAGTACATCACGTGAAGTTCTAAATCTTACAGTGCTTTCTTTGGTGATACAAAAACTAAAAATATGATTAAGTTTGGGCTGGGTCAACTAGCGTTTAATCAAATCAGGAACAATTCTTTTTAAAATTGATATTAAACTGGAGCATCTAATGAAAACACTGCTTACCTTCACATCTCGATGGATAATTCCAAAGTCATGAAGAAATCCTACAAGCAGAGGGAAGTTCAGTAAAGCCTAGTTATTGCAGTTTGGTGTTACAACTAAATACCAAGTTAGGAACTTGACAAATAAAATGGCTTTAACTGAGCAACTATATTGGTGAGGAAGAGCAAATATTCCCCACTCATTAACTTAAGTCTTCATTTTACATAGTCTTCTTTACTCAATCTCAATCAATCACATGGGTAATTCTGAATAGTACTATACATATATATTTATGACTTTTATCACAGCTGTCAGAGAGGATTGGATCTCCCTAAGGCAACTTAATAAATATTCTCTCTGCAGTATTTTTAGTTTGGGAGAAAATTAAGGGTGTGGAACTTCTGAGCATTTAGAATACATTTTGAAGTATATTTATTCAAAGGGAAACAGACGTGTCGTGGGTAAAGAATCTGGATTTCATTTTTCTCAAATATTTAAAATATGTATTTTATGTACAGTGTAAGTACCCACCAAGAGCAGTACCCAATTCAGCAGAAAATACTCTCACGGCATCTTCCCCAAACTGACCAATCATCACCCAGTATGTGTACAGGTCCCCTGTACTGCAGTAGTCACACACTGCATAGAACAAACAGTCATAAGATAGTTATGGAACTGCATGTGAAAACACACACACACACACACCATTATTATCATTAGTGGAAAGAGGCAAAGACAGACATAATCATATTGGGAGGTGACTGCATACATACAAACCATCCATTAAGGTACAAAAATCATTTTGTTTTGACTCTGTGTATCTGAAAACATCACTATCAGATTATGCATTCGTGACATGTTTGTGACATGTCAGTGGCATGTTTGTGTAACACTCATACAAGAACAGAGGAAGTGGGACACCAGCTGGCAGCCAACAAAAGAGGAAGAAATATCACATGATAACTTCAGGGGTGTACCAGAGGGAAGCACGTTTTCCTCACAGAAAGTACGACAGAAAAACCAGGGGGTTGTTGGGAAAGGGTACAGAGGTCTGGGGGGTGGACATGTGGACGTGCACTGTGGTGGGTCTGCAGGGAGTCAGTGGTTGGGTGTAAAAGATAACGCGGACCATAAAACTCTTAAATTACATGCTAAAATGATTTGACCATTGAACTTCGTCTAAACAAATTAAACCACTTTGTATTCATCGCAGTGTGTTTTGAAATGGCATATTTCATTTCTGAGTGTCTGTCAGGGTTGATGGGTGACATTCAGTTATTGCCCTTGCTCTCACCAGAGAGTTTGCTTAATTGCAATGGTTGGTGGGTTCTGTGGCTTATTCAACATTACAAGAGGAACACAGCAATACAGACAGCAACATCCATAGGCTACTCCAGATATGCCCGAGAGGGGTGGAAGCGGTAGTTTGACAGGTCATTTGTTAAGCAGTTATCATGCTGGGATACATGAAATTTCTCAAGTCATACTTTTATTGCAAGTTTTAGCACCCACCTAACTGGACGATTTAAGATATTCCTTACATAAACTGCCTAGATGACATGTCTGTGTTAACTATCTCATGCAATACTTTCAAACCAGTCCTATGGGAGCCGTCACACCAAATATTTGATTTCAGCTCAGCCTTTGCATACCTGACTCAAATTGGAACTGATTATCATGCTCTGGATTAGTTGAATAGGCTATCAGTTCTGGCTCAAAACAAATATTCAGGACATAGTTTCTATAGGCATGGACTGAGATACACAGGTGTGATTGCTGAATTTGCACCTGTGCTCGCATTGATGCTGCAGGCATAAAGACTTAATTACAAGCTAACAAGTCCATAATTCAGATAATAAATATTTTATCACGGACTTTAGTGTACAGGAACATTAATCTGTTCTACTTTTGTATTTTGCCAGTGTTAATTGAGCTCTTAATGGAAAGGTAAATGCAACCAAGGCCCTGTGTTTTCCAGCCAGCCTCTCACAACACAAGAGGAGAGAAAGGGTCCAGCTGTAGGTAAAGGAGACATTTCTTTATCGATCTCTGATTGTTATAACCGATTTCAAATTAAATATAACAAAAGTTAATTTGTCTCACTTCATCTCCTCTACTCTTATACAACACATGGGTGTTTAACTATTTCACTAATATTCTACATCCATTTCTGAACGATATTAATAATGTTGATATAATTAGACTATCAACACATTGGAGTGGGAGTGGAACTGAATACAGGGGGGCTGGACAAATAGGAGGCGTGGCTACCTGTGGGAGCGGATGGTCACAAGGTGATTGGGTGCTAGGGAAAACTGACACTCTTGTGGGGAAAAGCAGGAAGAGAGGAACGGCCTGGGTCTTTATGCTATGAATGACTCACTAATGTAGAGGTGGCGCTGGGTCTGCCAGCAGTCCTGTAGGTCATGGACAAAAGGATGGTGGACCTGACGCTGCAAGGCAACAATCAAAACGACAAGAGCATAGGCAGACTGAGTCATAAACCTCCAGGGTGACCCTTAACTCTACTTCTGACAGGAGAAGATCTGAGAGTGGAGGTTAGGAGAACTTGCAGAGGAAGGTGATCTTTTTAAAGCTCCACATATCCATATTCGTCTTTGGGAAAAAAAAAAAAAACATCTTTGTGATGTGCGTCCCTTAGATTTCCATGTGCAGGTCAGATACAATCGCCAAATGTCACCGAGTGAACTGGATTTGCTGGACTACATGTTCTTTTCAACCTATTATCAATCCATCATTGATTTAAAAAAATGGATAAACATAGCAAAATGGAAGACAGAATCATGATTTGAACTGAATTTACCTGGACTATAACCTCCTCTTTAGACTGCTCCAGTACGCCCAGTCGAAGGATCTCAGATTTAGGTATCACCTACATAAACCACACAGAAACATGCATTAAAATACAGAACCCATACAAAACGCGACACCAGGCAGTCCTCAGAACTGAATGTGAGACTTTAACGTGATAACACAATATTATCATGCATTTGAAATCAATTCGCAATGTTAGCTATGTTACAACTTCCCCACTACATGAGCTTGTTCATCACAATTGAAAAACTTCTCTGTTATAGAACTGATCTGCTGAGACTGCTATGGATGGATGAGATTAAGAGTGTATTTTACCTTCACTGCATATGTCTTCTGCTTGGACTTGTCCTTCACTTTTAAGATAGGACCAAAAGATCCTTTGGCAATGTAACCTAGAACCTGAGGGCACAACAGAGCACATCACTTTGATAAAAGGTAAGAAGAGCTGAAATGACAAGGTTTCTTACTTTCTTTTGACTATTTCATCACCAGTCACCTTTACTTTATTCCTGCAAAAGAAATGGATTCAGCGTCCAAAAGAATGATATTGTGGTTCAACTCACTGATACCTAAACATCAGCCAACAAAACAAGGACTTAATGCATGGATGTGACACTTGTTTCTTGGATGGGAAGAGAGATTACAATGGCCATTTTTTCATACGTTTTTTTAGTGAGTTTGGAGTCATGCCTTGTGGTCTATAAAACATCTAACTCACATTAGAATAGAAATAAACATTAGTTAGAGTATTTAAGTTTTGAAATATGGAAAACAAAAGGGTAAAAACATAGTCATGGATGACTAGGGCAAAGCAAGACAGAAGATAAACACATGTGTGCAAAGTTCTGAAACAAATGACATAATTGATTCTTCACCTTCACTTAGCTCTTCCTGTCTCCTACCTGAAAGTGTTCATGTCCCGGCACATTACGGTGAGGAAACTCAGGCAGGAACATGGATATGAAGCCAGGGAGACTCCACTCCATACGCAGTTTATCAGGGCCTGGTAATAGCATGTGCTCAGGGATGGAAGACTCTTTGTCCTGAATCATTCTTCGCGTCCCAAAGTGGAGCTGGTTGAGTCGGCAAAGCCCAGATGGGAGAGTGATTCCCATGCTGGAGAGGAAACGTCGCCATCCAGATGAGCTGGGATTCTCCTCTGACCCTGTGTGCTGCAGCCTCTGTAACACATGGAGCATATGTAATCCACGCAGTGTAACACGTGACATCACTGAACATTAATTTAGTCAGCTCCATATGTGACTCAAGTGCTAGAGTGAAGATCTTTTCACAGTTGAAAGAACATCTCCCCAGCAACTCATATGAAGTCAAGAGGGAGACTGCTTATATGAGTAAAATATTTCACGAATAAATTATTCGTAGCAAACCATTTAAGTCTACGTTGCAACTGTGCATAAAGTCGTTTATTGCTGAATAAAATGGGAACTGGTTATGACTTCAAGAGGCGCACTATTCTATTTGTATGTGACCTGTCATGCAGAAGAATGCGTCACACATTAAGACAATCACTAATTTCACTGACGCCCTAAAGCAAACTTTAATGTGTTCAGACAGTAAAACAGAAAGCCATATGCATCTGTTTAAGAGAAACAATAACTTCAATAACGAACACTTTTACACCACAGTGTCTAAGCTGTTTCATTCGTTGTTACTCTCGGTCTCACAGACACTGGCTTTTAAAATATAAGGTAGCCTATAATTTTAGAATTTGACTATTTATGTTGGCTACCGAAAACTGAATCATGTTACAATCCTCGATGCCTCCGAAATGTGTATGCTGCATAGGCTACTGGAACTTCATCCGAAGACGGTAAAGGAGGTTATATTATCAATTCTTTACCTTTAAAAGATATCAAATCAGATGAAACTACGCCTGATCATAAAATGGAGGGGGGAAAACAATGCGTTCGAGTTGGTCCACTGCTTTTCTTTAGAGATCAATTCAACTGCTCCAACTAAGACACTGCCCAATAGAGTTGAGTTACCAACCTTAGTGCTCTTGCTACCATCGGCGCCCATCACATACGGTGATCTGAATCCTTACTTCATTCTATCGCTGGTTATTAATAATGTTCATCGTGTAGTCAGTTTGGAGACTCTCGATAACGTTCACGTTTTAGACGCTGGAGCAACAGAATGTTTCCGAAAAGGTAAAGCACTGCGGACGAAATATAAGTACATGCTTCTACATCAGTGTGAGACGAAAACGTCAGGATTTGCGATGTATGGCGACGTAAACAACTTAATCTCCGTTACTGCCGCCCCCTCTCACATCCGCCTCCAACAACAGTGTCCAATAAAATGGCTCACCTCTCCCTGTCAGTCCTCCTACGTATCCATCACCCCCCGCATAGAGGGGCCGTGAGAACTGCTGGGTTCTGATTAATTTAGCTTTACTCAGAATATATAAAAAATTTAAAGCCGAATCTCCAAATGTTGCCGCATTAAATACGGCATTTAAATCGTCCGACTTCATTAAGAAAAATTCGTTTTGACTGAAATGTGTCTCATTAAAAGGTAGTTCTTGTTGAGATAAACACAGAAGGCATTATTTTAAACTTGTATTTATCTGTTTCAAATGTCAATCATGAATGCAGTCGAAGAGGGGAAATTACATGTGAATTGTGCTATTTGCCGTGTTGATAGTCCGCATGAACATCAGTTCTGCTGTTTCATAACAGTATCGTGTCAATTGTTTAGGACAGTTTCTTCTCTTTGCTCTCTACCAATATGAACATAACAACATGATGATGATGATGATGAGCAGCCATAAAATGGGGACATCAAAGAAACAATGAGCAGAAAACAAGGAAATCAAATTCATAATGCAAACTGAAGCTGTCTATTACTGTTCATGTAAAACAAGCAGCTATGTTTCAAATCATGTCATTTTCTCGTGCTCCATAAATTCTCACGTTTCCTCATGCTCCAGATATTTAACATGGGACACTCTCTCTCTCTCAATATTACAATCAGAAGATTAGAGGAGCAAAACAATTGCCAATGCATAACAGCTATCAGCTATCTAATACATGTTCTGTTTCAACAGATGGATTAAAAGTAAGATAACAATTTACTCAGTGTTGGATTTGCAGAGCATTGGTTTAACCCAGCTGACTGGGATGAGAGTTTTATCCAACTTAAGAAGTAAACTGGATACCCAATGGGTGAATTATTTATAACTCACAGAATTCATCATTGCTTATTTGACGATGATGAGTGATGAATAAATTATAACTTCATCTTCTATGTCAAGTTAGGTTAATCTCACTTAATTACACCAATTAAATGTTGAAAAATGTGTGCAAGTTGGCAAGCACTGAAAATAAATTTTTGGAATTATATATATACAACATATATAAAAATATATATGATATGTATACAATACACATACAATACATATATACAAGGTCAGTAGTAAAACTACTGAGGTAATGAGCTATGTTTGATAACAGAAAAAGAACATTTTGACCAAAACTTATTCTATAACTTAATTTTTCAGTAATTGAGAGGTCTACGGTGTTATTTGGATGGAGACCTGTTGCCTTCTTGTTCTTCTTGCAGCGGCAGATTAAGTTCTGGATCCTTCCACGTACCCAGAACTCAAAGAGACTAACTTTGCCCTCTGAGTTAAAAAAAAAGAAAAAAAAGAGACAAACACGTGAGAGAGATCTAAATTAACAATTAAATGCATTATTAAAATAACAAGGGAAAACCTCCCTTTTCACCACATATTCCATATCCATGTGATCATATATTGACAAATGCAGTAGAATCATATCATCAGCGCACACAGGATACATTCACAGAGCGATGAGTCTCATAACTGATAAATGCTCTGTAACTGTGTTCTGTTCTATAACTTTGAATGTGGCCAATGATGTCAAATGTTCTGTCGCTGGGAAGGAACTACAGATAAAGTGGGTCAGGTATGGATTTTTTTTCCAGTAACCACTCATTATAGGAGTGTCATGGAATCTTGAATACTCCTATGAGACTTTCTATATGTTTTTGCCCCATTTTTCTTAATCCATCCTGCCCACTGAACAGCAGTAGCTCTCATATATCCTTTAAGTTGTCTGTTTGGATTTAAGCCCTGTAATCATTGACTTGCTGGCTATATCACGTTACTGTGATTATAGAGGAAAAAATGAAAAAAGATAACAAATACGAAAAAAACAACCACAAGAATATATGCAAAGATAAAAATTCAAGAATGAGGAGTGAATGGAGCTGACAAGACAGAAAATTAAAGTTTCTCATACCTCACAAGAGAGCTGGCATCTTTCTTCATTGCATAGAGCAGGCACATTTTAGTAATACATTACTTCCCTAGTGCTTCAGGTGATGAGCATACTGGGTGAGATTTTTGATCCTTCCTCCATCTTTCAGCTCCATTTAGTCAGCACTTCTGGAAAGTCCTCTCAAGTATAGTTCAAGCAATATATTTTAGATGACTCGGTGGTATTCTTGGAATAACTGAAAGATGCCTCAGCAGCCAAGCACAAGGTCCTTAGGGGAAACTGTATTCTTTTTTTAAAAACAAACAAACAAACATTTCCAGTCCAACTCTAAGTTCTCTCTGCTTCCATGCAACTTAAACCTATAACACCGTTTACAAGTTTATTGACTGACACTACACTTTATTCATAACTGTACCCAAATATTAAGATGTCGAGCTCATCGTTTTGTAATAAAACTACATCTCTAAAGTTCAGGCATCTTTGTGAACAGATATTTAAAACAAAATGCCTCTGCTTCCTCTTAAGAGGGATCTCCTCACATTGAAATCACGGGGAAAAAAAAAATCAAATCATTTTCACTCATAGGACTGTATGTTTACACATAATTATTTTATTATGTACTGTAAAAATACCATTCAACTCACTACTTTTTTCTCCCAAGACAGTAAAAAAGACTTCAAAAGCAGACAAGACATCATGCTCTTCACGTTTCCAAATATAAAATGTAATCAAAAGCTAAAAAAGTCACAGTTTTAATGGATGCTTTAGTGTTTTTAACTAAGTCAAAAACATCAAAAGTAATCTAATACTTTCAATGATCTCCTCACAGAATTTTACCCTTTTAATACCAGCTCGTTCAAATTAAACCAATTTTTAATTTACAGTTTAAAACCAATTTATCTGAATGTGTATAATTCTGCATTTGGCACAGCTATTGCTTTCTGAGTGATATGTACTGATTCACTTGACCTGTGCAATTACTGTATAAAGTTGCATGCACCAATTTTCCCTCAGAGGTAAAACAAGGAAAAGAAAAGTTCCTTTGTGACAAGAGGTCTAAAAAAATTAATCAGAAATACACATACACAAAAAAATAAAACACATGGTAAACATAACTTATAACATTTGTTAACTAATGAGTGTGCTTACCTATTTGTTTAGTGTTAGTACTGTTAATATTGCATTTAAATTTGGATATACATTTTGGTCCCACTCCTTCTGTTAGAGATTATTAGCCTAAAATATGGCACTCTGCCTAAAATAGTCTGTATGGCTTTTCAAGGTAATCAGAGGAAGATATTCATACAGTGAAAATAAAGCAAAAGCACATTACTCAGACACAGTGGAACAACCACTGATCTCCCAATGGATGGTGGAAACAAGTATATCATCAGTGTTAAATCAGCCGACAGATCAAACTGTATTCTTTGGCTTGTATGCTTACATACTAGCACACAGTTGTGAAGACAATGGCATTAGTTGTGATACAGATAATACATAAAACGTGGAAACAATAACTGTGAAAAGTGCTACTCTATAAGGTGTAACATCTTCTTATAGTTTTGCATATGCTTGACAAGGCTACAATCATAGAGTATTGTCACATATAGACCCAATAGTACAGTAACAGAGTAAAAGTGTTGCGTGATCCCTTCTTCAAGGCACTTCATGGACGCTGGCACTCCATTACGTAAGCCTGTCTGTGGACTGAACCTGTAGCTCTGTAGAACCCCTTGTGATTCCAGAAGAACCAATCTACAGCACAGTTTGTGCAGAGGCCTCGTTTGGCTGTTTCATGGCCTGGGTGCTGGAGGGATGAGACTGTGGAATTAGTTAAAGGATTAAAGGGTTTCAGACATAGCTTAAGCTTTAGTAACTACACAAGTGTTCTAGCAAAAAAATTCAGTGCAAATGAATCCACACACTCTGTGATCACGTTTACAGGCCTGTTGCTGAAGCAAACAGCTTTTTACCGAAGAGTATAAATCAGTTAAGCCTTTACAATTATATGAAATCACAATAAAACACGCATTTTCCTCAGTCGCAATCAATGAATTAAACAGCCACTGCCCAAGTCAATAACCACAATTAAAAAGTCAGTATTAGTTAAATTCCTGATCTTACAATACTGCAGTATGAGAGAGGGGTGCTGAATTTTTTTTTTTTGGAGCTAGTCTACTGCTAAAGCCCTCATAATCATAATGGCCGTTCAATGGTAGTTTAGTCAAATTAGCCAGGTCCTAAAAAGTATAATCAGTTTTATTATTTATAATATTGTTGTTCATCTTGTTTTGCTTCATGTTTTAAATATAGCACATAAATGCCAGAGCACTTCAGGGAGTCTTGCTTTAAGATTATTTAATTGTTTTTAAAATTTAATTTAAATTCATTACAGCAGCTTTATTTTTTTATTTCATGTATCTAAATGTAACAAATTCACTCACCAGTAGCCTGCGCAACAGCGCTGACACTGCACTAAATGTGTGGATGACATAGAAAAAGAATCAAAGGCACGTACCTCAGATTTTCTTCCGGATAAGAGAGGACCTAATTTTGCTGCTGACAGAATGAAAAACAAGTTTTAATCCTGCTTTTGGAACAGTCTACAGTGCATTTGTCACAATCTACAAAATCTATTTGAAATAAGTAACACTTCTTATATGGAAAGCAAACACTGCCTGTGCACATACAATCAAATACGACTTCAATTTGTGTACTCTAAGCTGATCATTTGTGATTCATGGATTGTTAATGGGGTTTCTGGTACTTTTAAAATCTAGCTGTAGGGAAGATAAGCCTTTAGCAATGGAAGCTATCAACTGTAATCACATATTAAAACGGTTCATGTAAAAACATTCTTATTTTGAATAAATATGTTGTCAGTACACTCCTGCTTTAGTGTGGTAATGCCCTGTCTTGGCACTTGTGTTGAATTTACTCACCGGTCATCCCTCCCTATGATGTCATCGAAAGCCCGGGAGAGGCGCTTCAATTTCCGGAGACCGCTGGAGACGCTGTCCAGGTCCCGTTCAAACTGCCTTTAACAGACAAGAGCAAATTCAAAGCTCCAGTCACCGCAGTTCAGCACATCATTCAGTGACTGAGCACAGCGTGTCCCACTCGAGGCATTGTAAACTTTTAAAAATTACCACATAAAACTGAAATCATGTCGCTACGAAAATCACTCCAGATAACTGTAATATAGTGGATGTAAGAAATGAAACCAATGATATCTTGGCAAATTAAATGAGCGTGTTGATGAAGCACTTTTAGTGTGCTAATCATTCACTGTCAAACCATGGTACTTACTTAGGAGCTTTCACATAACCTTACCTCCTCTGGTTCATGGTCTCTGGTGAGGCGAAGGGGCTTTGCAGCGCTGCCATACGAACCAGCTGCCTCCGTGTACGTCCTGTTCTCACTGCCCTCACAGCAGAATCACTGCTCTCCAGGGCATGGGCTGCTTGAGGTGTTCTTTTGGTGGCTGACCTTGTGACACGTTTTGGGGTGACACCAGAGACAAAGGGGCCTGAACCAGAAGCAAGGCGTCTTGGGGTGCAGCTGATCCCTGCTGGTGAGAAGTCATTCTCATCCCCCTCAACACCTGCTCCTGGTGTCCTCACCAAACAATCTTCACGTGACCGTAGGCTTTTCTGGATTTTCTGATTGCATTTGAGGGAAAATTGGAGGTTGACTATGTAAATCATTCAAGGCCTGACAGAATATATGGCAGTGCAAGAGAAAAACAAACTTTTCAAAAAATACACTGGTTAAAAATCTAAATAAATGAACCTGATATGCGCCTCCGATTGAATTCTTCGCAGTGCGCGCCAGTTTGTGAACAGTTTTAGTCTTCTGGGTCGGCATCGAGGCCAAATCTTCGGGGACGTTCACGTTGGACTGCACCGACTTCAGAGGCAGTCTTTTCCGAAGGGACATCCGCAAAGAATTCAGGGATGTAGAGGAACGCAGCTTCCGGAAGTGGTCCGGTTCCTCGGGGGGACTATCAGGGCCCGAATCGCCAAGGACATCGTATGTCCGCCAGGCTCTCGTTACTGCAGCGTCCACTCCATTAATGACTGTAGAAGCCATGTTACACCTTCAAAGAGTAGCAAAGGGGACCAAGTATATTGGATTAATAAAGATAATAGCTTGATATAAACTTTCTGCATTATGGACAATCTGAGCTTTGGCATGGACTTTGTAACCAGGCTTATTATGACTGCACTGTCTTAGACACAAAATCAGCACGAGTAAATTGATGCAACTAGTTACGTGAATCGTTAGAACAGAACCTTGATCACGAAATCATTACGATAACACAGACGCGATTCCAGTTTGATTTTATTCTAACTTTGAGGCTGGTTTGATAGATATTCTGAAGTTTATAAAAGACTAATTCACGTTGATTCGCACAGTAGCCAACTGTAACTAAATAACTTTGAATACTTTGGTTGTGTAGCTAGGCTATAACAACTACAGCCCCTCTTTAGCGTTTAATCATTCACTTCATAAGTCCCGATACAATAGCACATGTCAAAGACGAACGATTAGTAATAGTGAGGTAGTCAATGAATCTTGTATCAATGTACAAAGGCTGTATACCAACATTTAAAAACGAACCCCAGATAATAATCGCTCGTTAGCATGGCCGGGATGCATTTAGCCTGATGCGATTCATCTCTTTATAGCCACCACGCCATCGTCAATATAAAACAAATATAACCATAGTCCATATAAAATCAAAGAAAGTTCTGTAGTATTTTAAAGAAAGAATAACGTCACTAACAATAAAAGGACAATCACTATTGAAACTCACTTTTTGTCCTGCTTTAAAACGTGGGGGTCGTTCGTTCTGATGTTTACTCCGAGATCCCGAACTTTTCTGCTTCTCTGCTTTTGAATTTGGCGGACTTAACAGACCACTCCCTAAAAAGGCCACCGGCGAACAATGGGATATGTCGACTACAACAGTCATCATCCAACCAGCCCAGAACGGTCTCACAACATTTATAACACTGCAAACAAGTTATTGTTTGTTTGTTGTCTCAACGATAATGTAATGTCACTGAACATACACTATAACACAACACGATATTTTAGGGATGTCTGTTACATGATCAAAGATGCGAGACGCAAAAAGCAACATTATGCGAAGTTGCTGTTTGCTCGCTCTCACGTATTTATTAAAGTAGGGGAAGTTCCGAGTGCAGTCGCCAGATGGGTCTTTGAAATATCGTTTAGGCTTGGGACTGCAAAATCTGAAGAACATCAGGTTATTGCACAGTCCATCAAAAAAAAAGCATCAGGCATCTTTACCATCTGTCCATAGTTGTCGAGTCGATCGTCCAGATCGAGATAGGATGTACTTGCATTTTAAAAAAAGATTTGGTGCCCAAGGATTTGGGGTGTGTCATTTCTCAGATCACATGCACAAGGAGTTCTTAATATTACTCAAAAGTCCATGCAGTAATGTCCAAAGTGCCAGAGGATGATCTGGAAAAAATTGTGTACATGATTAAAACCAGTCTTAAGCTGTCCTAGATGGCCTCTAAAATAGTGCTGGATGACTGGACCTGACGTATTAGGAGCCTAGGATGAAAGGTGGACAAATGTGAAGCAGTGAGTGACTTATACAAAAATCAAATCAAATTAAATTGAATTTTGCCCATTATTGATCAGTAAATCAAGGAAAGATTAAGGCAAAATAACTGTGTAAGACTTGTGTGACAACATTTATCAGACGAGTCAGTCCTGTTTTTCTTCACTGATTTTCAGTCCTGTCTTTAAACTGATTTGAGTTTTACTTATAAAGTTGCCGCCTGATGTTTTAGCATTTGTCTTCTGTTGAGAAGCATCCTGACTTTAGAATATTGGTTTGAGTGTGCTGAATTGATTAAAAAAAAAAACTGGTAATGCAAGCAATTGTAGCATATCACGCATGGCTACCCTCACTGGCTTGCCAGTGACTAATTTCATTGGCGATGTTATATGCTCCTTAATACACTACTTAACTGATGACTTGATTCGACCAATTACAAAGTAGCGTTTTCTATTGTTGTATGCTTGACCAATCATAGACTAGTTCGATTAAGTCATCAGTAAACCGATAAGTATTTTATTTTTACCCCGAGCCCGTCAGTTGGGGAACAGTTTAGAAACCATCACAAGTCTATATTTTGATATGGGTCATTGATGTTGGCAGATTCAGGAATACAACTTTCGTAGATTCCTCTGAACAAAATACGGAAGTTTGAATAGGACCCAATGAGCGGAATTAATTTTCTGGCCACAGCCGCCATTTGTCGGTGGTGCGACGATAATTCAATGGGTGCCACTGTCTGGCTATACAAGCGACGGGATGACGTCACGCAAATCCATTCTCACTCATATTCTATGCTGGGACTCTCTTCTAGGTCTCGAGGGGGCCGCCCCGACGGCAGAAAGCGGCCACTCCGCCCACTTCCTCGCTTGCTGTACATTGAGTGAGAGGAGCGCCGCTTTTGTGTACCCATATTCGGCCACCACTCACTTGTACCGTTTCTTCACCGGCTGCCTATACCAGGCATGGCAGACGGCTGCATCCCGACATGGCAGTGCGACATTACACCCTTGACTTCAACCTTTCAGCGCCAGGTAAATTCCAGTGCAACATCTACTGGACCAAGGTTAGAGGGGGCACAACTGAAATTGCATTACAGAACAGGGGGCCTCCGCGCTATTGCAGTATGCTGTTGATTCTCTAATAACTGCCTGGCTGTTAAGTTGTTGCCACTGGACAGGTCTTAATGGGGAGAGGTTCTTTATATTCAACACCACCATTGATCACGAATCCTCACGTTTGGACTTATTGTTATTTGACCTGCTAAGCACAACATTTCCCATTTTAGCCAAAGCTAGTGTGTCCCGTTCTCTGAGTGGCGACTGTGTATTATAGATTTGAATGGGCTCAAGCCTCTTGGGTAGCAGGTCAGCTAGCTAACAAATAGATGTCATTTGCTAAACTTCTTCAACCTTTCGGAAAAGGCTAGTATTTCGTCCTATAATCCAAATGTACTTAATAGCCGTTTCCAGTTACTGGCTCTGGGTAATGACAGTTAACTAGCTCGCGAATTTGCATCACTTTCCCGCGGTCTATGGCGAAGAAGGAGTTGTCAGGCTAATGTTAGTGACCGCTATTAATTTTTTAAACGGTGGAGTGGTAACTATAGTAATATTAGACAATAGGGTGGTACACGAAGTATTGATACGAGGCTAACTACATCAGTTGCAGCAGCGTGTTCGAGACACATCACAAGTCTTCAAATTTGGCACGTAGACCGTGTCTATCTTTTACCATGTGCTTGACCTGGAATTAGCTACTGCTCCGAATTCAATGGCACTCTCAAGCGCTGAGAGCTACCACTGCTAATAATATCGCAAGCCGATAAGACTTCAGCTAGCTAGTAGTAACCTGCAGTAGTCATTAAGCGTGTAAATACCTTTTTTCTTTCTGGCACACGTTTCACGTGAGAGCTGCTGTGAAAGGTGTCATATAACGACCCTCTCAGTTATAAAACCTTGCTGTCAAATTGCATACAGCTTCACAAGTACAAACTAGCAAAGGCACACACTTTACCGTCGATGCATTGGAGACACCGTCTTGGACAAGAAAACATCGTGAATGAGTTTAAAGTATTCTCATATTCGAGATACATCGCTTCATATGATCATTTTGTGAGAATCTTTCTGTGGAAACAGCATAGTAGGAGTCAAGCATCTTCAAGAACCAGTTCTCCAGTGGTGTATCTTTGACAAACCAGGCACTGAATTGTTTAAACAAGTAATTGGAGATGAATGAGAACTGTTAAGGTCCTCCTGCAGCACATAGCCCCCACTTGCCCACATCACTGCAATGTAAGGAAAGATCACATTCACAACTCTTATGTTCTCTACTTGTTCTCCATTCCTACCTTCCCACAGCTGACCTTCCTGCAACTGTACGGGGGCTACAGTCCATATTTCAGGAGCAGGAAATGACAGAGACTGTCCATGACACAGAGGGACATGGATACCTAGCCACCTTTATTGGCAAAAACGGCAGGTAAGACACCATCACCCAAGGATGTTCAACGGCCGGAGTGGAGCTTGGTTGGCCAAAGCAGCTGTTTGCATTTGCCATTGAACAGTCTCTGAAAGCTTAAATCGTTAAAATCAGACTAAAAGATGTCGCAATGATGTGGCAGTTGGATTTGTCTTCTAAGTGTTATGTACACACTAAACTGGCGCAATCCATTCAGTTCCTTACATTTTCTTAAAATACTTTTTAAACCAATCAGAATGCACTATGCCCCCTATGCCATGCCCCTAGAAAAGAGAAGTTTTTTATTCCTAAAAGTGAAATGTCAAGCCTTTGCTTCAGGTTTAGTCTACAAGGAGATAAATTATTGTTATTGATTTGGTTGTTGAAGTTATCATGCTAACATCTGAGATTTAATTAAAATGCAATAGCAGTAGAATTAATACTGACATGTAGTGTTAATTTGCCCTTGAGCAAGGCACATTGTGCTTAACATACGAAGGATGTACTAGATCAGCCCTGCTGGATTATTACCTGCTACAGCATTCTTGCCTGTGAATTGAATTGAACTGACTCATATTTGGTTTGGATTCAATGGCATATTGTCTGCGGAAAACCCAGAGTCTCACGGCCCCAACGTTTTGACAAATAGCAAAAAAAGATTGATTTGTTTGAGTGGAAAAATATGCTTTTTTCCAAATACTTTAAATCGTGTGTCTAATGTTCTCAGGCACTGCGTGTGTGCTTGTACTGTGTTTAGTCTATGTGAACTGTGATAGTGTGACTGTTGTACATGGTATGTGTACGTTTCAGGGTGGAGAGAATCCAAACCACAAGTGATACAAGATAGGACTTGAGCAGAGATTGCATTCTCTGTGAGGTTAAAGGACAGCTTTGACAGTTTCATTTGTAAACGGTTAACCAATATTGTACCAATGCGGTAGTTGACCATCTTGAGGAAAACACAGATTTCCCAGACCATAATTATAAATCTTGAGAAAAGTGAAGGGTAGGGCACTCTTTGGCAGCACACAATGTCGTACAGTTTTCTTGTTCATCAGACCTGATTACATGCCACAGTTACATAGTCTTTTCACACCCCTCCCTTGACAGCTAAGCACAATTTGTTTACTTGAACCAACGTGGGTTAGACAATAATAATGACCACCACCATGCCTACAGTCTGTCAAAACTGCAGGTGTGCTCCTGTGTTCAGACAATTTAGAATGACCATTGATTGGCTAGTTAAGTGCATCCTCTGGCCAACAATGAAGCAGCGTTTAGATGAATGACGTTCCTGCTTTGGTGGCTTTGTGTGTCTGATCTAAGGGCTTTGGAGCTCACTTCCTGTTTTGTGTGTAGTTAGTGGTAAACAGATGGCCACCCTTTGTGTTGGCCTAAGCTGGGATGAATCTAGCCTGGGCAGCACCACACACACATGCACACTTTGGGGTAAGTTCTCAGTTTTAGTCACCACCACGTTCAACGCAGCATAACCTACAGTCTACCTTCCAAAGCCAGATGGGCTTCCTGCTCTCACCCAGGGATGATTGGATGGATTTTCACTAAAGAAAACACTGCAATGTATCTCCTTTCCCGTTCACATACATGGCCGTTTCCTGAGAGCTTGAGCTCAGAAACATGAGGGGTCTCTGGAAACCAGTCATTCCTGTGCTGATGCAGGTCAAATGCCAGCACACAAACAGGCATATCAGAAATGTACTGGTGCATCTCCTCTCCACTGGAATGCTAATACTAACAGAACTTGTTCAAAAACCCGTAGAGCGGGTTTCTTCCCCACAGACACAACCGACAAAATGTTACGCAAAATGTGCAATATCGTAACTTTTTTTTTCTCTAATCAACATCTTCAAGGGAAAAAAAGCAGTGACTTAAATGGTTAATCCTTGCTACAGAGATTGAATTAAAATGGTCAAACGTCATAAATTGCAGTCTCGGAGTGATGGTACATTGAGATACATTTTTGGAGCAAGGTCGAAGTAGTGTTGTGAGATATTTTGTCATTGTTTCTATTGGAACAGGCTCTCACTTTTTGTTTGTTTGTACTTGTTTCCCATTCTCACCAGGTTTGCTGTTCTGAGAGTGCACTCCCGTGGTCTAGTTACCTTTGATCTGCAGTGTTGCGATGATGACGATATGGCACAGATAGACAATGTAAGTTATTGGGCTGTTAAACTGCTGAACATCCTGGACAGTCAAAATGACCTTTCTCACCTCAGCCAAGCCCTCTGGAAGAATTTTGCCACAGCTGTTGTGTCCTACATGTGCACACCATACAACAGGCGAATCTTCGCCTTTTTTGAGTCCTCTAAAGTGTTTTTTTTAAGGGTCAAATTAAGAAAATGGGATTAATGTGATTTAAGCTGAAAATGAAACAGTATGTTATTTATGTGGTATCATGTGACTTCATGCTGACGTCTGTAAATAAGTCCCTGTATCTCTTCACAGCTGCTGAACACACTGGAGAAAAAGCTGAAGGCTCTCCTGCATGGGAATATCCGCAGGAGCAAGAGGCAAGAATCTGTAGTTCTCGTGTGTTCGTTCTGTTTATTTGTTTCGAGGTTAAAAGTGACTGAAGAGCTCTGTCTTTGTTGGCTCTTACAGGCTGCCTGCATTGGTACGGGGTGGGAAAGTGGACAAGTACTGGCCCACAGCTGATGGCAGATTAGTCGAGTATGACATTGATGAGGTTGTATATGAGGAGGACTCTGCTTACCAAAACATCAAAATCCTGCACTCACGTCAGTTTGGCAACATCCTCATCCTCAATGGAGATGTCAGTAAGTTATGCAAGATCACATCCACGTTGTAACATGACCTCTTCCCTTCGATGATGGTACAGTGTGAGTCTTATGTCTGTGGAGCACATTAAATGCAACATGGTAGCAATGCGTTTATTAGCATTGGTTACTGTGTGTTATTAGCTTAATATCAATGCTGAGTGAGCTGTATGCTTGCACATATGCCCATTTTTTAAAGAAACTTTTTTTTTGGTTTACTGGATTTTCAAACATCAGAACTACTGTCCTACCAAGGAGGTAGCTTTTCCCCCCTCCAATCTGATGAAACTTTGAAGATGATACTTTGATACTTAAGTATTATTACTGAGTGTCTGGACTTCAGATCACTTCTATTACATTTCCTACAAATGATGTATTAGAAGGTGTAGGAACACCCTGTCTGTCTGTCTGTCCATCTATAGATTGGAAATCACTAGCAAAATAAGTAGTTAACTGGTGCTTTATGCAAACGGTTCTGCTGAGGACCTGCACACTGGCCATGAACAGGAACCAGCAGTTGACAGTGCAAAAGGGCAGACACTGACATGGTTTAAAATAATGATTTGAATTAATAATCACTCACTCAAATGCACTCAGATTTTCATTTTTTAATGTAGCTACTCGAGTGGTAGGCCTATTCCATTTTCCCTTTTAAATCAGCTGGACTTGGACATAATGTTATATCTTACATAATATTTTTTACTTATATACTCAATATCTGTCTGCATGGTTGTTTAGTGAAATCCATAGTATGAGCATCACATAGTATTACTTTAGATTCTTAAGTACATTTGAAAGTTCATACTTGAAAACTTATACCCACTTGTACCCAGTACAAGTTATTTTGTGACGAGAGCTTTGACTATTATATAAGTAATTTCACTAGTTGTCAAAGTACACATTCTGAATATCTTTACCCCAATAATAATCATCCAGTGAGAACAAAAGGCCAAGACCTTTGCAAAGTATCAAACAATGATTTTACATATGAGATAGAAATGATGTCACTTTAGTTCTTGAAACCATATGTATATGTGGAAAATCGTGTGCTGTTAGCTAGCCGAATCTTAACAGCCCACTTCAAACTGTGGCATCACTGAGAAGATTTCACATGTACAAAACATTTGTTGCTAGCGCAGTCTGCCTCTACTTAGTTAGCTATGAAAAAGTGATGTTATTTTTTTATGTACTTCTGGTGAAGCATTCATTAAAATACTGGAGTTTTCTTGTCAACTTTTTTTTCACCGTAACTGCTATAGTTTTAATGTCTGAAGTATTGGCACCTCTGAAATAATTTGATGTTATTGCTTTTGTACAGCTCAAAAGCCAAACTAGCCTATTCACATCCTAAGATATTGTCAATATTTGTTGTTCTAGATAGAGTGAGTTACAAATATGGATTTTTTTATGCTTTACTCACATAGGGCGTGAAACTCTCATATGTGGGCTAATTAAAATTACATTTGCAATGCACCCTTCACTGCTCATATTGTTAGTTTTACATGAGAAAATAATTATTACCACATACAGATGACATGAGTCAGGCTTTTGCTTAGCTGAATGATGATGGTTCTCCTTTTCTTATGTATAATGTTTCTCGTTCTTGTATGCAATGGGCAGATTTGGCGGAGAGCGACCTGGCCTATACCCAGGCAATCATGGGCAGTGGCAAAGAGAGATATGCTGGAAAGGAGGTGCTTATCTTGGGTGGAGGGGATGGAGGGATCCTCTGCGAGGTGGTGAAGCTTAAACCAAAGATGGTCACCATGGTCGAGATATCCTTCATGCTTTCACTCCCAAACTGTACTCAAACCCTGCACCAGAGGGGTTTCAACCAGTGTCTCTCAAACCCTGGACACGTATGACACTCTCTGTACTCTTAAAAAAGCAATGTGCTCTGGACAGTGTCATTAGTGAGTTACATCATAACGACTACATTTCCCAGGGATCTCACCTTTTTTTTTTTTTATATTTTATTTTAAATTTGATTTTTTTTTGTTCTAGTTGTGCCAGCTTAGGACAAAATTTGATAACTACTTGTACATAACAGTTCTAGCAATAATTATAGAAAGTGCTTTTAAAACAATTCCCTTTACGGCTTTAAAAGGTAAAGCCGACTTAGTGAGTTCTGGTGCGTGTTGTTTTGTACTGACCTGACCAAGCACATTCCTATCATTACAGCTGCTGAGTTTTTCTCAAAATTATGGGGTATTTTTTGTACCTAAGGTCACGAGAAGTAAACATTTAAAGTCAACCTCTTTGCTGTGTCCTGTCATGCTGTGGCATGTTGGTCTGAGGGCTAATTTCTTGGTATTTCTGAGCTAAAGATCAGATGAACACCAAATCAGCGTCAGTCTTCAGTCTCCAACTCGTCCAAATTCTGCACTCTCTGTGATCGATATGCTTGTAGAGTGGATGTTATTTGCATCCTCCCTTAGGCAAGCTGTATACCAGTTTCATTGTTACATAATCCAAATGAGTAGACCACACGCTATTCTGTGTTTGCTTTAATAGTGCTAGTGTTGCTTAGTGGAATTCAAAATATTTGTGAAACAAGGAGAAAGGAATTTGTGCATGAATAGCAAACATTTTCTGAGTGCAGAGGAGAAAAAGAGCAGTTTACACTTGGGTACCGACCCCAGTTGCTGTATTTGGTGATATTAGTAGATTTGTAGCGTGAGAACTTTTTTTTTTTTCCCCCTCAGTGATTTTTAAAGTGCAGACTGTGTAGGTCTGAAACCGAAATATTTGGCATGCATCACTAAGGGAAAATGCTTCTATGGAAAATCGCTGCTATGACAGCTTTACGGTTTGAGTGTTAGGCAGGTTGCAGTCTCTGAAGAGGTGTCTGATTAAAAACACTCTTCCAGAACTGAAGGTGGTGGTGAGAGTCATTGGATGAAGTTGAACAGATCGGTTTCACATGCTTACCATCTACTGCTCAGGAGCAAACAGTTTTTTTTTTAACTTGAAGTATTAAAAACCAAATAGCGAAATCGCTTGGCTCACTTGTTTTGACCATTGTAATGTTTCGTCAAACAGAAAAGGGATTCCTTTTCTGTCTGCTTTAGATAGCCTTCCATGGCCTGGTGACTCACTGTAGGAGTAATTCCATTCATGTGACTAGTTTAATGTATCTAATGAACTGACTGCATTGTTGGATGAATTCCTTGACCGAGCTTGCACATTGACCAGCTGGTGATAGAAGGATGCCGGAAGCACATGAGAAAGACGTGTGGGAACGTCTTGGACAACCTGAAGGGAGACTGTTATGAGGTAAGGGGAGAAGAGGTATGGAGAGCTGGAGGGAAGAGGGATGGGTTGGATAAGGAATAAAACTTCCTTTTGATACACATTAATGTGTTGATTGGTTTGGTGATTTGTTTTTTTGTTTTGTTTTTTTTTTTTTTGGTCTTTTTGCATGATTTGCTTTAACTGTTGAGTAAAACACTGAAGGGGCAGCCGTGGTCTAAAGGTTAGAGAATCGGGCTTGTGACTGGATTCCCAGGCCCGACATCCACGGCTGTGTGCCCTTGAGCAAGGCACTTAACCCCAATGCTCCCCGGGCGCAAGGAATGCTGCTCCTGCGTCTGGTGTGTGTGTTCACTACTGGTGTGTTGGATGGGTTAAATGCAGAGGACAAATTCACTGCTCACTGTTCACAGTGTGTGTGTGTGCAATCATGGAAACTTAACTTAACATGCAGTCAGTTAGAGACAACCTGCCAGCCCAAGGAGAATGTTCTGCTTATGCAGCCAGCAGTTCATCAACCTTGTGCATTTGATAGGCCGCTGTAATGTTTTGTGAATTTCGAATTTCGAATCTGTTCCTTTCTCTCTTTCCCTTCTCCTTTTACTGTTTCTCTTGTAGATTTTAGTAGAAGACTGTGTTCCCATCCTTAAAAAGTTTGCTGAGGAAGGAAGGACATTTGATTACGTTATCAACGACCTTACAGCGGTCCCTATCTCCACAGCACCTGAAGAGGGTGAGTGCAGGCTTCCAGAATGTTCTTATCTTCATCTGACTTTCAGCTGCTCTTTGACTGCTCAAAGAATGTAAAAGCAGAGTGCCAGTGTGTCTGCTAATCAGCAGCAGAGAAAATATGGTTTCATTAAAGCTGCACGCTGGAGCGGCAGGACAGGCTACCTGACCAGTAACACATTCTATATCGCTTATACCTGTTCAGAATGAAAAAAAAATAGTTCTAGACATTTTTGTGTATGCATATCATTTTACTGAATACTGCCTAGAGTGATGTGTACAGCTCATCCTTTTGTTTATTTTTCATCACTTATTCTAGAAGCCAGCATCTCTTATCAGGACTGCATGTCTTCAGCTTTATTACTTGCTCTAACTATAAAGTGTTTACAATGTAAGGTAACTGCAGGATGCACTAATGACTGCGCTAATGACTGTCCCTGTTCAACTGCCATGGTTTATACCCTCTTAGACTCAACGTGGGAATTCCTCAGGCTGATCCTAGATCTGTCTATAAAAGTTCTGCGTCCTACTGGAAAGTACTTCACGCAGGTGAGACCCCGGGGGTCTACTAAGAATTAGTCAACAAGATTTGTTCATGAATTAAAAAAAAAAATTGTCAGTTCATTCTGGTTTTTTGCTTAGGTTCACTAAGCAGTTTGTGGAGGTTTCACATTACAAAATTGTCTCTGACGATATAACTGTAGGCTTTAGACCTCTTTCTACAGGATAACTGTGGTCTAAATGAGTATGAACTTCTCTCTGGGCAGGGTAACTGTTGTCTAATTGAGTGTGAACTTCTCTCTGGGCAGGGCAACTGTGTGAATCTGACTGAGGCACTGAGTCAGTATGAGGAGCAGTTGGGCAAGCTCTCATGCAAGGTGGATTTCTCCAAAGAGGTGGTGTGTGTGCCCTCTTACATGGAGCTGTATCCTTTCCACACAGAGCCATCTAACATGGTGAACTGGTGAATTATTGCTCGCAAACATACAAACGAATCCGCCAAAGAGCGCAATATCTTGAGTTATTATCAGTTTCATAGTAAAGTAATGCAAAGTTTCTGGCAACATTTCCACCTGATTTTAATAACGTAGTGAGGAAACACTTTGACTCTACTCACTGCCTCTGCCCTTGATGTGTTTTACTCCAGGGTCTGGGATGTGCAGGAGCTGTAACATTCCTTTGATGAAACAGACGTGAAATTTAATAAGGCTGTGCTGAGTTTGAATAGCCATGAGTTGACAAAGTGTCTAGGCTTAACAAAGTACGTGATATATATAATGTTAACAGATGCAGATTTCCTAGCTCTGCCATAGCAGGCACAGTTTAGGCATGTATAGAGTGGTTAGTCTGCTTCACTAACTACTTTTAAGTTTTTTCTTGTGGCTGCAAAACATAAACCTTTGTTTTTTGGTTTCATTGTTTTTGTGTTTACCAGACAGTAAAGTATTTACACATTGGTCATTTTGCAGTTTGCATTTTTAACTCCTTTTTTAACTTAATAGTAAGTCAGTGGCTTTCATCCATTCACAGTTAGGTCAGGGACGTGACTGATTTCATGGATAGATTGATGGATTGATCAGCTGATTGAAAACTACATATATGTGTAGAGCTACTCTCTTAGGAGCTGAAATGTTTTTGCTCTTCTTGAATTATACTTTCCTTAATGTATTTCCTCAGGTGGGTGTTTTACACCATCTGGAAGAAGTAGTTCTTCATGTAGATCTCTCTCTCTCTCTTTACCCTCCGAGCCCAGCCTGTAGGAATGTGAAGATTTTTTCAACACCCTCCCGTGCACAGAGGAGGGGGGGCATGCACAGATCTTTTTTTCTGCCGCACTGTTTAGACTGTCCCTCCATATCCAAATAACATCCCATCTTTTTTTGTTGTTGTTGTTGTTTTTAGATATCAACAGTTACTCTGTGTTTGAAATCACATTCAGATTTGAGATTTTTGTTTGTGTCTTATTTTGTTAGTTCGTGTTGGTTTGGTAGGTTTTTCTCTTTTTTGTTTTTTTTTTTGCGTTTACCCTCCAGGGAGCGCTGTTGTGCAGTGTGGAATGGATGCTGCTTAATACACTGAAGTCTGGAGGGTGAGACAGTTTTGTTTTTTGTTTTTTTTCCCCCCCAGACTCCTAACTTGACTCCTGCCTCTGAGGGTGAGGTTGGTCCTCTCTTTACTCTTCCCAGCAGCAGCAACAGCAACTAACTTTCTGATTTCTGATTTTATGAGGAATACTGTGTTTTTACTGTAGTTTCACTTGCATCTGCCTGTGTGTGTGTTTTTTGGGATTTTTTTCCTTTTTTGTGTTTTAGCGTGATTTGCTTCATGGTGCTTTAAGGATGTTAAAGGCACAGCTGCATTCTGGGATTACAGAGACCCCTCCCCAGGGAAGACACCTCCCTCCTATCAAATTGCCTACATATAATTTAAAAGGGAAAAGGGTTCTGTTGGACAGGTTTTTTTGGTTGAAATGTGAAGAATGTTTTTTTTTTTGTTTTTTTTATGACTAGAGCTTTTTAAATTGGTTTCCAGGCATGCTATTGTTTTTACATTTTTACATGTTGATTTTTTTTTTAACTCTGCTGCATGTGCTTGAAAAAAAGTTTTCACTGAATGTAGCTGACATATATGCACATTCAAGCCTTTTGATCTATGTTTTGGTGTTTCTTTGGAATTATTTATTTGATTTTACTTCACTATATGCTGTTATTCCAGCCCTGAAAAATAACTATTGTTCATTAGCATGATGACCTGCTATTAAAGCAACTTGGAGAGTAAGACATTTTGATTCTATTTTTTTATTCACCTTTAAATAATCTCATGTGATCTCAAGAGTGATGAAATTATTGTTTAAAATCAGTTTTGTCTCATCAACAAAACATACATGCAGTGTGATGTACAAAAAAAAAAACATATTACAGATTTGAAGTAGAAAAAACTGATTTGAAGACATCAGAAGCTTACACCTGTATCGAGGGACAGAATGGTCCAGGATGCTTTGGGAAGAAAGGGGAGGACTCAGAAATGCGGGCCACTGTGACAAAATCAATGACAGTTTGGAATATTGAGGAAATTTGAATGTATGAACATTCTATCAATGTATATCAGTCAAGTCTATGAGAAATTTATGTTGTAAAATGTGCTGTCGGGTCTGAGTTTTATGGGTTTTGGCTGAAAACCGCAGGAGATGGTGGATGTCAATTAACGTAGCAAGAGGGAAAAAATGGTTTGAAACAAGCTCTGTGAACAAACTTGAAGTTGGCTTGAAAAGACAGACCTGTAGCAGCACCTCTTTTGTGCCCTCAATGCTCATACTTACATCCCAGTGATTGTCACATTTTTTTGTAGTATTGATTTGATAGAACAGCTGATTCAGGAGAAGTTTTTCGTGCATTTTGAAAGTAAGATACAAGGGGTGATTGACAAGTTCATGGCCCAAGGCAGAAGCCGATTTTAGAATTTTAGAAAAATTCAATTTTAGAAAAGCTAGCACATTTATTTTTAAAATCCCCTCCTACATATACACACTTAGTCCAACCGTCCAACCGAGCATGCGGTTCCCTTCTTTGTAGAAGTGGGTGTCTTGGACCTCCAGAAAGTGATCCACAGTGGCAATGTCATCATTAGTGTCAAAATGGCCACCACCGAGTTCCCTCTTCATCTTGGGGCCGAGGTAGTAGTCTGAGGGTGCCAGATCAGGTGAATGGGCCGGGTGTTGCAAGAGTTTAAATCCACATTCCTGGATGGCAGCCATTGCCACTGTGGACTTGTGGGCTAGAGCATTGTCCTGTTGGAAGAGCACTCCTCTTGTCAGCTTCCCACGCTCAATCTTTATTTTCTCCCGTAGCCGCCTCAAGAGAATAGCGTAGTAGGCCCCTGGAATAGTGTGACCTTTTTCCAGGTAGTCCACCAGCAGCACTCCCTTTGCATCCCAGAAAACGGAGGCCATCACCTTGCCTGCAGACGTCACTAACTTGGCTTTCTTGAGAGCTGGAGACTCTGGGTATTTCCACTGTTTCAATTGTTCTTTCCTCTCTGGTTGGAAGTGGTGGATCCAAATCTCATCCATGGTTACGAATTGCTGGAGAAATCTCTCGGGATCTGCCTCAGAAATGACAAGATTGTCCCTTGACACGTTGTATCGAATCCGCTTCTCATCAGGCCCAAGGAGTTTTGGGGCCCAGCGAGCTGACATCTTGGTCATTTGGAGTTTGTTGTGGATAACTGCATGGACGTGTTTCTGGGAGATACCCAGCTCTGTGGCAATGTACTGCTGTGTTATTCGTCCGTCTGTCAGGATCATGTCACGTCATGTCATGGATCTTGTCAATGGTCCCCTGTGTGGTGATGGTGACAGACCTTCCAGGACAGGAGTCGTCTTCCAGGCTCTCTCTGCCACGTTTGAATTCAGCAGCCCACTTCTTCACCATGCTGTAAGAAGGGGCAACCTCCCCTAGTGTTGCCACCATGTCCACGTGGACCTCCTTGGGTGATAAGCCCTTGAGACGGAGGTAGCGGATGACTGCATGAAGGCCGATGTTGTCCATTTTCTCAGACAGTGCTGACTTGCGATTTTCAATTATCTGAAACAAAAATACCACAAAAGTTATTAAGCTCAGGTTTTCTGCATAATCATTCAAAGAGATGAACTGCATGTTCATGTAATGAGAGCGGTATTACTCATCTCTTTCTACCTTAGGCCACGAACTTATCACCCCCTTTATTTACAGTGACATGGAATAAGATGGAAGTCTCATAACTGTAGGTAAAAGGACGACTGTGATGAGCTTAAATTTTGTAAGGTGGCCTCTAGGTGGTGTTAGAGAGTGGGACAAAACCCCCTCTAGTTGGTTAATCGGGCTATATCTCTGCAAAGCTTAACTGTCATCAGATATGGCTTAATCCCTTTATGCCATGTTTGCCTATGATATTTATTTCAGGAATGAATATCTTTGAAACTTTTAGTGACACTGAAGTGTAGTCTATGTTGAGATGAATGTTTAGATGCAAGCCCCAGGTGAAGACTATATATGCTATAGGTATATTCAAGAGACACTTAATACATCAGGAATCACAATCTTATGAAGAACTATGCATATACTAGATCAGCGCATTGCTTTGTAAGGAAAGAAGGGATCGTTAAAT